>NC_088201.1:200950001-201259349 GCF_037126465.1 Ornithodoros turicata
TAATTCACCACGTGTCGCTTACAGACGTACACGTAACTTACAAGATAGCTTGGCCCGCTCTAAAGTAGGCGAACCCACTAGCCCTCCGGCGGGCTGTCATCCATGTAATGGCAGGAGATGCCAGATTTGCAAGTTAACCGCGTCAGACCGCACACTGTGCGCTGTGGCATTGAGGAGTGCTGTGTCACCCTCCCAGGTGTATATCGCTCGCTGAGTGACCCCTGTTTTGCCAATCCTGAACGATGCGCAGCTACCCAGGGTTGACGAGCCGCAAACACGGCGAAACATGTGTCCTCTGGTGCTGTTGCATCGTTCCATGGGTATCAGTTTCCCTACGTGCAGTCATAGAAGCCATCTTAATCTGTAAGTTTGAATTTCAAACACGTCTAGCGTCATTTACTTGTTACTTTAATGGCTTTTCCCCCTCCCCCAAGAACACACATGATCCTCAGGATGTCCCCACAGTGTCATAGTGTCCTCGTCCTTCGATGTGTACCCCAGAACGTCCTGAGGATGACACTCGCAGACTGTCCGTGAAGAGTCATTCAGGTACATCCTGTGCCTGTCCCTGCGGGTAGCTAGCGGGACGAGAAATATTACTTTGTTTAGTTTACCTGCTCAGGCTCTCTAAACACATTTGTTTTGTACCTTGGACCGATCCTGGGATGGACCTGATTGACATTTTTCTTAAATAAAGGGTGGTCCAGTGTAAAATTATCTGCCTTCAAAAGGGATGGCTGTCTATGATACATGGAGCATTTCTTGAGGAACGGACAGAAACGCACGATTCTGTCGCACTGCTTTTGACTTTCAAAGGCTCTACCTGAAAGTCTCAAACCAAAACGAGTAAGAAACATACACCTTGCATTGACGCAAAGCTAATACTTCAATCGATTCCTCGCTTTGAGTATTTTTTCTTTGCGTAATTGAAAGAAACATGGACAGCTCACCCTTTGTTTTGTGTCGCAGGCGAGGAGGACTCTCGACTTTACGGAGCGCGTTGTTATGAGCAAGAAATAGTATCTGTTTCGTCTTCGGAAGAGAACTCTATAGTACCTTTCGGAGTGGGTTTCTTGGATTTACTGCTGCGTCTTCTTTATTTCTCTCTGGTTTTTTAAATCCGTTGAGCATATTGTTCGTTATAGATTGCACTACAAACGAACAGCCAGACTTTATTGGTGAAGTTAACCAATATGTACAGAAAAGCAGAAGTTATCGAGACTGCATGTGGTTTTGTGTCATTTATCCTGTCTAAGCACATGAAAAAAAAAGTACAATAAAGTGAGACTACGTTTCGTCCCTGATGCGTTACCACTCTGTCCTGAAATTATCCTCGAGGAAGATCTGAGGACATTCTGAGTACGCCATATATCGTGCCACATTGACACAATGAGGACGATTTGGGGATCAGATTTGACCCTCCTGGGGATGTCATCCCTGTCCAAGCATGATGTTCTTAGGATATCCCTGGGATGACAGTGTGTTCTTGGGGATCTTTATAATTCACTGGCTTGCACTGTGGCATTGAGGAGTGCTCAGTCACCCTCCCATGTGTATATCGCTCACTGAGTGGCCCCTGGTTTACCAATCCCGAACGGAAGTTTCTATAAAGACGCGGAAACAGATTTTAGGGAAGTTACAGTATATATATATAAAAGTGAAATAATAAGACGGACTACAGATTACAGGAACGTTAACAAAAACTAATTTATTTATTTAATATTATGTATTATTATATATTATTATACATTATATATTTAATATTATTTATTTATTTATTTGTTACGTTCCTGTAATCTGTAGTCCAAGTCTTATTATTTCACCTTTATTCAACTTCGTAGCCGTCTGATATATTAACCTGTTTGTCCTATATATATATATATATATATATATATATATATTTGTCATATATACAAGTGTCATTTACTTGTTTCTTTAATGGCTTTTTCTCCTTATTTTATATATACATCAGTCCCGTCGAAGGCAGCGCTGACTGCCGAAACGTCGACCCCCATCCCTATATGTGTTAATAAACTCCCCTTTGTGTTTTCCTGTAAGCTCTTTGTCGTCTTCTGATTTTTCCTGCTTATACATATATGTATATATATATATATATATATATATATATATAGAAGTTCAAAAAAAGACGCGGAAACAGATTTTAGGGAAGTTACAAACACTAGTTTATTACATAGAGAGACGTTAAAAAGCAAAACGGGCAAGGGGTCGACGCTTCGACAGTGGCACTGTCTTCGTCAGGCCAAAAGATGCGTAGCTGGTTACACATTACTTAAATAGGTTTGGTACATGACGTCATAATCGGTACGGGCACGCCACAGGCGTTTGTCAGTGAGTCAGATTCGGGAATATTCCAGAAGGTCAAGTCCGGGTGGTGATGTCATTCGCCGTAGGTCATTGTCCGCTTTGGGGAAAATTCCGGGCAGGGTGAGGGCTGCTTCAAACTTTGCTGAAAAAAGTGAGAGAGAGAGAACAACAGAAAGGAAACGAAAAGGAAGAAAGTGTAGCTCATCTAGGCGGCCAGATTTCTTACCGTTGAAAGTGCTCCCAGATCTTCGTTAATGGTTGATTGGAATTTGTAAATGAGATAAGATTCGCGTTGTTCCCTGCACCGATCTGAGCTAAAATTTGACTGGAGAATAAAAAGTGACACATTATTTAGTGAATGACCTGGTTGTTTGAAATGGCGAGAGACCGGGAGGTTTGGCTTTTTTGTAACGTGAGATCGGTGGTTGTTGAACCTGATCCGAAATGATGTTTTAGTCTGACCTACGTATTGTGCTTTGCACATGCCGCACTGAATGACAAAAATGACGTTAGATGAATTACAGTCGAAGTCACCATTAATTTTGACGGAAAAATTGGAATTAGTACTTTGAAGTACTTGGGTGCTTTGCATTAATTTGCATACTTGACACCTGTGACCATCGCACGGGTGACAGCCGTTTCCTGGATGCGCTGCTTTGCTAACCTTAGAGCTAACTAGATTATCGTGCAGGTTGCGCGGGCGCCTGTAGGTTACCAGCGGTGGCTGAGGGAAAAGTTGTCCCACGCGCTCCGATTGGAGAAGGATACTATGGTGACGGTTTAGTTTGTTGTTAACGCTTGGAATATTGCTGCTAAATGTTAAGATGTTTAAAGAAAGCTTGCGTACTTGGGGGAGGTTCACTTTCAGAAGGAGAAGAGGTACGCTTACCGGCGGTTAGTCAGTCCAGCGTCGATGGTCTTGTATCCTGCCGTCGTCGTTCCAGGGCAGCCACCTCCTGAGGTGTCAGTCTGCCCTGGAAGCTGCCCTGGAAGCTGGAGCTGACCTGGAACGACGACGGCAGAATACAAGACCATCGACGCTGGACTGACTAACCGCCGGTAAGCGTACCTCTTCTCCTTCTGAAAGTGAACCTCCCCCAAGTACGCAAGCTTTCTTTAAACTTCGTAAGCTAGCCGATAAAACTGCACGCCATACTTCCCATCGCACCACTTTACAACTCTACAAAAATCAGGACAAAATTCCCAAGGGTCTCGCCATTAACCTTAAACCCACCTTTCACCTAAAATCTGCACATCAGAATAAGTGGAATGAGATCTTCAACAATGCTTCGGCCGCGTTAATAGAAGTGCTTATATCCCATTGTGAGGACGCCATAGACCAATCATCCCAGCAGGTGAAAGCTATCGATTGTAAATCTGTCTTAACAGACAACCACCAGTTAGAATTAGCACAATTCGCAAAAGAAAGGGAAGAGGCAATTCGCAATGCTAAGCGGAGGAAGCTAGTCAGGGACAACGTTAATACTCCAGCTACGCTTGAACCCAGCGTGTCAGCTCAGGACTGTGATCATATAAGTAATGCAGGTACAACTAATACGCCATCGCAAGGTCATCATCTGCTTACTAGAAAAACAGATCCCACCCCAGCAGCCTCATCTGCGGAGATGCTACCTCAGAAGTCCCATAACGTCGTTAATTTATCGTCCCACGAACTTACCGATTCGGAAATCTCACTACTCAGCCGTGGCCTCTCATTTTGCCCCAGCAACAACAAGCTAGATGAATACCAACTTTATCTGGACTTAGATAATTTCGCCCGCCGTCTACGTCTGAAGGAATACTTTCATGACAAACCTAAATCAGATTCCAACCCATTTAAACCGCTATCCAGCTTTACGCCAGAGGCTAACCGTGAAAAGGCTCTGGACATGTACATCCGTGCAGTTCAAAAATATATTAACGCTTACAATAAATCATGCAACAGCAAATCGAAGCCAAATCTTACGCCGGCTGAGCAGCGCAGCCTTTTTGACCTTCAGGACCGCAGTGACATAGTCATTAAAAAGCTGATAAAGGTGGTGCAATCGTAGTAATGGACAAAGAAAACTACATTAACGAAGGCATCCGGCAATTATCGTGCGCATCGTTCTACAAACTCCTCGAGGCTGACCCTACAGAGGAAATTACGGCTCATATTATCCGCATTCTAAAATATCTAAAAGCAAGTAAAAAGATAGATTCCACCCTATACGATGACCTACTCCCCAAAGACCCCGCAGCGGGCAGGTTCTATATGCTTCCTAAAATCCATAAACCTGGAAATCCAGGGCGCCCAATAGTTTCATGCAACGGTACAGCTACCGAGAACATTTCAAGCTTTGTTGACCACGTTCTTAAAGATATACCTCCTAAACTACCATCCTACATTAAGGACACCAATCACTTTCTTCAAGTTTTAAGTGAATGTCAGCCTCCTTCTTCCAGTTTGCTAGTCACGCTAGACGTTTCCTCTCTATATACTAACATCCCCCACGAAGATGGCATTGCTGCAGCTGAAAGGGCGTTTTCAAAATATTCGGATATCTCATACGATCCTTGTGTCCTATTCACATTTCTCAATCTTATTCTGAAAAATAACAACTTCGAATTTGACGGTAAGCACTACTTGCAAGTTCAGGGCACGGCTATGGGTACAAAAATGGCACCTAACTATGCAAATATTTTTATGGGAGCTCTAGAGGAGGAATTTCTGTCTAAGCGCCTGAAGAAGCCCACGCTTTACAAGCGGTTCCTAGACGACATCTTCATGGTGTGGTCACACTCAGAAGATGACCTAATCACATTTATAAGCGACTTTAACAAAGCCCATCCGGCCATCAAGTTCACTCATTCTTATTCCCCTTTCACTGTTAACTTTCTCGATGTCCAAGTAAAGTTAACCAACGGGGTCTTGTCCACAAACCTGTTCCGTAAGCCTACGGACTCTCAACAGTATCTAGCATTTAACAGTTGTCACCCGCGTCATATTAAACTTGACATCCCTTACAGCCAATCACTTCGATACAGGCGCATCTGTTCCAGTGACGATGACTACTTGGACAGAAATCTAGCTGAACTTTGGGAAACATTCATCGGTCGTCAATTTCCACCTAGCTTAGTTGACGACGCTCTAAACAAAGCCCGGAAAGCAGATCGCAAAGCCCTGTTCCAAAACCACAAACGCGTGTTAGATCTTAACATTTAGCAGCAATATTCCAAGCGTTAACAACATACTAAACCGTCACCATAGTATCCTTCTCCAATCGATGCGCGTGGGACAAATTTTCCCTCAGCCACCGCAGGTAACCTACAGGCGCGCGCGCAACCTGCACGATAATCTAATTAGCTCTAAGGTTAGCAAAGCAGTGCATCCATGAAACGGCTGTCACCCGTGCGATGGTGGCAGGTGTCAAATATGCAAATTAATGCAAAGCACCCAAGTTCTTAAAAGTACTAATTCCAATTTTTCCGTCAAAATTAATGGTGACTTCGACTGTAATTCATCTAACGTCATTTATGTCATTCAGTACGGCATGTGCAAAGCACAATACGTAGGTCAGACTAAAACATCATTTCGGATCAGGTTCAACAATCACCGATCTGACGTTACAAAAAAGCCAAACCTCCCGGTCTCTCGCCATTTCAAACAACCAGGTCATTCACTAAATAATGTGTCACTTTTTATTCTCCAGTCAAATTTTAGCTCAGATCGGTGCAGGGAACACCGCGAATCTTATCTCATTTACAAATTCCAATCAACCATTAACGCATATCTGGGAGCACTTTCAACGGTAAGAAATCTGGCCGCCTAGATGAGCTACACTTTCTTCCTTTTCGTTTCCTTTCTGTTGTTCTCTCTCTCTCTCTCTTTTTTTTCAGCATAGTTTGAAGCAGCCCTCACCCTGCCCGGAATTTTCCCCAAAGCGGACAGTGACCTACGGCGAATGACATCACCACCCGGACTTGACCCTCTCGAATCTTCCCGAATCTGACTCACTGACGAACGCCTGTGGCGTGCCCGTACCGATTATGACGTCATGTACCAAACCTATTTAAGTAATGTGTAACCAGCTACGCATCTTTTATCCTGACGAAGACAGTGCCACTGTCGAAACGTCGACCCCTTGCCCATTTTACTTTTTAACGTCTCCCTATGTAATAAACTAGTGTTTGTAACTTCCCTAAAATCTGTTTCCGCGTGTTTTTTTGAACTTCTGTAAAACTTCGTGGCCGTTTGATAATCCTTTTACCTCACCTTATATATATATATATATATATATATATATATATATATGTATATGTATTGGGTATTGCTATGTGGTACTTGCCAGCTGACAAATGTGATACACCAAGATGAGGCATATATAATATTTCTTAGATGCGTGTGGAAGTTTAAAGAACTGTCAAGAGGCAGACCTAAGACCCTGACTAAACGAGGCGGTTCCATGACCTACCCAAAGCAGGTTCACGTTAACGTTTGCTGTAAAGCTACATTGACACAGTCAACATCCCCCTGGTACCTCACATTGGAATAGCCTTTCAGCTTGATGCATGCACAGAACTGTGACCTTTGACACCACATTGCCTTACTCTGTCTCCATCACTCAGGTATTGAATATTTGAGCGTGCTGTGGAGGTACGCATTTTCACTGAGTTATACACAAATTGTCCTTGGTATTTTGCTGGATACCCAATGGAAAAGTATGTTCTGATGGAAACGTACACTAAATTCATTATGGTACTTTTTCGTTTACTAAACCATGTAATTCCTATTTCAGAGTGTACACCTCCTCGGTCACACAAAGGTGGCAGACCTCCCAGTAAGCGCACGCCAAGGACTGTGGCAGAAATTGATCAACTGAGGCGGACAAGGGACAGCTTGCGGAGGAGTCTATTCAAGGCACAGCGCCGGGCGTCCCAACAGAGTGGCAATCTCTCTCGCACACAAATCATTCAAGCAGCGTCACGATACCTTTCCAGGGAGGCCCTGGAGATATTCCGGACAATGCTGTACCTGCAGCCTTTACGCAAATTTGGCGGGAGATGGCCCCCACACTACAGGAACTGCTCTGAAGTTGCATTTCGCAGGCCCAAAAGCTTACCGATTCCTCAGGAGGTACTTGCTGCTGCCAACTGAGCGATGCCTCAAGTACTGGCTTCAGGAGGTAGCCATGCAATCTGGAGTTGTGCTTGCTGTACTAAACTCACTGCAGACACGGCTCCAGGGCACACCAATGAAGGACCGAGCCTGTATCATAATGTTTGATGAGATGTCTATCAAACAACATCTGCAGTATGATTGAGGCTCGGACGTGGTTTATGGCTATGCTGATTCTGGGACCGAGAGATCGCAGAGTTTGCACACTCAGCACTTGTGGCTGTGTTTGCTGGCATTTCCAAACATTGGCTGCAGCCCCTCTCGTACATCCTGTCCAAAACAACAGCATCGGCTGAGACTTTGGAAACATTGCTTTTTGATTTAATTTATAGACTCGATTTGGCAGATATTTTTGTAAAGGCAGTTGTGTATGACCAGGCCACCACTAATTGTGCATTGGACAGAGCACTGGAGGTTTCTCCATCAAAACCATTTTTTGTTGTTGATCAATCTAAAGTATATTTCATCTTTGATGCCCCCCACTTGATGAAGACCACAAGAAATCTTTTGCTTCGTCATGACCTCCAAATTGGGAATGATGAGCAGAGGGTTAAGTGGTCTTTCATCAAGGAGTTCTACGAGAACACTCATCCTGCAAGAGTAAGGCTGGCACCTAAGCTCACACACGACCCCCTTTACCCCCCTGTATTTAAACGCATGAGAGTCAAACTTGCCACGCAAGTGCTGAGTGACAGCGTGTTTACAGGAATCGCATGTCTAATTTTTATGGGAGCAATGTCCCCTGAAGCTGCTGCAACATCAAAGTTCCTCCAAGAAATCGACATGCTGTTCGACACCCTGAACAGCTCTTCAGTTGTACAGGGTGATGACAGAAAGATGCGGTATGCACTGTCAGCAACATCTGGCCACAAGGAGGTTTTGGAGGCTGCTGCAGTGCGAATCGCTGGGTGGAAGTTTGATTGTGATAGGCAGCCCCCAACAGTAAATGGATGGCAGGTCACAATTGGTGCTGGGCCTGTGGGACGACCTCAAGGCAAACTGCGACTTTGATTTTCTTCTAACTAGACGGCTAAACCAGGACCCCTTAGAAATCTGTTTGGAGAGTTCCGGCAAATTCATATGTGCAATGAAACACCGAATGCATTTCAGTTCGTTGCTGGGATGAAGCATGCTCTTGCTGGTAGACTGCTTAAGCTTCCTGGTAGAGGGAACTGTGCAGCAGACACCACAACCCTTCTCAAGGAACTGAGACGCATTCCTGTGCATTCAATCAGCTCGTCTGCAGGCCCGTCTGAGAGTATTTCCTTTGATTCAGGGGCAGACACTGGTTCGGAGCCTGTGCTGCAGCTTCCAGAAGAGCCTGCAAACCCCATTGAGATGAATGCACAGTATGAATTTGCTGGAAGCCTAGTTCGGTTTTTTCTGAGTGCTATGAAATGTCAAAATTGTCCAAATTTACTAAAGGCTGCAGAAGCAGAACTTGATCCAAGCACCATGTACTCCTACTTGAGGGAGCAAGATCCAGCAACTCCTACAAAGTGCATGCCCTCAAAAGCATTTTTAAATGTTTATTGCATTATAGAAAAGAAGTTCCAGTGATGTATAGGGCACGCTGTCCACAGAAGAAATGTAATGGCACGCTTGCTGGCTGAGCTAGGGGGCACTGTGCACGAGCCCTTCTGTAGCCCTCGTTGTGGTGCAAAATTTATGCGCATGTATTGCACTTCAAGGATTCAGCTGTACTTGCGATTGGAAAATCAAAAGTTCACTGAGGACCATACAGAACGCAGGAAACGCAAAAAGTTATGACATGTTCGTGGTTAAAAGAAGGGAGGATATCCATTATCAGGGTGTGTACTAAACTATAACCTTCAAATTCCCTGACTTTTCCACATTTTCACTGACTATTTCAAGTGAATTCCCTGACCAAAACAACTTGGCGCTTGCTGCTACATTTTGATACAGATCCCTCATAAAACAGATCATTTGTTGAGTCTGCTCTGCTTTCCTGCCTCTGAGCTTGTCGTGTTGTCGTACTCGTTGCAACATTGTTGCGGCGTGCCCGCTCAACCACTCCTCAGCACTCGCGATTCATTGCGCACTGCGCATTGTGACGGCACTTATCTGAGATTTTCCCTGACTCCAACTGCCTTTTTGGCATATTCCCTGACAATCTCCTGGCTTTACAAGTCACATCAAAATTCCTTGATAATTCCCTGTTTTCCAAGTTCGTAGACACCCTGATAATTTTAGAGTGCTAAAACTGTTTTCTCCTTGTTCTGATGTGTCAGTCACACTGACCACATAAACGGCTTCAAGTGCAGGCCACTGCATCTGAGTAACTAGCAGCTACTTGCCCAGAAGAAGAACATTTTGCTTAGCCATAATGTTAATTAATCTTTATTTCATAATTCGTGGATTTATGTTGGAACACTATAATCAAGAGCAGCGTCACAGTGGTTGGTCTGTGGATTAATATTGTGCACCCTTAAGGGTTCATAACTTGTGCTGAAATCTCAACACATGGGCATTGCATTTAACATCCTTGGCAGCAGAAAGCATGTTAAAGCAACTTATATGGTACAGCTTGGGACAAAAGTTTACGGAACACAGCACTGGCACATTTCTTCATCGGAGCGGCCCCCTATTAGATATTAGGAAGAGATCGAATAAGAAACGGGTGACCAGCTATTCTGTTCATCTCTCAGTATGTGTGTCTGCTCGTGTTTACTGCTAGGGTGTCGCCCCAACAGAGAAATGCGACACCCCGGTGTTCCGTAAACTTTTGTCCCAAGCTGTACCATGATTTTCTACCATTCTGAGTATCTTCGTGTGTCAAGTATTGGCCTCACTGATCGAAAAAGATGTCACTGTTCTCAGTGCCCACTCAGTTCCCAAGCATCTTCCATCAGGCCAACTCCTAAATATCTGATTGAAGCACAAATACAAAGCAAGGGTCTTTTCATATTTACAAGGAGGTAGTCAGTGACTCCTGCCACAAGGCTTTAATTTACTCTCACTGGATTGCTGAATCTTCTTGTTTTGGTCACAAATATTGCAGCCGCTCCCTTGCATATTGCACATGCTGTTATCATTGTACATATTATATACAAATGGTGAATCTGTGCTTCTGTTGCAGTGCTCTGGCGTTTCCCACGAATGGAAGTGGCAGCCGTGCACGTCTTTTGCACACTTACATTGTCCACATTGTGTAATCACAAATGTGCTACTAGATGAGCGTCGCTCTTAGCAGTAATTTCAGCATTTTTACATGCAATGTTATTTAGTCTCCTGACATGTGTATGTGCCACCAAACATGCAATATATTTGCTCAGTGTTTTCATAATACAGTCAGCCTGTCAAGGGATTGTTTACTGTTCTTGTGTATTGTGCACTGCTGTGGTTATTCAAACAATTACATCGGAACCACTGATGGTCTGCTTTCATATAGCTTGGTTGGTCGTTTGCTTTGCTGTTGTTTTTACGCTACACAAAATGCTATCTGCTGTGTACATCTGCTCACACTATTGTAAAGGATTAATGCTTATGCCTCAAACCGCCACTAGCAGAGCACATTTCCGTTTCATCTTCATCGGCTGATTATTATCCAGTCATTTCAGAATTTGTTGTATGCTGCGCCCTGTTCATCCTATGCTGATGCAAGCACATGCCCAGTTTTAGTAAACCGGAAGACGTTTACGATAACTGTTCCGAAAATGTGATAAGCCAATCACCCTCTTTCTCTGAAGCGGTGACATCACATTGCTCAGCTTGGATTGATAACTTTATTTATCGTATGTCGTTTTCGGACAGTTCTTCCGATATTCTAAAGCTAGCCACTGATACTTTAATTGACGAATGAGCATGGACAATGACAAGGCAGAATTTGTACCCGTGCGAGCAGGTTACGCGTATATTCCATTGTGTGTATACCCAGGCAGTACAATGTACTGAAAGTCGGGTGCAATAGGGGTGGACGGGTAGGTGGAAGGCCTTGAACACACTCGTGAAACCAAAGAACATTGATAAGACACATACCGTCCACCTCTATTGCACTCGACTTTCAGTACATTGCGCTGCTTGGGTAGGGACGACGTCTCTGTCGTAAAATTGCTTGCTTTTTTGTTGATCCATTTGAAAAGTTGCTGCAGTAGCATGCGTATCCATCGCAGTCTCGTGCATATTCTGGAGATGCTGACAAACTGTGCATTTGCGAGATGTCCGTACGCATCCTGCAGAATAAAATACCTTGTCTGGCCAGAAACACCAAACATCTTCTTGTTTGTATCAATCGGGGTACGTTTTCACAAGGCGCATGCAAACCAAACTGCCAAAACTGCAGGGGAGAGAACAGAGGGGAAAGGGAAAAAGAACCCGTCGGCAGCGTCGCTTTACGTCACCGGTCACCCAGGCAGACAAAATAAAACAAAGCAAAAAACTACTCTACCGAGGCCCAACGATTGGCCCGACGTCAGAGGCCACGTGAGTTTTTCCCGACAATAGAAATATACTACACGTTCATTCCCCTAGTAGAGGCACGATGCCTGTCGAAGTTGGGTAGCTCGCTTGGAGCCTCGGACTGTAGGAGGGAAGTTTGCTGGTTGTGGGCGGTTAATTTAATTAGTATTGTGTATATTGTATTGTGTTGTGTTGTGCATATTGTATTGTGTAGTATTGTGCAGTATTGTACATACCGAACTGCACACATTGTAGTGTTTTGTCATGGTTGTGCTAGTTTTAAAGGTTATGTTTAAAGATTAGGTAGTTTAAAGATTAGTTTTAAAGTAGCGTTCCATATTTCACACTACATAGATGATTTTGTTCATTTGCTGGATGCCGTCGCGACGATTATATTAATGGGGTTATGCCCTTGTCAAGCAGCCTCGTGCTGCTTTTTGGCTTCCCCCTGATTGTATTCTTTATGTGGAAGTTGCAATAAAGCATCGTTTATCGTTAATTTTAAAGGCATCCTTGACGATTGTAATTTCATCTGCAGTGCAGCTACACTATTATTCCATTGACCACCTTCAGATGCTACTAGTGCATCGAAAGCTGTGGATGTGCTCGATGCAGCAAATGTGTGTGCGTTTTGTCTTATTTCAGCTACCTCATCCTCCTTCAAATAACTGGATGGAGCTATGTCGTCTCCCTGGTTGGCACCTGCAGCTCCATTTCTTGTAAACTTCTGCGTAATTGCGACGACGTGATTTGAACGTGCGACGCTCTGACATGAGCGTTACGATGATTTCCTTCGGTCTCTGATGTGTACTTTTTGCTCATCGTTATATTAAAAAAACTGGAGAGCACAAGAACCGCTCACAAGCTAATTAAGTTGCGTATTGCTGCAAATGGTCTCCTCTTTCGTCTCCACTCCTGCTGCAGATACTTCGCTTTGTGTGAAAACGTGCTTTTTTTGCGTGTGCTTATGCAATGCTACCTGAACCACTTGCTTTCTTTAAAAAAGGTAATGTTTCTTCTACAATTATTACGCGTCGCATTTCCGAGCTCCATGATGGAACTGGTTTTCCTGAGATCCCATGCGCGGGAGGGGGTGTGGAAGAGACGGAGAGAGGGCTGCAAAAAATAGAGCTCATACACGGCTCTGGTCGAGCTTGTCTCCATCACCGATGGAGGGGGGTGTAATTTATTGGCAGAAAGAAAAAAAGAACAGAAAGGGAATCACCCGTGGAATCAGTGCAGTAGCTAGGAGACAGCAATAGCCAAAGAGACTAGAACAATTTCAACGTTAATTCCAAATACGAAATAGTACCCGCATACGAAAGTATCTGAAAGTTCTTCCAGGGCTATGGAACAATGAACCATCCTAACGCTTTGCGGCAGACGCCCTGCAACGATTTCTGACAGACACAGGCTGGGCACGACGTTGACTGTCACTCTTTGACTGTGACTGCTCCAGTGTCCCAATGACCACGTATTTCAGTGTGCACTCTCTGTAACCAGTGACGGCGAGCGAAATTACAGGCCCTGGGGATGGGTCATGCTCGGGCGCCCCTCCTCGCGATACCGTTGTGATAACACAGTTCAGTACTTCTTATTTGTATGATTACGACAGGTCTTGGTTCTGTGGTCCCCATCCCTCGCTGCCCCCCCCCCCCCCTCTCACCGGCCTTGCCTGCAGCCTCAGCAAACGAATGCGGATCAGCAGGTCCTCGTACCTCGCGACAACCTGGTAATCTTTCCACGTATTTTTCCTCTACATATCACCCCCCACCCCTGCACACGTGAAAACAAAAAGGCACGACATTGGGAGTTCTTAAGTGTGGTCCACAATTCATACGAGCTGCTATACGACGCGAAAGGGAGATTTTTAGCCTGGAATGCGTCGGTGGTGTCTCGTGAGCCATTTGTAGTACATGTCTAAATAATATCTAAAACTCTGGAGGTCTAGTAGACTTCCAAATTGAGATGTCTACTAAATGTATGACCCCGTAGAGGTCTAGTAGACTTCCAAATTGAGATGTGTACTAAATGTATAACCCCGTAGAGGTCTAGTAGACGTCTACTTTTAGACCTAGCCCTAAAGTATCAACTTATCCCTGGGTTAGACGTGTATTATCCCACCATGTGCTACATGGGATTGTTGTACAAATCGTCAAGCACTGAATTGGTTTATTCTGTTCAGCTCACAAAGACTGGATGTGCTGTGACTGTTACTTGCTGGAACTTTATATAGTGGGAATGTCTACACTTGTCCTACAGTCATATACTATTGAGCGCACTTGACATTACAGACGTCATAATTGCAAAAATAAAGGGTACACTTTATTGTCATTACAATAGAACTGAGCCATTCAGAGTTTGTTGTTAATTGAGACCACCATACACAAAATACAGACAATCTTCTCTTTGCTGTAAAAATGGACGAAATAACTCTTAAAGGAGGTCTTATTTGCCTCAATAATGGTGTTTCAAGGGTGGACCAATCATGCAATGGACAAAGGCAAACACACACGACAAGAGCTGCAACATCAGCTACAAGACATCTGAAGACATCCTGAAATACAGGTGGTAAAGCTCTGAAAAACGGTTGCATGTGCCCCATGCATTTGTGCACTGCGTAGCTATGCAGTTATAAGCTGCACAGTTGTGTGCTGTGAGATTGTGCTATTTCTTGAGAAACAACACCGTGGAATACCAAAGCAAGGCTCACCTAGAGGGGCTCATTCTATCATGAATGCTAGCATGAATCTCTGTATTGATATGTAATGGACAGTAAGTGGAAGTCTGCAATGGACAAATGCATGCAATGCAAATAAGCTCATATAAAGAAAAGCATGGAACTTGAAATCAGATGCATCTTATCTACCATGTGCTGCTATTATTTTTTTAGGAAATACAGGATTGTATATCTTTCTTCCACATTTTCAGTTATCTTTTGAGACACCTTGGCAGTTGTAACTTTGCAAAAGCTGACATATTCATCCAGCTGTGTCAGCACAAAGCTATAAACCGGACAGTATATTAGTGTAGTGAACACGGTGTACTGCATCATCTAGGACAAAGTCTGGGAGCGGAAATGTGGGACATTGCTTAATATGCAGCAAAATGGAGGGGCACGGTGCCGCTGCTACCATGCATCGCTCACACTTGTTGTTAACATAGGTCTTTCTACGGCTCGCGCTATCCGGCCACCTTGCTGCGCTCACCGATATCAGCTGTTATCGTCACAACGTACTCGTCTTGTTCCCAAGCGATCTTCTTCGAAATCGTGAACAAGTTGAAGTCGCCAAGTCCCACCACACGGAGGCGCTACAGGGCATGACTATCGAGGCAACACTACAAAAGGGCAACATCTACCTTCAGGCACTCGGGCAGGGTGCCCCTGCAACCATGCATCGCTCACACTTGTTGTTAACATAGGTCTTTCTACGGCTCGTGCCATCCGGCCACCTTGCTGCGCTCACCGATATCAGATATTATCGTCACAACGTACTCGTCTTGCTCTCAAGCGATCTTCTTCGAAATCGTGAACAAGTTGAAGTCGCCAAGTCCCACCACATGGATACGCTTCAGGGCATGACCATCGAGGCAACACTGCAAAAGGGCAACATCTACGTTCAGGCAGTCGGGCACGGTGCCCCTGCAGCCATGCATCGCTCACACTTGTTGTTAACACAGGTTAGTTATCATAAGCACTCAAAGTGCTATCGTACTAGTAATCCCTGTTTGGTAGCGGTATCGTGCTCGAAAATTGTTGTGAAGTATGATATAAGAATGCTATCATTGTTGAGATTGTCTGGGGACGTTGAGTCATATCCCAGCCCAATGACTCAGGACGAAAGGGCGCAATTGCATAACGTTGCTGATACCATAACTCGTTTCGAAGCAGCAATGAACAAGCTACTTTGTGAACAGAATGAAATCTTGGATTAAGTGAAATCCCTTCAAGCAAGGCAACTAGCCATGATGAGCACTATGGCGACGCTTTGAACTAAAGTTAGCAAAAGTGAATCTGAGTGTGAGTCAGTGGTCCCCACCCAATCTACTCGCGACATTGCTGAATTGAAGTCAAAGTGTATCGAACTTGAGAACAAAGGACGAAGAGATAACCTTGTATTTTACGGAATCGAACACCGCCCCTCTGAGACTTGGAAGGCCGCCGAAGACAAGGTTGTTCTATTCTGTAAGGATAAGTTCGAAGTTGAACTAAATGACCGTGGCATAGAACCTGCTCATCGTTTGGGAACATTTTACCATTTAAAGCCCAGGCCAATTATTGTGAAATTGTCTCACTTAAAAACAAAAATCATCCTGAGCAACGGTCCTAAATTGAAGGATACCCCTTTCGCTGTTCGCGAGGACTTTCCGCTCTCAGTTCGCCATGCTCCTAAACATCTGACAGCGTTCGGTAAGAGCCTGGCTGTTCCTTATAAGCTAAGAGTTGACAGGTTGTTTGTTGGTGACAAGCAATATGTGTTCGACCCCCAGAAGGATGCTGTTGTTTAACAAGTGAAATAGCAATTATGTAACCAAACTCCACAGTGTGCTTACAACGTTTAATATATGAATATACACAGCTTTGTCCCGAAGCGTAAGTCTAGCATTATTTATTTAACGGAAAATTGGCTGACGCCCGATGTAGGGGATCATGGGCTATTCCCAGTGGAATTAAACATGAGTGTGTTCAGACGTGATAGAACGAGCGGAAGAGGGGGCGGTATTTTAATCGCTGCGAATAACTCCATTCCGTCTTCATTTCTGCTTAACTGCGATGATCACGAGATACTCTTTATCCGGTTATTGTTCCGTTATGTCACAGTTGTTCTCGGCGTTTGTTACCGCCCTCCTAGGCAGTCACCCACCTTTGTGATTTTTGCTGATGTCACGCATCGTTTGATACTTTGACACACTTATACACCAGGTTTCCAAATGCAATATTTATTATTTGTGGTGATTTCAATTATCCCGCCGTTGAGTGGGATGCGTCCCTCGCTGAAACTGGACACCATACCCAAACACGGGATTTCATTAATCTTGCCACGCATTTAATCTCGCGCAGCTTGTCCAAAATCCAACTCTGGTATGTGGAAGTTCCTGTTCTGTGCTCCATCTTATCCTTACTAATAACGCTGATTTCACAAGTAATATATGCGTGGTGGATGGCCTCAGTGACCATAAAGCTGTTTATGGGTCCTTCTTAACCTGCTCCAAGCGCTCATCTAAGGAATCAAAAATTATTGAGACTATGGCAGAGCTCACTTTGAGTCTATAAATCGTGTATTAGAAGCTTTCTACGATGCTTATATGTTACATTTTGACCAACGGGACGTAAACTCTATCTGGAATTTATTCAAAAGGAAAATTTGCGAACTTGCCGAGTTGTATATACCTATATAAGTTCGTGTTAGGTGTGAGACCACGAGCCCCTGGTACGACAAAAATCTTAGAGGACTAAACAGGACTAAAAGGCTGTTTAAAAAAGCGAACCTACAGAATACCACAACTGCTTGGGAACACTATAGGTTGTCCTCGCAAGCGTACAGGAAAAACGTAAGAATTGCAAAGGAAAAGTACTTCAAGGAAACGCTTCATTCGCTGTCACGCCGTGATCCCCGGAAATTTCGGAGGACTATATGGCCCAGTGGTAATCGTAATAAAATACAACTAGTCACTTGTAGCGGGGATTCAACGGCTGATGACCAAGCAGGATAAATAATTATTTTTCTTCTGTTTTTCTGAGTGAACAGTCCCACAGCTCCCACCTAGATATTAACGCGTCTTTTGTTCAAATGGAACCTATTGAAATTGGGCATAGTAAAAATCATCGAAAAGCTAAGATTGTTATCATGATGTGGAGTGGACACCATCAATACCAAAATATTACGGAGGACGAAGTTTATTCGCAGTTTTTTCTTAACCCAAATATCCTCAGTCCCAAATGTCCACGGGACTTTTGCCTTCAGACTTGAGACTAGGAAATGTAGTTCCTATCTTTAAAAGTCGCGACCACCACGTGTGTTCCAATTACCAGCCAATCTCCATCACATGCATTTGTTGTAAAATACTGGAACACGTAATTTACTCCAAGCTTACACACTCAGGTAATATACAGAACATGTCAAAAAGGAAGAACCGTGGGCAAGTAGCACGTACCTAAACTGCTGTAAGGAGAACGAAGTTGTAACATAATTGAAACTACAGTGAAGTAAAGGGTATATTAGAGGTGGACATTGATTTGGTTCATGCAGTGCTACTACAATTTCTACTATTCTGTACGTATTGCTCGAACTCAGCTAGTTATTACAAATTCAACACAGACACAACACAACCAAATTACAGGCATTTGGGCATTCATGAGAAATAGAGTCATGGTTACAATGTGGATGTGAATGCAGATATATATAATGAATCTTCTGACCTGATTACACACTGATGTGTTTATCCATTCTTAGGATTTACCTTACAGGATATGAGACTACACAACAATTGTCACGCCAGTATAAAGCTGGAGTGTCGTTGACATCTGTGTCGCCACCACGTCATGACATCAGTGTCATAACAGCTGTCAACAATGCATAGCATGTGAGATTCGCCAGGAAATCTTGAGAGAAATTAGCATGCCCGTGTACTCAGATCACGTGATCTGTCATACATCTGCAGTCACATCATAACAATACCCATGATTTAGCACAGACGATACAAATGTCAAACTGCCACGTGGTGACTCTCCTCATCATAGCTGCGTTTCAGACAGATAGATGGACTTGTGCACCGCAGTACAAGGTGGAAAAACAGCATTACCAGTAACAACGGGTCCCTGTGATCTACATATATATTACGGTACTGGTGATTGTGTCACTTGTTATCCTTGCACCGTCTCAGACACACCCTACATGTCCTTCCATCAGAGTTCCTTTTTTTCATGATCTCTATTTGTTCCTTATGTGTAACAGATAGCAGTTCTGATTTTCAATCACACTTCATGCCCAATGTACAGCAGTAATTTCAACTGTTCAGTGTTGGTACTTCCTATGCCAGTAAGAATGTCAGCTGGTGGTTCTGCTTTTCATGTTAAACTGCCCTATAGAATTCCGCTATGTGGCTATCAATGCATTGGAGTTGTGTCTCCATGCACAATGTAGTAAATATTTATTTTTTTCATAGCATGTGGCATAGGACACTTATCTGCCCCACACAACTGATAGTTGATACCCTTAATAATAATAATACTTGTGGAAATGCGTAACATGTTGTATTGATTTAATGCAAAGAAACAACTCTAAAGCATGAGGTACAGGCACAGCCGTGACCATAACAGATAATTTGGAGGAAAAGAAACAAAGTGGGCATTCAGAGTGCTGCTCACACAATGGAGGAGAACACAGTGTGAAACAAGGTCATGGGCTTGTATTGACAGTAGTCACATCCCAAAAATATGTTGCTTTGATAAAATCAGCAGCAAGGTTTCTTGTGTTTGATCTCTTGCGCTGGCAATCTACAAAGCCACATCATTGCAAAAATGTTGGTTGTTGGTATATTTGCCCTCCCCTTCTGGTGTGGTGCGCTTGAAGGAGTAGAGCACACATTTTAGCTACGCATGCACTTACATATGCATCCTTATAAAATTTTCAGACTTTCAGTTCTCTATAGATTATCTTCTGAACCGGCAAGGTGAAACCTGCTCACAATTTCGCACGCAGCATCTGTGGTATCGACATCATGACTACATGGGCTGCGTGACACTCTACTGTTGTGTCTATATGCTACTATGGAGGCCCTCCTTTGGCCATACAAATTTGTTGACACAAAACACTTCTCGCAATGTTTCCTTGTATGCCTCTGCGGGATATTTCTACCTGTACTTTTATCGAATATCCTAAAAGTACATGTATAGTACAGTAGGTAAAGTACAGGTCCGATATCCTAAAGACACGCTTTTTTGTCAAAATTTCTCGCAGTCGCCATATAACAGCAGCATCCTGCATTGAAGCCGATAAGCATACCAGATCTCACCAGCACAAAATTGAGCGAAGAAACATGCTCAGAGCGATTTCAAAAACATTAGTGCTTTCATAATGACAGAACACAACAGTGCTTTCCTATGGAGCTTGCATCTTTCTGCGCAAGCAAATCAAGCTTTCAAGGGGATATAGAGCTTCCTCCATATGGTGCCTTTTCCAGAATCCGACCTGAAATATTGTACCTTGTAAGTGCACTGCGACATCCAACGTATAACGTCGGGTACCCTCTCAATACTACTATTTTGGACTGTCACTCTTAACATCTCAAAGGCGAGCTACGTGCTTGATATTTGTGCCTTCACATCCTGCGCAACATTGTGCCCTCCTCCGCTGTATAGTTGTAAAGCACATGCAGGTCTAACTGCTCCATGGTCTAACTGCCCCCCCCCCCGCTTCCCCTCCCTCTTGTCACCTCTGTTTAGTTTATAAAACAAACATGACTGAAGCATTTTTAATAGGAAAGACTTAACAGTCAACAAGGAACACAAAGCCCGTTCACAAGTAACGGCGACCACTGTAGTGTGCAGCAAGTCGTTAAATGTATCAATCAGAACCGGCACGGCAGCACATCGGCGGCGGGCTTATTACTTCACTTACTTCGCTCACGCGTTTCTCACAAGGTTGATTTTGCTTAATTTGTGCAACTTCGACTTGAAAACTAGGCAACCGCATCCAGCAAAAACTGCTGCTCCGCGGTAGACCAGCTTTAAACTACCCTCACTCCTAGATTAAATTAGTCCTACGAAAATACGAGGGGTGTTCAAGTCAAACCGGGACTTTGTCTCCTGAGTGTACGAATGGCTCGCGCTATTCCTTTTTCGTCATTTCCACACGCGACAGACCTCCGCGTTCACCAAGTGGTGGTCCAAAGTTTGTGCAAAACAAAAGACACGTGCTGGACAAGATGGCCGGCAACGAGTTGAGCGCGCACATCGAACAGCGAATTGTCATGTAGTCTCTCGTGAATTAAGGCGTAAAGTTATTCCAAATTCACAGAAGACTTCAGGCTCAGTATGGCCACGATACACTTAGCCGCAGCAAAGCGTTTGAGTGGTGCAAATGGTTCCGAGACGGCCGTATATCAGTACAGGACGATCCCGGCCGGGGCGACTCGGAGCCCAGTAGCAGAGTTTCTGAGAACATCCAACTTGTGGAGCGCCTGACCCTCAAGGACCGACGGATAATATGTCTCGAACTGGCTCGAAAGACGGACGTTTCTGTGGGAACTTTGAACACTATGATTCAGGAACACCTCCAGTTTCGGAAAGTTTGTTCCCGCTAGATCCCGAGGCAGCTCTTCGTGTTTGACCTGCAGAGAAGACTAAGAGAGAAGCTAAGGTACGGTTTCGACACTGAAAGACAGGCGTTCCTTGATCGGATCATCACGTGCGATGAAACCTGAGTGCACCATTTCACTCCAGAGTCTAAACGCGTATCAAGATAATGGAAGCATCCGGGATCGCCGTCTCCCAAGAAGTTCCGAAGCACCCCGGCTGCGGGTAAAGTCATGGCAACGGTTTTCTGGGACAAGGCTGGCGTTGTTCATGTTGCTTTTCTGCCCAGTGGTATCGCCATCTATAGTCCATATTACTGCCAGGTTCTCAGGGATGTGCATGAGGCGCTGAAGCAAAAGCGGCCGGGCCTCATCACCAAAGGAGTCCTCCTCCTACAGGACAATACACGCCCGCATACCGCGCATCTCACGATAGGCACCTTACAGGAACTGGGCTGGGAGTTGCTGCTACGTCCCCTTTACAGTCCAGACCTGGCCCCCAGCAATTTACAAAATTTCCTGGGGTTGTTTACTAGTAAAAAAGGCAAATCAATGTTAAAGTATTTATGCTTTGCAAACTTTCTGATGTATATTCACGGTTGGCTTCTGAGTACTTAGATCAAGCTTGAGTAGTTTTACTTTGTCTAGCCGTTCTAAACAGGCGTTTTTTCTTGTTTAGCAGTTTGCCGAGACGTTTTGTGAACCAAGGTGCATGAGAAAAACACTTAATGCGGACTTTAGGCACGCATAACTCCTCGAGGTGACGAAGTGTATCCCTGAACAAATCCCAGTTTTCCTCAACTGAGCGAGGTGTGTACTGATTAAGAAAATATGTGTTGTACAGAGAAGTCAGGCCGCTGTTTATAGCGGAAAAGTTGGCTCTGTTATAGACACTAATTAGTTAGATATATTAAATAAAATTGCTTTGTGGTCGCTAAGGCCATCGAATACTGATAACTGAGATGTATCATCAGTGTGTGTTGTGAGCACAAGGTCCAAAAGGGATTCAGTGTTTGATGCAACTCTGGTGGGGTCCTCGACCATTTGTGACAGATTAAAGGTTTGGCATACTTCAACGAAGTCGCGTGAGTCGCTGATGAGGTAATGACCGTTACAAGTAAGGCGGGTCCAGTCAATGGAAAGGTAGTTGAAGTCTCCATTTAAGAAAATGCGGTGTGACCGAAACCTAGCCCTGACTTCAGTCAGCATTGGCTGTAAGGCGACAGGAAAGCTTTTCGGTTCAGAATCTGGAGGCCTATTGCAAGTACCGATAAGAACTGGCGGGAAAACGTTATCTAGCGTGATCCATATGGCTTCCAACGAGGAAGAAATGTCAACGAGTGATGGGAAAAGGTTCTCTTTGGCACATACCATGACATCTCCTCCTCGCTGATACGCCCTATCTCTGCGAAATAAGCGGTACCCCTGGAGTGGTCTGGATAGCTCATTGTCGGAGATAGCAGAGGACAACCAGGTTTCGGTTAATGATAATACGTCACAAGACGTGATGTGAACAAGGGCTTGTAGGTGGCCAAACTTTGGCACAATACTTCTTATGTTAGCGTAGAGCACTGATATGGAAGAACGAGGTGGACCTGGAGGGGGACTGTAAAATTGGATGGGGCGGTGAGAGAGCGGTTGTAGGTGAACTTTGCGAGGCTAGTTATAGGAGTTCTTTTACAGTGTTAGACAGAGGCTCGAACACAAATGTCCTGCTCCCAATCAATAACCTATCATGACGCAGTTTAAATGGGCATGATTGTGACTTTCCATATTCAACAAGGCGGCGGCGAGCTAAGCGAGTGGCTGCCGAAAAGTCATTTGCGACTTTTATTAACGAGCCTTTGAGCTTGGAGGCAGAAATGACGACTTGATCTTTTAGTTTAAAAGAGCAGAACTTTGCAATAATAGGGCGGGGGCTAGTGTTGTTGAATTTTCCTAGGCGATGAACACGCTCGAAGTCTGCAGGGTTGCACGTGATGCCGAGTTTATCACGACAGGTTTCGATCACCTTCGACTCACTTTCTGCCCATGACTCGTTGGGGGTGTCGGGTATGCCATAAAATACAGCATTCGATCGGCGAGATCTATCTTCTAGGTCGTTAATGCGGGCAGTAAGTGACTCAACACGGGCAACAGTATTCGAACAGGAGGAACTAATGTCAGAAAGATCGGCTTGGATGGTGTCAACAAGAGTTGACTGAGTGGTTTTCATGGCTGCGATCTCGCTTTCAACGGTTGTCAGTTTACTGGAAAGTACTGAGATAACTTTATCGGTGTTTTTTTTTTTTATTGGACTGCAAGGACTTCATGTCTGTCATAAGTGTATCTACGTTTTTGCTAAGATTAGTTAACATGTCAAGTGTACGTGACAGTTGTTCTTCCTGCGATTTGGTCATAGGGCCTGGGTTTAGTTCCACGTCACCACACTGCATGAGTAAACGTGCTAGGTAGGCTATACATTCTAAGCACTTTGAAAATACACGGTGTGGGAAGGGCAGCAGCACAAGACATACATCATTACTGCGGTAGCAGGTAACGCATATGTTCACCTGTAACATAGCGAGAAGACGGTAAGGAAACATGGTATGGCTGCTGACACCGTTCCCACTGGCGAAGAAGGTGTGGAGACAGTCTTTAGTAGAAAACGGTTGCGTTGACGTCATCGTTGTTTTGATGTTCTTCGGTAGCTGGTTGGAGGACTAGTCGACGCAGATAACCGGCTCGTGTGGCAAGGTGCCTTGGCTATCTCCATTTCCAGAGACAGTGCCCTTGCACTCGAGGCATTGTTGAACCGACGGCGGTGAATCGGGGCCAGAAGAAACATTCAGGACGCTTTCATGCACGTGTGAATAGAACGACAGCTGTAACATAGCGAGAAGACGGTAAGGAAACATGGTATGGCTGCTGACACCGTTCCCACTGGCGAAGAAGGTGTGGAGACAGTCTTTAGTAGAAAACGGTTGCGTTGACGTCATCGTTGTTTTGATGTTCTTCGGTAGCTGGTTGGAGGACGAGCCGATGCAGATAACCGGCTCGTGTGGCAAGGTGCCTTGGCTATCTCCATTTCCAGAGACAGCGCCCTTGCACTCGAGGCATTGTTGAACCGACGGCGGTGAATCGGGGCCAGAAGAAACATTCAGGACGCTTCCATGCACGTGTGAATAGAACAGCAGCTGTAACATAGCGAGAAGACGGTAAGGAAACATGGTATGGCTGCTGACACCGTTCCCACTCTATGACACCGTTCCCACTCACAGTATGATGTCATTTGCTTTCAGACCTGAGGGATCTATCGATGCAGCAGGATATAAAGTCCACATACTTCTGTGCAATTCTGTCCATTTCTTACGCTCTCTGTGTTTACTGTGCTACTTCTGCAGCTGTCCCGGGGGAGACTCAACCCACAATTTGGGAAACAGTCCATATTTCGTGCCCATTCACCATACCCACACCACAATATGTGTTGCCTGGTTTGTTCAGCCTTTTACAAACTTATTTATGGGTGATTCCATTCCAACTCAGGCAGAGTGGTCCGGACACAATCACCGATTTCCTTTCAAAAAAATATATGTTGTACCGGAACACGCATGCACAGAGGAGCAATAAATATTTGGCTCTATGTGTCGTGGTCCGTCAGGAAAAAATCCGAAAGAAGACAGGGATGCAGAGCTTTCTGAAGGAGCGACTTTGACATTTTATTCTTCGCCGGTTCCACTGCGGACGGTCCCAAACTATAGATAATTTTTGCACAGTATGTCAGGTACAACGGCTTCCAGCCTGCGTAAACAGCACGGGTCAATTCTGTTTTGATCTTCAATTAAATATCGCCAAAGTTGCCACAAAGTTCAGACTTTGGTCATATTTACGCTGTACTCCTCCTATACACGTCATCGAGATCTATAAACTACCGGGGTGTAGGTCGAAGCGTGCTCTTTCAATTGATATCAAATTTGCATGCCTGTACTTTGCCCCCTTTCGGCGAGACGGTGTAGGGTACAGCTATACTCTCAGAATTTTTTTTTGCTCAAAAACCTCACCTCCGATTTCCTTCATATTTTGTAGTTTATATAGCCCAGGCTATGGCCTAAATGTGTACGCGAAATGGAAGGTTCCCTCTCAACACAACTCGGAATAGCGCGCAAGAAACGTGGTATGCGGAGCACACGATATACATCTCGTTCGGGAGAAACACGCCAGAGAGTTAACAGGATTATTGGCCTCTGCTATGCCCATCATCTCCTCCCTTTTATGACAGAGCTCAGGATGCAGACCTACTGCAAATCGTTTGCTAGCAATATAATTTGAGTCTTTCTGACTCATTTTTCCCACATTCAAATCCCACAGTACCGTGCACGTGAAGTTCAACGACGTTCTGAGTCGGTGGGTTGCGTTTCCGGCACGAACAATAAGTAGAGTACGGGTCGCGTGTATTCTGCCGACTATGCGGTGCCAGACTTAAGCCAAAAAATCGAGAGGACTATGATTTTGTTTTTAGAAGCAAGTTCCCTAGAAACATAGAGTGCCTCAAAAAGGGAGAATGGAAGACAGTCCAGGCGGCCGTCGGAATCCAGTGTTGCCACATGTGAACGAAAAAAGTGGAAAGAGATGGACACGTCACTGTCAGGATGTCCAGAGTTTCCGAGTAGAACAGCCAGAGTGGAAAAGGAACATTAACGGCGGCGTTCAAGACATCAAGCTGCCCGGTATTCCCAATTTGTTGCGTGCTACCCTGAATTGTGCTGAAAAGGAACCTTCCCTTTCGCGGAAACATGTAGAACATAGCCTGGGCTATGGCACTGCCACCGGAGGTAGGGTTTTTGAGAAACGAGAGTAAAAAAATCCCATTTTTGGGAGCATGGCTGTACCCTACACCGCCTTGACGAGAGGGGGAGGTACAGACATCAATTTAAAGAGCACTCGTTCATCTCCTCCTACTTTTTTAGTGCACATGCGACAAGACTGCGCTCCAACGGCGGCATGCAATGCTATCCGTTCTTCCTTCTTTGAGGCCCGGTATGTTTCTAGATAACTTTCTTCTAATAACAAAAGGGTCTCTCAGTTTTTTGGCTTAGTTTGGCTACCATAGCACCACATAGTCGGCGGAATACACGCGACCCGTACTGTAATTATCGTTCATGTCGGAAACACAAGCCACCGACTCAGAACGTCGCTGAGCTTCACGTGCACGGTACTGAGAATTGAATGTGGGGAAAATGTGGTCATAAAGACTCTAATTATATAGCTAGCAAACTATTTGCAGTAGGTCTACATCCTGAGCTCTGTCATTCAAGGGAGGAGATGTCGGGAATAGCAGACGCCAATAGTCCCGTCAACTCTCTGCCGTGGTTCTCCCGAACGATATGTATATCGTGTGCTCCGCACACCACGTTTGTTGCGCGCTATTCCGAGTTCTGTTTGGAGCGAACCTTCCATTTTGGGTACACACGTAGGCCATAGCCTGGGCTATATAACCAAAAAGTATCAAGGAAATCAGAGGTGTGTTTTTTGAGAAACGTGGAACCAAAAATCCCAATTTTTGAGAGCATAGCTGTACTCTACACCGTCTCGCCGAAAGGGGGCAAGGTACAGACATGCAAATTTGATATCAATTGAAAGAGCACGCCTCGAACTACACGCTGGTGCTTCATATATCTCGATGGCGTGTTTAGGATGAGTGCGCTTTAGAGACAAATACGACAAACAACAACAACTTTATTTTCGACCTTGGAGAATGGGGACTTTCATCGCCACAGGCGGTACTCTACCCCAGTGCTGGATGGAATGGGGGGAATAAAATAACGAGCCCCTTCACAATAACGATCGAAGTCCGATGGTGTCCAGATATGTCAGAAGAGCTTTGCTCGCAGAGCGTTGCTGGGCTGGATTGAGCCAGGGACCAAGCAATTTCGATAGGGAGAAAGGGCGAGAGTCCAGCTGCCGAAGAGACTCGGAGAGTGTATTTGTACAAATACGACAAAAATCTGAACTCTGTGGCAAATTTGGCTATTTTTAATTGAAGATCAAAACATAATTGACCCGTGCTGTTTACGCAGGCTGAAAGCCGTTTTACCTGACATCATGCGCAAAAAAAAACAACAAAAAAACCTATAGTTTGGGACCATCCACTGTCGAGGAATAAAATCACAAATTCTCTCCGTCAGAAAGCTCAGCCGCCGAGTCAATTTCTTTCGAATTTTCTTGTTTTTCTTTGTCTGATTTTTTTTTTTGCGGACCACAACACATAGAGCCAAACTATTCATTGCTCCACTGTGCATGCGTGTTGCGATACAACATATATTTTTTTTTCAAAGGGAATCGGTGATGGTGTCGGGGCCGCCCTGCCTGAGTTGAGATTGAATCAACCTTATACAAACTGCGCTCATTATTATGGCTATGGCAGGAGAAGGATACAGCCTGCGAATATTTGTTAAAGCATGTTCCCACCGCCATAGCATTCCGTTTGGCAATTGTAGAAGGCAAAAAGCTGTACTTACAAACGTTGATACCCGAACAGAGGGCACAATATTCAGAGGATCCTTGGAGGACAAAGTATGGATCTTCTAAGCTGATCCTCAGCACACTGTTTAGTGATAAACCTAACAGCCTTCAACTGAACCATTTCCAAGCCGTTTCCAGGGCACTCTGTACAAGGGTTTTGTATACCAGCAGTGTAGTGTCTGCGAAAGGTAGTTTTCGTGCGCACTTCAAGACGACAACGTTTTAGGAGTGTTAGATCGTGAGCTCTGCAGCATATTCAAGACAACCTAAAAAGTATAACTGGATTTAATCATAGCGCACATACAAGCAAGTATTGCATATGATCCGCCCGCTGCCACACCCGTCTCCTTCTTTTCTGCTTCTCCTGTTACCCTACGCAGCGCTCTGTAACCGCCGCCGCGCTCTAGTGGCGCCAGTAACCGGCCTGTAACAGGAGCCTTAGAAGACAGGTAACTACTATGTAATTTCCACTAAAGATGGGAAGAGAGGTGCACACCTAAATACCTGAAACCCTCAAATCAATTAATTGTACGACCAAATTTACAAGTGAATATATCAAGGTTTTTCTTGTTTGCAAAAGACGTCATTGCACACTATGCAAAGTTCATCTGTAGTTGCCGTGGCCTACATCAATCATAAACACTGCGAACGACTCATTGAGCATAGTCGGTCCGCGGTGCTAAGAGTGCAATGCTTCATTGCCCATTGCGAACATGGCCATGCAACAGTGCTTACGGCTTTGCATTTCTCCCTAGTTTCTTTCATCACTTTGTCATGAGATGACTAATGATTTGCCAGTTCAACACGAACATCATTATACTTTGGAGCAACTTGTTTGCAAAGCATATGCACCCGTATGCACTTGCTTTAGTCGCTCCACGAGTCTTTCTCTCCGCAACGTTTCTCAGCAGATGCAGCATGTCATATAGTAACACAATTTTGGCTCAATATTTGCTTGATATATCCAACAAGCAGATATATCAAATCTTTGTGCCAACATTTTGTATAGAACATGCACTATTTTAAGGTAGCCCAGCTTATAACCTTAGTTAATCCTACAGCGGTATCGACACTCCTCGTCCCTAGTGTAAAGACACCTCAGGTCTAATGTGTTATGGGACTGAGGGGTCATCTCAGCCTGAGAGGGCCTCTTAGGCTGGTGGACCTCTCTGGCTGACCTCTTAGATTGACAGGGCATTCCAGAAGCTAATGCCAGATCTGACATCGGAACATCAATGTTCTATTTCGCCGTCTACGCTGCACCTGTCGTCGGAGCGGTACAATCATACAGTGCCTTGATACACCAGAGAGAGATACAGACAAGTACACGTCACAAAACTGCTCATATATTGAGTTCCTTCGATTGTACAGATACACTCAAGGCATGCACACTGCTATCAGATTACCTAACAGTTATTTCAAATGTCTTGCAGAATTGTGAATATCTAATATTTGTTGAAGGATCGCTCGCAAGAAACTACACGAAACGGTAAATAGCAGCGACAGAAACTAGATTTAGCACTTACATGTCTACGAAAGCATACACGTCATCATCAACACATACTGTCGTATTTCACAAAGCGTGAACTCATGGGACACATATTCGCAATATGCGGCGATGAAAAATATTCCTGAGGAACTCTGCTTCTCGGTGATCAAGTTCGTCTGTTTTACGTATACTTAGGGACTCGCGATGCACCGTCTAGTTTCCCTTGCTTGCGTAAGACGCCAACTAACTGGCGAGATTGGGTTCTCATCACCTGTCACTTCGCACGAGATTTATCTGTAAGAAATACAATTTCAAAATGTCAGTGTAACTCAGTGTGTAGGCATCGAAATATATAACATACCGTTTGGCACAAAGCGCCGTTGGTAACGTAACGTGGTTGGCAATCTTCCTATCGGCGCTCATAATGCGTGTCTGCGAACAGTGGTAAAAGCGTAAAGTGAACAGGAATGCCTGTCACTCACAAAAGCATATTTGACACATCGTCTACATACCTCAAAAACAGTTAGAATCCCGAAGACAAAACGCAAATTACTTGAGATTCGCGGCCGACGTCCTCACACTTGAACGTTTCAAAACAGGCTGATTGTACCGCTGGCGGCTGGCCGAAACGCTTCCACTTACGTGCAGTGCAATAATGCACGGATTGCAAGAACAATAGCTTCAAGGGGGAACGGCAATACAAGGTTATCACGGTACGTGTTCCTTGGAGGAATAATGCACACACATGTGAAATCTTGCGAACTATTTTCCAAAGCGGACAGGTAGCATGTCCCGCGGCGCGGAAAACATGCAGCAACTTGCTCTGGGAGGTGTTGCACGACGCACTGTCGCAAAGCTGTCTGAGAGGTCCCCCAGAACCCCCAGGGCTACATGACTGATTCTATAACGTCTTCCAGATTTCTACGTCGATGTCTTCTTCTAAAAGGTCCTCTCAGACCCTTCAGTACTGCCTGAAAGGTCCTACCAGACCAAAAATCTTGAAAGGTCCTCTCAGACGTCTCAGGAAATTTTGAGAGGTCTCTTAGACATATTTTTGATAGGGTTGCCTTTTCACTTGAACGTGAGGGAGAAACAACACTGCTGAACTGCAAACAGCACATTTAATGTAATGTTGCGCAGGATGCAAGTTTGATAGCGATTTGATATTTCAGGATAATATTTATAAGCTGTGAAAATAAACAATGAAGTTGCTGGTATCTTAAATTTTAGATCTCTTCTTGGCGTGGGTGCTTAGCATAAAGAGTGATCTGTTGATAAACGTACCTGGGGATTTCTGAATGTGAATATCATAGGACAGAAAGGAGGGCAAACAAATACAACAGACCCAGATGAAAAATTTTCCAACTGGGACCAGTTCAAACTGTGTTATTGAACTGGGACCAGTTCAAACTGGGACCAGTTGAAAACCAGTTTGCAACTGGTCCCAGCTTGAACTGGTCCCAGTTCAATAACACAGCTTGAGCTGGTCCCAGTTTGAACTGGGACCAGTTCAAAACCAGTTGGCAGCTGGTCCCAGCTTGAACTGGTCCCAGTTCAAAATACCAGCTTGCAACTGGTCGCAGCCGAAGTAGCAACGTTTCTCCTCCAAGCGGAACTGAGCCACTCGGGAGCTCATTTGGATCTCCATAATGAAACCCACAGATGCATGATACTGAAATAAACATGAATTATTTTATTATGCACTTCTGAAACAGACAGTTTGTATTTCACGATGCAGTTTCTCACTGACTTTACAGAAACGGTGTAGGAAAACAGGAGGCATTCCGGGCAGCCGTGGTAGTCATGTCATCAGTTGGTTTTCTACGTATAGAGCTGCAGAAGACTATCATTACTAATTTATTTAGTTCACTATACACACATATGTCACAGACACTCACCTTTCCTGTGTATTCCCCGTTACAGGAGGCGCTTGTGGAGTCCGACATATTGCTTCGCAGTCGTCCTGTGAAGCACAATATTATCACCAAAACATGAATTGAAAAGCACAACTACTCCACAACAGACTCACATGCTTTTACACGCCACGAGTACTCTGGTGAGCTATGCGGGTTCTAGAGCAACCAGTATTTTCCGTGTGAAGGATCTGAAACACGAGAATGACATGCATTAAAAGCGGGAACGCGCAGACTAACGGCACATGATGAATAAAAGAACGAGAAACCAAGAGACACTTTTCACAGCGTGTGGTGTGCAAAAAGTTGCTTTGTTAACGTTAACATCGCATTTGCATAAACCGGGCGATGGTCGTGAAAGAAACGCGTCCATATGTTCTCGTGCAACACACTGGGGAGACAAACTTTACGTGCAGCAGGACGGTACCATTATTTATATTTCTGCTTTGTTCGCAGGAAGCAAAAAACACTTGAGCATAGTACTCACGATGAAGCAGTCTTCGCAGCTGTAACAGAGCCGCATTCGCATGACACCTGTCTGGTGGTACTGAAGCCGATGACGCTCACTGTAATTTATATTGTCGCATGTCACGCTAATAACATTAAGAGCGAAAATGTCACTTGGCGCATGCTGAGACGAACGCGAAAAGTCAAAACACGGCAGACAAGTGCGAACGCTGCATCTGGAAGCAGCAAGCGACGGTTACACCCAGTGTTGCCAACATTCTAGACGAATGATCCGCCAAAGTAGCCAACCGATTCCGCCAGAATCCGCTAAATTTTGCGAAGAAGCCGCTAAAATCCGCTTAACGCTGAAAAGTGCATGAACACGTTGAGATTTATGTAATTGCACCTCTGCGTATGGTGTTCTGGAGCGTGCTTCGCATTCTCGTTCATTTCTTCGTCGTCGTACCAGGGAGCTCGTACTCGAAGCAGCTCTTAGCGTGCCAGCACCACACCGAAGTACTAGAACCAGCACTATACCGTTTTGTCCAATCTGCCGCCGTTCTGAACCGTACCTTAGCACAGGTAGAAGCCATTCCTTGCAAAGTTTGTTTGTAACTCACTATTGGCATTTCAACAAACGAGAAGAGTGCACACTGCCACGGACGCTAGTGAAGAAGAGAAACGATGCCACCTCGCATTGGGAACAGCAATCGGCAGACTTTGTGGGCTACTATAAGAGGGAGCAAGATGTCCAGACAAACTTTAATTCGTGTTCTGGTGCAAAATCTCGGTTTATGTGTCATCATTTCCCCTAGTCAACAATTCTGTGCTGGGTGAGAGCAGCCTTTAAGGCCTTAGTAGTTAGGGCCTTAATTTCGCGCTCTAAGGACAGAGCAAAATCGCTTCTGTCCGGATCGAGATTACGGCCCTAACATATAAGACATTAAATGTTGTGGTCTGACCGAGGTTCTAGTGGTGTGTTCTCCAAAACAGATCAAAAAGGTTCTTGCACAAAGGAAAGAGAGCGAATCGAAAGTGAGCTTTTTGCGCGCAAACAGCCGTCAGATACCAAATTTCAGGTGACTGGTTTCGGTTCGGAAGTTAGCATACTGTAGGGAATAAATTGATTGATTGAGCTGCTTTCGGGCTTTTCAGCCAAAATGCGGCGAAAGTCTGAATCCTTCTCCCAAACATGTCAGATGGTCGAGCTTGAACTGTCACCACTTCACTTTCCAGTTGCCACCTGCCCAGTTTGAACTGGTACCAGTTCATGTCCAGTTGCCACCAGCCCAGTTTGAACTGGCACCACTTCACTTTCCAGTTGCCACCCCCACCTTGAACTGGTACCAGGTCATGTCCAGTTGCCTCCAGCCCAGTTTGAACTGGTACCAGTTCATGTCCAGTTGCCACCAGCCCAGTTTGAACTGGTACCACTTCACTTTCCAGTTGCCACCTGCCCAGCTTGAACTGGTACCAGCTCATGTCCACTTGCCACCAGCCCAGTTTGAACTGGTACCAGTTCATGTCCAGTTGCCGCCAGTTTGATCCCACTTGGTTCCAGTTCATGACCAGTTGGAGGCAACTGGGAACAAACTGGTACCAGTTGACTTCCCAGCTCATTTTTTCGCCTGGGGAGGGCGCCGTTCATTTCTCACACTTCTGATTTCAGTTACATATTGCTCTTAATTTTCTTCAGTTCCGACATCAAATAACCAGAATTTGCACTGTATATCCACGCGAATAAAAAAAATGCAAAACTTTCTGTGCGAAAATTTCATGGAAAAAATGGCATTTTTAGGTTCCAGGGTATTCAAAGATCAGTGAAAACAAAGTGCTTGAACTAATATGTACAGCTCTCTTGCAGGTTTTCCACGGCAAACCGTTGTCTAGGAAGGTGCGCGAATCAGTGTGGATGTTCCTGAAATCAGAATCTTATTTCGTTACACTTTGAGATTACCGTCTGCTGGTTACAGGAAATTAAGTCACTTCTGCTGACTTAAGTTATTCATTCGAGAGAAAATAGTTTTATTTGCATACAAACTTTACATTCGTATGCAGCTTATTTGCAGAAACGCATTTCGAGAGTCTGTCCAGTACCAGTATCCTGCATTTATCAGAACGTAGGCTCCCAAGGGAAACCACACGGAGGATAATACACAGGCAGGTTCCGGCTCCGCGATTCTACGGTTCTGAGGCTGGAACACACACAGACGAACAAACACAACAGATCCACAAGCTACCGGTATCGGGCTCTTTCGTCGATTGTCATTTTTCGACTCTCCGATTTCACAACCAAGGCGACAATGTTCACAATATGGCAGGTGTCCACCAAAGCTGGAACCAACACCGGGAACAAATTTGGTGACTTACGACACCAATTCAGAATTCGACATACGCAAATTTGACAGGCGAGCATCAGAACAAAGCACTAACTGCAGTGTCAACAGAATCATGATACCTGGCGAAAAATACAGCAAACGATTCGTCCATATTCGGTACTCTCGTTCCCAGCCCACCGCAAAGAGCCACACCCTGCAGGGAACTATTTTCAGACGCGGGAGGCAAAGGCCTTCGCTGCTCTGAGCCTGTCGTGCCTGTCGACCAATCAGAGATGATTTATTTTGAAAGTTTGAATCGGAAGCGTTTATACTGCAAAAGTTGACTTTTACGGCTTTATCTTTACACCGTGGATTTCTTCGTGATTTATTTTGAGGAGTTTATCCTCGAAGATTTTGCGAAGTGTAAATCATAGTGATCCCAAGAAGGGCAGCTACTGCACGAAAGCCTCGTTTTTTGGAAGCTAAACTGTTTAATGCTCTCAACTGTTTTCTCTTTACTTGTATTTCGCTGGTACTTCATATTCCCACGTATCGTCTTGAGAACATTCGCTTGTGAAGATATTCACCTTCAGATGAGAATATGTACACGAATATGTAACGGCATATATTTTATCGGATGCGCGCACCTGGATAAAAAACAATAAAAGGAGATCATGCACGTGCTAAAACAGATCAGAGTAATAGATCAAACAAAACCAGAACGATATATGGCAAGTGTGGATAAGATGAAATCTAAAGGGGGAAGCCGGGAAGCCGGCCAGCTTGGAATCTCAAGTGGGAATTAATTTACCATTCTGGGAACAAAATGGTACCTGTGAGGCTCCAGTGGGAACTTCTGAACCATCTGAGAACAAAGTAGTACTACTGATGTCACCGAAGTGGAACCAACCACCCTACTTGGGAATCCAGCTGGGACCATCGACATTCAACTGGGACCAGTTCAGATTCAACTGGAACCATTCTGGAACCAGTCCGGATTTTCGCCTGGGAAGGAAAAGAGCATTGCGCAGAACTACCACACTATCCCTTAAGTACGCAAAGGTGACAGCGTACTTATGATAATGATCTCGTAGAGCTGCACTCCTACGTTTTCCTGAACGACAAATTGCAAACGTTGGCCATTTTTGTTGCATTTCGTAGCTAATAAGGATTACAGAAATGGAGTACGCTCACTGTGTTCAGCAAATCAAGGGAGAGAGCGTAAGGATGATATTTGGATAGGAGCATGCGATGCGATGAGGCTCTGTTCATGGAGTGTACACAGTGTTCGAAGGAGAACGATGACACTGGTCGTTGCTTAGGAATGTCAAGAAATGGCAAAGTTCCCTGTGCACGACCGTTTGCGAACCATTGGCACGAATGATACGGCTATCGCTCTCACCCCAAAAAGGCGTACGCCTCCATGACTCTTGGAATGAGAAGGGATAAACGTATCATTTGTGGCAATGGTTAGTGTACAGCGTTCCATCCAGTGAATTTCTCTTTTTAGAGTGTATAGGTCCTTTGGCCTACCTGTTTCACTTTCCTCATAATACTTGAAAATATAATACTCGAAAAATATGCACTTACTCTCAACTTCTTTCAGACTGAAAAGCGCGGTTGCACTGCTGATTTGTCTGCTGGTTTTGGCCATAGCGATTCTCGGTGAGTATAAGTATTGACTTGTCACAGAAGTTGTTGAAGTCAACACTCACCGTTATTACCTGTGATGTGTACAGAGGACTTCTTGTGTAACCAGCTTTTGAAGTTTCACGACATACTACTCTCGCAGCCAAGTCAACCATAATCGAGAGTGACATCGTTTGGAATGCCACCTCCATTTGCTGGAAAACGGGGGCGTGATTTTTAGGGCATAGCCGGCACAAAGTTGGTGTACACCCCCGTTTTTAGGAAATCAAGCGGGTGCTGTGAGATTGAGTGTTACACTCTTAAGACAGCTTTGGACAGCGGTTGAGGGAACACGCCGGGTTGTCCCGTTTCAGATTGGATCATCTCATGGTTACGAGCAGGGGGCGTTCAGGTGAAGAAATACTCCAGTGCCGAAAACTTTTGACCGAAGAGCTGTACCTTTCAATTTCAAGACGTGACACACAGCAGGTGCTCTCACATTCTAGGTGAAATGATGTCTGGTTCAGCCAATCTTACACCGTGAATGAGGTCGATCTCTCCTGGGGGCTTAATGGCTTCATCGTCGTTACGGTAGTTACAAACTAACGAGTGGCGGGAAATTCAAAAAGGTGAACACGTGACACATTGCGCGTGACGTGTACCACAGCCTTCACGTATCGCACGAAGAGCGCCGTGCACGTGTTTTATCATGTGCCCACCTTTTTAAATTTCCCGCCCGCCTTTTGGAATATTCCGCCACTCGTTAGCTTGTAACGGCAGTAACGACGATGAAGCGAATAAGCCACATGATTCCCTGAAAACGATATTTCTAAGACACTCATGCGGTTATGTTGATTGCCACAAAACGGTCACATGCTTGCCACACAAGGAGTGATCATGCTTTGCAATGGTTGTGCTTCAACGTGTCATGTTTTCAGAGCGTATTTTGACCTCTTCACTGATCAGGGAAGCTCTGTTGCGCCGTCCAGAACAGTTCAGTGCAGTCAAGTCTCTTTCTGTCTTGTCTGTGCGCTGCCGAGCCTCAACGCAGCTTCTTGTAAGATTCCTTCCGATTCAACGATCTATTTTATCACTTTTTCAGGAATCATCACATTGACTGTTGAGTCTGGAATACCTATTGTACGTAAGTATATATGCTATACTACAGGGTATTCGTTTTTTTATTTGTTTTTTTTTTCTTCTCAAACTATGGAGGCTACACGTATACGGATGCCGCTTTTGCAGTTTCGATTTCTACGGCTTCAGCTGGATCTACGTCCATTCGAAGAGACTATGGAACTACACAAAATTCCAGAATTTTCGGCCAAAAACGAGGATTGCCTCCCATTCTGCTTTTACGGTTACGCCTCCCTTATAAAAATAAGTTTAGCCGGCCTATTGACATCCTTTGGACGTCATATTTCCTGCATAGACATCATTTGGACTATTGAACTTATGTTTCAGGTCTATAGACATCTTTTGGACTACCCTGTATCCTTTCTTTGCCATGTCAATGTGAGATTGGCGAAAGATATTCTGTAGCAGACGACAGAACCAGTGGCGTCGTTCATTATACTCCAGCTCCAACTCCCAATATCTCAGCGTCGTGCGAATGTTCAAGATATGACAGAGCACAACTTCAATCCTATCAGCAGATCTTTTTTCTTTTACTTTTCCTCCCACTAGAATACTCTACGGGGATGTCCCTGTGAATGCACGGTTATAGTGCTTAAACACACCATGGATTAATTCAGATGACACACGGATTAAATTGAACAGCATTTGGATTTTTTCAGATGGCGCCCGGATTAAAGTAAATGGCTCTTGGATTATTTCAGATGGCACCTGGACTAAATGAGATAGCACTTGCACTAAAATGGACGGGGAAACCTGTATAATTCGGCTGAGTTCCTATTGTATGAAAGTGTATTGACGTTTTTTAACCTGTGTTGAGGAGCAATCCGTGACTATTATTGCCACACGTCTAGCATCATCGAGGATAATCCTTAGCGCCATCTGCAACAGCTTAACCAGTGCAAGCACGTAGCACGTGCAGATATGATGTATTGCTTTGACTTGCGAGCTTCTGCAAATTACATTGTCCTGCTTGCCTCTGACACGTCAGAATGAAAGGTGATGTGTCCCAGCTTACTTCGATTATGCATAGATCCAACACCGCAGTAAGGAATTGCTTGAAGTATTAACTCACCACCAAGATACCGTCTGGTTTTGTAACTGCTTTCGGTCTGAGACATTCACTACTTCAATTGAGGTCAAACTTGTGCACTGCGTAATTTGCCATGCAGGTTCACATTGATGCAAAGAGCCACCTCACTGCACAAGCTTGACTTTCAATGGACCAACTGAATGTCTTGAACCGAAAGAAGTTACACACACAGGCGTTATCTTGGTGTTGAGATAATACTCCAAGCAATTCCAAGCGATTAGGCTGGGACACGTCGCCCTTCATTCTGACTCAGAGGCAAGCAGGACACTCGAATTTGAGGAAGCTCGTATGTCACGCATGATATATGTATTCTTTTAGGAAGGAGATGCCAGTGCTACGTGCTCAGAGGTGGACGTCCTGAAATTAAGCTATTGCAAATTACACTAATGATTATGCACGATGATCCTAGACACATGCCAATGATGACCACGTGTTCCTTCCCAACACAGGTTAAAAAACATCAATAAACTTTCACACAACAGGAAATCAACAGAATTCCAGTTTCAGATTCAACATAAAACAGTTCTTGAATCTGAGTTGGATTCATATGATGCTGGTAGAAAGTAATGGTGGACCAGTGGGCAATCTATTGTCAGTCTATAGAAAGTTTATAGGCAGGCAACGGCAGATGTTCTTTTCCTTGCTGTAGCAGGTCGTCTGTAGACTGTTGGTGCCAATCTCCCATTGACAAGCCAAAGAAATGATAACCGGCAGTCAAAAAGATGTCTATAGATTTGAAATAGACAGGTTATATACTCAATAGACACTTTGTCTATAGCCAAGCTATAGGTTGGCCTTATATTTATTTTATGTAGATAATTTATGTCGCACAATAGTGACATACCCTCTTGGGAAGGATCAACGCCAGGCAGTATTACTGCAAAAATTATGTCTATGTTGCTCTCCTAACTTTTTATAGATATAAAAGAGTAATAAGAATGTATATGAATAGTAATTTCCCGGTACGAAAGCCATGCCTTACCTTTGTCGGCATAGCTTATTCATCATCGGTTACTTTGAGCTACTAAATATCCACGGTTCCAGTGCCAACGAAAATGACTGCCAGAACCGGGGTTGCTGATAACATCACGAACTTGTTGCTTTCATTGCTTGTACGTAAGCCACCTAATTTTATCGCTTCCTTTTTGAAGTTGCGAGGGCCATTTATGGGCAGTTTTCATCAATTTAGCTTAAAGGAACAGTCTAGAGGCCCGCAACTTTGTTTGTGTTTTTGGTCAGTATGGAATGTTAGGCGGTCGAAAACACTTTTCGCACAATTAGTGCAACTGTAGCGAAAATGGGACGTCTGCAATAGCTCCCCGAACCTCCCGTGCCCGAAACACCCTCCTTCGCCTTCACAATACGCACGTGACGAGCGCCACCACGCGCGTCACTATGTGACGCAAGTGGTGAGGACGCTCCTCATTGGACCTGGGAGCACATGATCGGGGTGAGCAACATCGCGCAGGGCGGAGCGTCTGCTACCGCTTCGGAGACGCCATGCGTTCTCCGGCTATGTGATGTCCGAAACGGAGGGTTTGAAGGCTGTCCACGATACAACCACGATTTGTTGGGACCGCTGACACCACGGGAAGAACGAGTGGTGCAGCCAGAAATTAACTGCGCTTGTACAGCGAAAACTCTGTGCTTCTCGACAGTGTGCAGCCTGTCTGACCGTTCTCACCGCGCAGTTTGTTCAGTGGCTAACAGGTGGCGCCACAATACCGCTGCTATCGTTTGCTTTCTGCTACTGTGAATTCTGAGATTGTACAGAAGCCACGGACATATTACTCTTGTGATCGTAATCTTATTTTCTCAGACTGCATATATGCTTTTTTTTTGAAACGTGACATAAATCATATAAAGAATAGAAGTCAACAAGAAACAGCTCGCAAGTTCGTAGCAGACGGTTTTTCCTACGAACGAATGAGGGGCTCTCTACCACTAACGTCACAGTAGAGTGGGTGTGGTCTGCAGTTAGAGCGCTCCGACCTGTCACCGCGGCAGCGATTTTCCAAATTAATTGGACCGTGGTGAAACAACTTTGGACAGAAATATTTTGTGGGAATGCTTTTCACATACTGCTTTACAAGATGACAGCAGTTTTTGGCCATGTTAGACACCACTCCTTGCTTGACGATGCTCCTTTAAAGGAGCATGAAAAGATTGACAACAGATACGTCGAGAGAACTAGAAATAAGGAGAGGATAGAGAGGTAGCAAGCGAGCTGGTGGTATATATCCATAACTTAAAAACCTGAGACTAGGGGACAAAAAAACGACAAACACAGACAAGGTCTGTGTTTGTCGGTTCGAACCGGTTGACGTGCGCTGTGCTAATCAGTCTACCACATGTGAGAGGTAATATCACGTTCCGGCGACGACTTACTCCTCCTTCCTTCCTCTCACTCTCTCGCCCCTACGCTGGGAAATGCTGGGTGCTGGGAAATGGCGCACAGCATACCATTGAACTCCATTGCAAAAGGCTTTATTCCAATTTCTACAGAAAAAAGAGAAGAAAGTGGTCCCGTGGTAGATAGTATTCTCCCAAAGCCCCCAGCGCAGGCCGGTACGCTGCTCTCCGTTGAATAGAATGCGACAGGTCGCTGCTGTGTTTCCTTCCTCCATGCTCTGGACCACACGCCAACCTCTTTCCCTTGGTCGCTAGAGGTCTGCGTTGCTTGTGGATGTCACTGTAAGCTATTAACATTTATGTCGCCTTCGTACCGCGACGCTGAATGAAAGGAGGCAGCTGAGGCAACAATGCAAAGTGTAGCCATCGTGTAGCACATCTTTCTTTTTTCTTTTTTTTACACCTTGAGTCACAAAAATGTATAAGGATATCGTGAACCTTTCGGAGATGAGGCTGTTGGAGGTGCATGGACTCACCACTTCTTGGTTTATGAATTTGTACGTTCTATGAATTCGGCAAGATTCCGAATGATGCAGGGAGCCGGTGCGGGGCAGTCGAGTGGGAAGGTATGGGCGTTTTTACCGTCTGGCGAACCGTTACCGCATCATATTTTTTTCTGTTCAGTTCCGGTTCGTTCAAGGGGAGAGAAGAAACGTTTACGGTTCAGTTCCGGTTTCGACCCCTGTTTGAGAGACCCCTCTGTTGGTGGTCGCTTACGAGGGAGTTGCATCATCTTGCGTAAATGAAGCATGACACGTTTGGCAAGAATGTGACGGTTATAGCCAGCCTGTATCAACTTGGAACACTGTTGCTGTAGGCTGAATGCGACGTGGTGCAGACATCGACGTCATGCAGACTTTTCGAAACGGCTGAATTCAGAAGGTTTGAAGCAATGCCAAATTTGACAATCTTAGAATGTGAGCTGTGTTGAGGCAAAAGGCGTTTTGAGTTATCTTTCCCGTACAACCAACAGAGGCCTTTTTCACAAACAAAGGTGAGGTATAAAACCTTTAGCCCATAGGCTAAAGGTTTTGGATGTGGTAAAGGTGCGGTAAAGGTTGGCTGTGGGATGCTCAATTGAAAATTGCAGCTCTGAGGCAAATGATATCATACTGTTGCACAAAAATTGTGGTGTCAAGGAAAGAGCGTTAGCTGAAACAATGGCATCATCAACATACCGCCGTGAGAATAATAAAAGGCCTCGTTACCAATTTCGCTGTGCTCGTTACCAATTCCTGAATGGTACGGTCCATGGCGCTGACGTAAATTTCAGCCAATACGGAGCAGCGGACGAGCCGATACATAAACATTCAGCCTGAATAAAGGGTTTCCATTCAAATCATCACAACCGTAGATTGCAGGTATAATTGAAGAATTGACAGTCGCTGTTGAAGTTCACGCCGGCCATGCCAACCGTGTTTTGGAAAGCAGTGAGATGTTGATCAATCAATTCAGAGGTGCGTTTGAGTAACAGAGGTATATTCATATAATAATAATGGTCCTTGATATGAGGTTAAACATCGTGACTTTTGAACCGTGGAATGGGGCTACCCAAGCAACTCATCCGAGTTTCTTAATGCGATCGATCCGGAGGCGGATGTAATCGGAGGGATTTCTGCAAAAAGTCCGAAACCATCCTTCGCCACGAGCCATGTTGACTGATAACGACGGCATATCCGGCTTATGATCTTTCAGAAAAAAAGAAAAAAAGAAAGAAAACGCTAAGGTTGCAGTCTTGCAATGGTTGACGGCATTGTCAAGTGGATGTTGATTATTCGGCAGAATCTGAACAATACCTGCCTTGGACAATGTCAGTGATCCTGTAAAAGGTTTAAAAAGAAAATCCAGAGCTGACTATCTTGAACTGGAAAGATGACATGGGGAGAACACCAAATTTACCGGATTTGTCGCACTCTAGCAATTTCAGATTGGCATCGCGTAGCTCATTCTCAAGCCCACGAATGTTTCGGAAGTTATGGTTGCTTCTTGAGCAAAAGGCATTCAAGGGGATTCGTGAGATACACCGCTCAGCAAAGCGTTTTTTTTTTTGTCTGTGGGATCGGTTGTTTTATAGGTAACGTTAGATATGATAACAGCAACATCGAATCTCGATGGCATCACCGGTAAACATAATTTCGGGATAGCAGAAAGGACATCCAAGGTAGTCTTAGATATAGACACATTAGTTGGGTTGACAACAGAGACACTGGGGAGCAGGAATTGGTGTGCTTCAAGTGTGGTTGCAAAAGCTGCTTCTTAGGAAGCCAACCCTTGCCAAATTCTGTGTTCCTAAGACGTAACCACTGTCGGAAATAAGAATGTGTACGGAAATAGTTACCAAAAAGTTCAATCTACAGCATGTTGGAGATGGCGTAGAGGTCCTTTACATGGCTGATGGCCAGATATTTCTGTGCATCGATAACACGTTGAGCACGTTGCCACGGAAGGTGAGCCAGGGAGGATCCAGGTAGCGGTGTAGGCGGAATTAACTGTTAAAGACACGGATAGCTAAAATCGCCTGCCAATACTTGGTCGTCCCATATTACCTTGGTTGCGCTTGAAAGTGTTGTGCCAATATTGTTTTTCAAGGTGGACCATGTGCAGCACGTGTTTATTCCTCGAAAGAAATTGTCTTGCAAAACCTGTATATTTGCTATCTGATAAACCACGAAGTGCTGATTTTAGACAACCGTGTCCCCTGCATTACTTTTCTCGGTAAATTTGCACTTCCCAAAAGAAATATGTTGTGTGGCGGTTCCTGGGGGAACTGTGCTCATTTTCAAGGCCTTTCCAGGCTCCTTTAAGAAGTGTACAAATATCGCACGCTGAGCGACCCCTGGTTTGCCAATTCCGAACGATGCGCAGCTACCCAGGGCTGACGAGCCGCAAACATGGCGAAACACGTGTCCTCTGGTGCTGTCGCATCGTTCCATGAGTATCTGTTTCTCTACGTGCAGCCATAGAAGCCATCTTAATCTGTACGTTTGAATTTCAAACACGTCTAGCGTCATTTACTTATTTCTTTCATGGCTTTTCTCCCCTCTTTATAATTCACTGGCTTGCACTGTGGCATTGAGGAGTGCTCAGTCACCCTCCCAGGTCTATATCTCTCGCTCAGTTGCCTCTGGTTTGCCAATCCCGAACGATGCGCAGCTACCCAGGGCTGACGAGCCGCAAACACGGCGAAACACGTGTCCTCTGGTGCTGTCGCATCGTTCCATGAGTATCTGTTTCTCTACGTGCAGCCATAGAAGCCATCTTAATCTGTACGTTTGAATTTCAAACACGTCTGGCGTCATTTACTTGTTTCTAATGGCTTTTCCCCCCTCTTTATATATATATATATATATATATATATATATATATATATATATATATATATATATATATATATATATATAGGGTGAGGTAAAAGGATTATCAATATCTTGGATTGGATCTTGGGTCGGCACAACAGGCCGAGACGCACTGTTGTGCCGACCCAAGATCGTGTCACTTCCCTACGCCAGGCTGACGAGCTCCAAGTAGAGCGAAACAGCTGTCCTTGGCTGGGAGTGCACGATCAAATTGTATATATATATATAGTATAATAACGTATATTTGAAATGTAAGATATAGGGTGTGTGCTGTAAAAGGTCAGTCACATTTTTGTGCAGGACGTGATACCTCCTTGACGCGTACTTCTGATACGCACAGGCTTAAAGAATCTATGCTAGAGGAACCTACGGAAATATTTTGGTTACCTAGCATTGTGTAACAAAATAAATATGACCACGCAAACTTTCGCCTCCATCCATGGGCATTGCGCAAAGGGAAACAATAAGTTTGCGTGGTCGTATTTCTTTTGTTGCGCAGTTCCTGGTAACCACAATTTTTTTGTACGTTTCTCTGGCATAAATTATTCAGTGTGTGGCAGCAGAAGTCTGTCTGTCAAGTAGGTATAGCGTCACGCACGAAAATGCGACTGATCTTTTATAGCACACACCCTGTACACAGGTATCCGGGCACTGGGTGTATCGTGGTTACAGAAGGGAAGCGACAAATCTTGCACAGCTGGCAGGGAGCTGCTTTTGTGGACACATTCCGCACCGTTTATGGTACGGTTAGCTGCACAGCCTGCACTCACACTACTGAACGTATCTACTGTCCCTTAAACTGTGTTAACTTTGTGAAGATTTGCCGGACCCTCTGTACGTGCATGTTTTGGGACACTTCTTTGCCAGCATGGTGCAGCCTTATTTTGATATATCTATGTGCTACTGATTTGATAACGTGGACAAGGTGGTTATCAAGAGGTGAACTTTCAAACATGTGGTCGTGGACAGATGGAAAGAGGTCCTGGTCGTGCACGTCATGAATAACCTCTGCAATTAGTGCCTGAGAAAGGTTTGGCGTGGATAATTTGTTTCGAGAGATGGTGTGACGGACAACTTTATCACATTTTCTTGCAATCTTGACTACTCCGTCTGAAGGAAATAACAGTCCTCCTCTGGTCTTGCGATGAATTAAGGAGTATGTTGATGAATCGCTTGCATATATAGTTAGAACGTCTGAGCATGTGCTACACATCAAGGACCTCTGACTCTGGCGCACAACGAAACCCGCAATGTATGTGATTGCCCTTCCAGCGATGTCTGTTATTAGTCCTGGGTCCAGGCAATAATCGTGGTCAGTAGTGTCGTCAATGTTTGATTCCTCAGAAGATGCCAGGAGCTGTCTGCGCGGAGTTGTCGAATTAATGACTTGTTCGGGAGATGGTACACTTGCGCTACTGACATTCAAAATGGATACTGACTCTAGTGGCAAACAGTTCCCCGTAATGACCTGCTGTATCTCGTTCTGGATGATCAGACTTTTAAAAGCAGAGCTGAACTGTCTTGCATTTGGGTTATCGTTCTGACGACCATGTCAGAGCCGTATATTAAAAGGGAGTCTGGCCATTAATGGGTCATGCCTATACCTGAAGCTCCACCCACTTTTTTAGCTTTCCGACCAATGAAATCTTGAAATATGGGGCGCTATCAATCAGCCTATCCTCACTATTTGCCCCCTTATCCAACATGGGCAGCGCCATTTTGGGTGGCAAGTGGATTGGATGGGATTGAAATGGATACCTCTCGCAATCTGCAAAAGTAGTGGATTGTTGGTGCAAATTTGATGAGCGCCACCTAGGGAGCGTAAGGCACGTCGGGAATTGTCGTCTGCTTCCGTCGTTGTACCGCTGCCGGCAGAACTACCTGCCGGGACACATTCTGTTGTCGGTATGATTTTTAAACAAATCTACATGAATAGTTGGAATATAAGAGACAAGAATGTTTATATCCATGAAATCCAGCATTTAAATATAAGATTGTACAGCACTGCGCCGTTTTTGTTGTGATTTCGTTGTATAGCCGTGTTCACTAGGCCTAACACCGGCGACAAAACGTATTATTTTTAGTTAGATATCGATGGATGAGCATAAGTTGAAACTGATTTCCGAGAAACTTATATTAGGATGTACATTTGCAGCGTAAAATCAGGTTAGTCTGTGAAAATTTTTTGTCACGAAATCCCCGCTTCACTGTGTTTGTTTTCGTCGCCATTTTGGGTGGCAGTATGGTGTCATGGCGACCCCCTTGGTAAAAAGCAAACCAATCAGAGGAGCGAAACTGTGATTGACAGGTCGAGCCTCTTTTTGTGACTCTTCCCAATGGCCAGACTCCCTTTTAATATACGGCTCTGGACCATGTGATCTGATAGCGCCGAAAAAGAGTTCCAAGTGGTCTTTGCATATCTTATGTGCTGGAATGTACTTGAGGACCTTCTTTCTTGAAACTGTTTCTTCATATAGTTGCAGCAGGCTATGCATAGCAATTTTAAATCCCAGGAACCCAGCCTTTCGATTTGTGTTCAGAATCTTAGGTCCATTTCGGTACTCTCTGAGGTTGGACAAGTATTGTTGCACTGATTCGAACAAGCATGTCACCCTTCCAATGTTGTTGCTGTTTAGTGGTTTTTTTCAAGTTCTTCTGGTGTATGCTTTGGGAACTTCGTCATTGAGATATCATTGCATCATCGCACGTCAAGGATATCATTGATGTGTCTTAGAAACTGTTCTGTCGCCTGAGACCCCTCAAAGCCCTGTACATGGTTGCAGCGGCACTCGGCCAGAGCATCTGCGACGGATGTACTCAAAACCTGGGCTGCCAAGCCAACCTTCATTGGCTGTTTGCGCCAGTTGATGTGTTCAGCACGGAGACGGTTGGCCAGGTGGAGACCTTGGTCCCTCTAGATCTGGTGCAGCTTGTCTATTAGTGCCAAGAAACTATCCTCCCAGCTGGATCAATTATGACCTTCTTGTCACAGAGTGTATTCCTGACAAGCTTAAACATATGACACGGATCCATGAGCGCTGCAATTGGCTCATCAGTGCAGGGGTGTGGAAATGTAGTCTTCATTTTTTTAGTGTCACTAAAGCTACACCCCACGCTCCTAAACATTGTGAAGTGAGCTGGTGCACCATCACACGTTAGGGAAACAATGGTGGCACCGTTGTCATGGGCATGGGTGAGGCCCTGAGAAACAAGACTTGCACGCTGCTCACCACCCAAGCCATCAACAAGAAAATAGCCAAGGGGCTACTTCCATTGTCCATTGATGCCGACCACCATTATTACAAGCGCTGCTTTGGCATTCCAGCTGTTGTCGGATGGACATTTCATCTACCATCATGCTGCAAAGTGTTGGAATTCCAGCTTTTGAGTTAGCTTCTACTTTTATTTTCAGTGCAACTAACGCCTCCTTAGAAAAGCCTGGTGCTCCATCAACAGTTCGGTACCACTTTGTTAATGTTTTAGGATGAGGGAGGCAAGTGTCAAAGACACTTAGGACATAATTCTACGCTCTTGGCGAGTAGAAATTCAATGTATGTTCAATTGCCCTAAGCTCCGGGGTATACTGTGTTTGCAAAAGTTTTCCACTGCGTTTTGCTAGCTGTCTTTTCAGGAGATCTTGAATGGCTGCGCCCAGATTTTCTACTACAGTTGCATTTTCTTCGAGCAAGATGTTTTCTCGTTTTAGGTCCCTGATTACGTCCCTGAGTACAGCGTTGCGCTTTTTCAATTTGCGGTGAGCTTGCTGGAGCCGCTTTATTTGCTTCCTGCTTTTGGCTTGTTGCTGAGTGTACCATTTGACTCTTGCTCGAAGGAATGCCTTTTCTGGGGTGTCGACAGGGGCTCTTCCCTACAGTAATAAGGGGTGATAAACAAATCTTCCCTCTTCAGAATGAAAAAGAAAATTTAATAATAACATGAAATTTTGTGGGACGATGCAGAACCATGTACATTTGCAAAGAAGCTTTTAAAACAGTGGGCATCATGTCGCAACAGGGGAATACCATGCACTTGGTCCTACAGGTAGCACCCATGTTCAAACTGACTACTATTGTTTGTATTTGTTCATAAGTGTAGCATAACCAGACCCTCTCTTGTAATCAGAAGTTGTAGCTGTGCAGGATAGCCTTGGAACCATGATGAACATACCTGTTCTGTTTCGAAACCTTACTCCCACCCTGACTTACTTGAATCAGTTAAGTAGTGTTGGCAGTCACGTAATGTGTAAAGAGCGTTGCAGGCCCGTTCATAACTCTAACAGTATAAGGCAGCAATAATACCAAGTAATTGGGAATTGACTGATTTATTGATTCATTTGAAGAAAATACACGTACAGAGCATAGTAGTAGATTTAGTAAGAAAGGAGAATCAACCATGCAAATCATCACATTAAATCAACATGCAGCAAAGTGACTCCTTGTCACCTGACTGTAGTGGTAAATGTACTACCATCATGCAGTTTATCTGCTTCTCAAACATCACCTTGTTAGCTGGACTTCTGTATATTCCAGTGTTGGCCACTATCTTACCAATTGTAGCTGGTCATATGCCTGAGGTAGCAGATATGGCTGAAATGTGCACTGGAAATCGGTGACAGAAAATTCAGCCGAACACATTGTAACAAGTCATGTTCTGAAACGTTCACTCAAGAACTCTTACGCACTAGGAGCCAGCGGTATAGTGAATAAGATAAATGAATAAATAACGTTACATACGTCCATATCCTGGTCGGTGGGAGGACTTTGATAAGGCTGACGTGGGGACTGGAACCCTGTGCTGCCCTGTAACATTATGCATACGCATGCGACAGATCATCATGTATGTATCATGTAACATGTGCAACAGATGCGCAAGTAACAAATATCCATAACTACTGGTGTAATATGGAGACTAATGGTTACGTAATTCGTATTTCAAAGGCAGTGTATAGCTGTTTAACACATCGCAATACAGGAATGGCACTCTAGGTTCGCCACTTACCATGTCATCAGCACTAACAAGGGGTGCCAAAGGAGATCATCTGTTTCTGCAAATGCAAAATTTGACCTCTCTGACTAATGTCAAATAAAAGATCCACATACAATTATCTGTCCCATGCCTGAAGAGTAAGGCACCATAATGTTGGCACTGCGAAGTGTTTGCTCCTGTCCACATTACACTTGAAGTTGCAAGCTTATCTCAGTATTATTCACAACTGCTTGTACAGAAAGTCACGGGTGTACTTCGTCAACTGCAATGCTGGGTAGAACAGCTGCCTGTATCTGGAACTGAAAATGTGGGTCACATCAGTTGATTCTATCTATAACATAACGGACAACACGAAGGACATAACGGAGAACGTGTAGCCCAGGAAAGTCAATGTGCCATAATGTCGGTGCTGTAAGGCGTTTGTATTGCTCCCATGGACTTTACACTTCCTGTTTTCAGCTTACCTCAGTGTCGCTCACAATGGATTGTGTGGCAGGTTCAGGATGTGCTTCGTCAGCTGAAACGCCGGGAAGAACAGCTGGCTGTATCTGAAACTTAAAATGTGGACCACATTAGTTCATTCTATCGATGAGCACACAATGGACATCACTTAGCCCAAGAAAGTAATTGAGCATGTCATGTGGGTCAAGCAAATCTTGTCAACCCATTTCAGTTTCTGCGTGTTGTGCACTGAACAGAACATGACCGTGTCCACATCCGCAGCATCACTTGAGTATCCAGGTCCCATGAATACTCCAAGGGCCAGTCAAAATTTTAGTCTTCAATTTCAGTAGGCAGCATTGGTAACAGACAGTGTTGGGCAGTACTTTAAATACCAAGTACTCAAGTACCACTTGTGTACATTAAAGTACATTTGTGTGTACTTGTACTTTACTTTAAATACATTTTAAATTGTGTACTTTGTACCGTACTTAAAGTACTTTTTCCCGAGTACTTTCCCATCAAGTACTCAGGTGCCCAAACTTGGACTCCAGACAAAAAAACACAACGGAGTGTCAAATGTCTACCCTACTAAAAGCGCTAAAGTGGCAACAAGAAAACGAAAACACACAGATATCGGTATCGGTATATGTTTTCGTCGTCCTGCCGTCATTTCAGCGGTTTTAGTGGGATGCAGTACCAGGAGTCCCAGTCTGACATTTTACCAAAATTGATTTTTGTGCTATTAAAGAGCATATTTGTTGAAGCAAGTCTGTTGTTGAGACGCTTGAATTGTTGAACAAACTATCAACGCTTCTATGATTATGTAAAACGAATGGAATGCAAGGACTCAACTGTCTTCCGGGAATGGTTGAATATTTAGCGTCAAGATGGGTAGATATTTCTCATCCTTGCCGTAGAGGTGTCTTCCATATGGAGAGAAAAGATAGATCCCCCAGAGGAATAACAGTTAACCATGTAGGGGCAGAATTTTGCCACTAACAGGGTAGAATTCTCTTCACACTCAGGGGTAGAACTGTTCCACCAATGTGGTAGAAACGAAGGGGTAGAAGTGTTTCTACCCCTCACTTTCTACCCCAAAAGGGTTGAGAATCTGTAACAACACACTTCTACCCCAAAAGGTAGAAAATTACACATTTTTTTCTTAGACTGCATTTGATATCACAATGTGTGATTGCATTAAGTGATAAACACTCTGAAATACACACGTGCTATGATTTTTACATTCTAACGTTTTTTTAACTGGTCACAGATTACTTTGCTGCAGATTACAATCGTATAAAAATGATGGCTTACATTGTGCTTCATCCTTTTTTACTTTCTTAATATTTTTAATATGTTAAATGTTTTTATATTGATAAATATTTTTTATATTTTTAAATGTGGTGTATTTCAAAAAGCAGCATGGAATGCCTAGAAATATATAATCTCCGTTAGCCTGTACTTGAAATTTCCTAGCCTGTTATAGCACAGAGGATTAGCACCGGAACACCACACTAGGCAGGTGATCTTGGAGCAGTCAGTGTATAATACATAATCACAGCACAGCTGACTGATTACCTCTCTACATATGTAACTGCAAATTATGTCATCTGGTTACGTTCATATTCACGGGTTAGCATTTAACCTAGGAATTTATCGCTTTAGAGCATTTGTCAAGAATGCTCGCTAAAGCTTTGTCATAAAAGATTGCCACAGATACTAAACAGCGAAACGGAAAGTGATACAATTTAAATTTGGAATGTACTTGATGAATACTTGAAGTACTTTGTTCTATACTTGAAGAACATTTGGAATTGGGTACTTTGTACTGTACTTGAAGTATTAATGACACCAGGTACTTGGTAATTTACTTTAAGTATAATTTTGAGGTACTTTGCCCATCACTGGTAACAGAACATATTATGTTGAGGTCTGTGCAGGCATAACAGTAATATCGTCTCTGTACAAACGGCAGCAGTACGCAAAAATGTACCCTGTTTCGCTTCAATGCAGGTTGCAAACATATGCCAGGTTTTTGCCTCCATGTTACCATCTCATATTGTAACCCGCGCGCACCTTTTCATACGGTTGCTGCTAGTACAAGCGCCGTGTTAATGCCAAGTGCGCGCAGACCTGTACAACACTCCTCCCTGTGCCCTGTCAGCTCGTGCCTCAACCATGGGACAGATTTCAGGCACTTGTGAAGTAGTTTCGGGTGGCTGCACTTCCTGAGGCTGAGGTCGCAGGCTGAAATTATGTAGCTTCTATGTATTCCTATGACCAACAAAAACATGTGTCACTTTTTCCTACTTGAGATTGGTACGCAGCAGTCGGCACTGCGTACTCTCGAAGTCGGACATTGGTTAGCGACGATCGGTCTATATGCTTGTCTCGAAAATGCAGGGAACACATGCAGGCAGACTTCGGTGGTTTCCGCTCTGGAGAAAATCCCAAAGACTGAAGCCATGTCATACGCTTCTGTTGATTTCTGGGTAACCTGAACGAAAACATTTACTTTCTGAGACCTACGTTTCGGTACTTCCCGCTGCGTCGGGAACACTTACCTGTGAAAGGTGACGCCCTGCAAACGCATAGTTGAACGATTCCTGCACCCGGGAACTATGCAACTCGGCATGGTTCTTAGATGGTTTGAATCGCACCCTCACTTAGCGGTAATTTTCCTCTGGAGTCTACGACGACACGCCATTGAGTCGCACAAGTGCAGCGCCACTTTATCTACATGAATCGCTTCAGCTGATCACAACATCAGCCGATGGGCGAGAGGGCGGGCAAGGCTTGGGAAAGGGGCAGAAAGGGGGTTGATTGCCCACAAGAAATGGCGGCCAAGGAGCTTCCGGCGTCCCCTTTGAATGACGTCATGCTCCCTCCTTAGCTTTCCTTCCTCTATGCCTCGGAGACAACACCTGCGCTGCGCTCCCATTCGTGCACCTGCCTTACGTCATCATCGTGTTTGCTCCAGATGGAATGCGAACCTTTAAAACTCGTTTATTTAGTATGTAAGCTGTTTTCGGACGAGAAATTTGGCAAAATTAACTCTGAAGCGGTGACGGACATTACCTGTTGGTAGAATACATACGTTCCCGGATGCGATAGTCCCTTTAAACCTTAGCTCTTTCCTCGTCTACGGTCTACTAGTTAACATTCGTGGCTAAAAACGAAGCAAGGGATTCCGAAGGCCAACCGATCATCGCCGACGCCGCTCAAGGAAATGTCGAGAAATCGCCGTATGCGGGCGGACTCAGTGGTTTTTCGTCCAACTGACGTCACCACTGCGGAGCCGGGCGCTTTTCCGTCGAGAAAAACGTCGTATGTGGGTCCTGCTTTACAATGTGATGCAGTTGAGTTTATCCCGAGCTGCGTAGGTCAGGTGCGAACAGGTTAAACGAGTGCTTCCTAGAATACCAGTGTAGCATAAACTGTTGTACGTCATCAAAGGTGGTGGCTATTTCCGAGCGATCTGCATGCCTGTTTGGCGGCACATGTTGTTCGAGCGGGAGGAGAGCGTCCTGAAGAGACTTCATAGGGAACGGTGCTGACATTTGTTTTGAAGTGCAAAGTCAAACAGCACAGCCCAGATTCGAACCCGGGTCACCTCCCAGCCTCGGCATGGTATGCCTAGAGTGACTAAATAGCGACACTGAGCCGTGCCGACGAGCGAGCCCGCCATCTTGAGGCAGGCGCGACTGCGTCGCCTAGCAATGGGACGCCCCCTTCTTAGGTGAAGAACAACGCGTTGTCGAGCCAGTTCCCAACCCAGAAAACCGGTTTTGTGTGGAGGTGACTCAACATGGACGGCGAGTTCGTGGAAGGCGAATTCACGTGACACGATCAGCCCAATCGCGGACATAGAACGGCTGCTCCGGCGCGGAAAAGGAATGCGATACTCTATGCCCCTGTTTAGTGACTAGGTATGCCAGCATAAAAGGGCATCTCACATTCTAACATATAGTCGCCTCCAGCCCCAGGAGGGTAACCGCAGGTTGGGTAGCGTTCGCGAAGTGTCTCGGATTTGACCCCGTTTGAGGCTGCTGGTTCTGCTAACGGAATCTTCCAAAATTTGGACGGCTTTGGTAGGAGGGTACCTGCTACTGAGCACTGAAGTCACGAACGTTCTCTCTTTCTCTCTTCTTTTTGTTTTTGTTTTTTCTTCGTCACGATGTACTTTGCGAACTTGGTGATGCACTTCTCTGTGGTGGCGTCGATGAAAACAAAGTACAGGTCACTGCTCAGCATGGAACGAACACTAAGAACTCCTGCGTTGAGAGCGCGCCCTCGTTTTGAAAACGCTCACTTCAGCCAATGGGAAGAGTCGCTTCTGCTGGTACTGTTTTTGTTTTTCCCGTTTGGTACGATGGTTTCTAGCCCGTCTAATTTATTCTGATTATATATTAACTGCCAAATAAAATTTCAGCGTCAGTTTTGTGCATTGGTGTTCATGCTCTTCAATAGAAAACGTGTGGCATCGCGAAAAGCCGGCAAAGGCGGACATAGGCGGCAAGGTGACATAGTGTATAAATCCTGTTCCCAAATCGAAGGCAAAAACGTTTGCTGGGTACGACGAAGGTTTAAAATTGACACAGTGCTCCTACGGGATGAGACTTTCTGACTAATCAGGATGTCACCTTCCACTACCTCTAGTAAGATGTCCACAAGACAAACATAGTACACCGCGACTTTTGCTTGTCAAACGACGCGATTACATGTTATGAGGTACAGAAGATGTTCTTCAGCTTGCATAATTTGATGTCAATAATTGGCTTAGGTACCTCATTCATTTTTCATATAGTCTGCATGTATTAGCACATGTCGCTGTTTTCGGAAACGGCGGCTAACATAAAATTCCAGCTCGAGTACGATAATAATTTGTGTGACTTTCACAGCGTGTATCACGATGGTCATTCTTTCGCGCCCAAAACTTTATAGATAGCGCACCAGTGTATCACTACACCATGCGTAAACTGCAATTATGTTGGGTTGTACGACAATCAGGTGTAAGAAAATCCTGCAGCCAAAATTTTAGCAACCTTCCACAATGTCCCACAATGGAAACTAAGCCGAGTGACCTTTCCTTGGAACCACTCAGACACTGCCCTTACCACAACATTCCAAAACGCGAACTCGTCGTTCCATCGTAATCCTATCGCTTACGCCATGGATTGTTTCAATTTCGCCCATCGCGAGAACTCCCAGGCGCTCCCAGGTGCTCTGTGCACATGCAGTCACGTGGCCGTGAGGGCACGATAAGCGGCAGCGAGCCGACCCCTTGGTAGCCACCTATCGGTAAGCTCTTCGTCATGACCCGGTTTCAGTCGCCGTTCAGCACAACATTCATTCTAGCTCACCATAGTTAGGGTAATCTCAGAAAAGTAATTTTTTTATCAGATAAAGATGCTGAGGGGGTGCTGACGCATGATGTACCGAGCGTTGCAATCTTTTCAGCTTCTATGATTTCCCTAGTGGTCTTACTAGCACACTTAGCTATCACATCACACTGACATCGAACAGGTTTACATCCGCACAATTTACAATGCAATGCGAGCCACCCTTCATTCCCATTCTTAACATTGTTGCTGTGCTCTCCAAGCCTGTCGTTAAAACAGCAGTTTGACCCACATTTTGTTTTCCGCACGAGAGGGGGATGGAATACACGACGTTCTTTACACTTTGTACATATGGGTTGTTTTGTTTTTTGTAGCACGATTTGACAGTTTTCCAATCTGGAGCAGTTGCTCTACAGAGCCCAAGACATTCACACAACATTCACACCTGCTCTGTCCCCTATTTTCTTTAGGTTATGCAACACCCTGTGCGATGTTGCGTGTCCTCTGCAGCTGGAATGGTATCTGTGCCTGAGCAGGGGCATAACTTTTTCGAACGAGGGCTTCCGCGACTGCACGTAACAGATGTGCGGGGTAGCCTGAGCTGATAAGTCTACGTGCTTGCTGGTTCAAACCGGACGATACGCGATGTTGGCAGGATTTTTTTAGCGCGTTGTTGAAACAGTTATGGATAACGGCTCTCTTAATAGCCTTCGAGTGGGCAGAACTGAAGGGGAGGAGATGTTTATTATCACGAGGCTGATACTCCCAGCACACGTGGCCCTTCAAGGTCGTGGAATTTATGTCCATAAACCTAATGGACCCTTTTGCGGGCATCTCGTGCGTGATTAGAATCGGGTGTACAATTACGATGTTGCACAATGTACAGCACAATGTACAGCGTTGTACAATGTCTAAGACCAAAGAAGCCTGGGCTTCCATTGACTGCTGGGGTTCATCGAGAAAGATCAAATAATCATCCACCAACCGAAACACTATGTCTGTCTCCATGCCCTCGAGGCGCCGCTAGAACAGGGACCTGTCAAGCCTAGCTAGATACAAATCACTTAAGAATGGGGCGATGCATGAGCCAATGCATATGCCTTTCTTCTGAAGGTACGGCTGCTCTCTCTAAATAATGTCTTAATGACAGGCTTGGAGAGCACATCAACACTGCTAAGAATGGGAAGGAAGGGTGGCTCTCATTGCATTGTAAATGGAGCGGATGTAAACCTGTTCTACGTGAGTGTGATGTGATAGCGAAGTGTGCTAAAAGACCACTAGGGAAATCATGGAAGCTGAAAAGATTGCAGCGCTCGGTACATCATGCGTCAGCAGCTCCTCAATGTCGTTATCTATTAAAGAACTTGGTTTTCTGAGATCACCCTAACCCTGCACAAGACATATAGCAGAGGAGATGGGTAGAAATCCAGCGAACCGGTAGAGAAGTACAAAAAGAGGAGTTGCCTCAGGACAGGAGCCGCCGATATTTCGAAGAAATTTGATATTTCCTAGCTAGCTAGTGACAGAGCACTAGCTGACAGACAGCTCGCAGATAAATGTAGGAGTATCGTCATCTGGCTCACAGATAAATATATTTATAAATATATTTCTGAGGCTCACAGGCAACACAACACTACCTCAAACTGGACCATGACCCAACAAAGGGGTACACTGAGCTTATAACCCATACCATACAGAACCTCCACCAACGAAAGCTCCTCACACGTGATGACCTCAGATAGCTCACCCCATCAAACACTGGCGCACGTCGTTTCTATTTACTGCCTAAAATCCACAAGGTACACGCCAACGAGCTCTATACGGCTGACATCCCCAGCAGGCCAATTGTATCTAACAACAACACACCAACAGAACGGCTCTCGAAAATCGTGGACCACTATTTAAACCATATTCCGACAGCACTGCCATCCCATGTACAAGACACACCACACCCCCTCAGAATAATCAGAGATATAAACAACACGGATACATTTCGTGGGACACAGCACTCGTCACGCTAGATGTGACATCACTGTATACTAACATCCCACACAACGACGGAATCACAGCCATCTGCAATACCCCTTCTACAACAAACATCAGACACAGAAATCATCTTCGCTCTAATGGACTTGGTCCTTAAACTGAACTACTTCGAGTTCAAAGGCGATTACTACCTACAAGTACACGGCACAAGTATGGGCACACCAGTTGTACCCTTGTACGCAAATATCTTCATGGGGTTCCTAGAAAACAAACTTCTTAGCGCCCTCGCATTAAAACGCACTATGTACCTTCGGTACATCGATGATGTACTTATAATATGGGAACATGGGGAACATGAATTTGAGAAATTCGTAGATCTATTGAACACCGCGCATAGCACTATGAAGTTCACATCACAATACTCATCTTACTCAATGAACTTTCTCGACACCACAGTATCACTAGACAACAGCAACCTCATCACAACCCTGTATAAAAAGCCAACTGACAAACAACAATACTTTCACTTCAAAAGCCCCCTCCCGCGTCAATGTAGGGTTGGAATTCCTAATGGGCAGAGTGTAAGACTGAGCAGAATTTGTTCAAACGACACAGATTATGCTAAGAAGCTTGACGAACTCTGCAACACACTTGCCCAAAGGGACTATCAAGACTACTCCCTAACAGAATTCTGTCCCAAGAAACTCACACTTCATCGAAACGAGGCTCTGGAACACCGAAACGATCCTGGCGCGTCCCAAATAAGCTTCATCACAAGATATTCCAAAGCACTTCCAAACATCAAAGCCGTTCTACGGAAGCACGAGCCCCTCCTCCAAAACAGTGACCGACTCAGCAATATATTCATCCATCCAATACAGGTGACATACTGACACGCAAAAAACCTAGCATACTCCTTGGTCAATGCCAAAATCAGCAGAATGAACACCCAGTACACCGGAACACGCCCCTGCGACCACCCGCGCTGCAAAGCATGCAAGCACGTCCAACACGCTAACTCCATCAAAAACATTGCGAGCAATTACACCCACCCCGTTAACCACGCATTCACATACACAAGCTCCAATGTCATATACTGCATTGAATGCGGCGACTGCTCTATGCAATACACTGGTGAAACCGGCCAACAAATGAACAGCCGCCTTACCGGACACAGTAGATGGGTAGAAAAATCCAGCGAACCGGTAGAGATGTAGGAAGGGAGTTGCCTCAGGACAGAAGCCGCCGATATTTCGAACAGAGAATGTTCTTCTTCTGGGCACCGTCCTCATTATTGGCATGCAATTTAAAGGGTTAGGTGTGACCTGTTTAAAGGTCCATGCGAATTGTGGGTCAACAGCCCGGAGGGAAGAAAGGGTCCGTACGGGCTTCTACGGCCGGAGTGAATGGCTGCTTTGTTAGAGTGTGGAGGGGAATATGTGAACGTAGGGATCTAGGCTACAGACCGGTTACAGAAAAATGGAAGGTTCACGAACACGTGGACGAAACGGGACAACAGGCAAGAATTGGCAAGCATAGCGAAAGATAAGGAGGTTAGTGGTTACGTGGGCAAAATTTTTTCCCACGTAACCACTAACTTCCTTATCGTCCTCCTTACCTACTACCTCCTATCTACCTCCTTATCAGAAGAAGAATAGTCTCTGTTCGAAATATCGGCGGCTCCTGTCCTGAGGAAACTCGATCCCTTCAAATAACCCAAGTGTTTTTCTAAAATAAACCTATTGGAAGTTAGCGCCCGTCTCGTTTGTGTCTGTCAGTCTCTGTCGTCTCGTATGCGCTTCTCTGCCTCGTTACCCTATGTTCAAGCCTGGAATTGAGGGGGGTCCGGACCCCTGGACCCCCCTCGCACACCTGTACAGTCAGATTCAGGCGTAGCGGGGGTTCCGAGGACGGCTGGGCGGCGGACGTGCTACTGGCAAGCTGCTGCGACAATATAGTGAGCCGTCATCTGCCGAAGCAGGTCCTCCGCTACTGGCAGGCCGTCCACGCGGACGGGCTCGAGAGGTTTCTTGGGCGGGATGGCCAGCAAACACACGCTCCCGAACTAAAAAACAAACAAACAAACATAAAGGAAACGACAGCAGGCAAAAGCACAGGCCGAAAGTGCTACGAAAACAAATGCACTCGCTGTCCGTGGCCCCGAACGTGCGCCAAGACGGGTGTTCCAGCAATTCCGGCCCCACATTCTGTGCCAATTTGTAGGGTTCTACCCCCCGAACTCCGCCCGGGTGTAGGACCTGACGCGTCTGCTGGCACGCCGAAGAACCCTGGCATCGGTTCATGCTACACAAACACGGTTTAATCAGAAAGGCAATGCAACACAGTCTTACATCACAGCGGGGTCTAACAGCAACCAAGGCACAACGCGACCAGTGTTAACCGTTCCAAGCGGCTGTGCATCGTTCACCGGATACGTACGCCCACAGCCAGAGTTCACACTGCGTTCCACCAGTATGCGTGTCTCGGCTCGTATTTTCCGCCGTTTTATCAGTTCCATCTCCGGCGGTAAGGTCGTGCGCGTACTGTCGCGCCAGCACCGGAATACATCCCCACACTGTCCACATCTGTACGCCGCTCATCGCCACAATTGCTTCACAACGCTAACGCGGATTTTTTATTTTTTTAAAAAGGAAACACTGCTTAAAAGCACACAATCTTGTTGCATGGTTAGCCCACTGGTTGTAGAATGCATATGGATGCCACTATCTAGTCTTTTCGGGTGCTTCTAATCACAAGACGTCATTCTCCCTCCTGCACTGACACCAGAAACTTACGATGAAAGATGAAAGTCATTGAAAAGTCATTGGATGGTTTCACAATGTAAATTCAACCTGTACTGACCCAGCATAAAAACTTCCCCTGCAGTTTATTTTTTTATTTTTTTCTAGGCTCATTCTTATGTTTGAGTGCGAAATAGAGCTGCTCTACTGCATGTCGTCACTGTCATTCAGTTTACATTGTTTGACTCATATTGCAAAAAAAAAGTGTTTTCAGTTTTGGACCTAATGGTGCCCTATTTCAGTGGCCGCTTTAATTTTGCTGCGCAATTGTTTCAGAACCATTTGCTGCAACATGATTTGAAACATGAAAGAACTGATGTTCTGAGGCTGGAACAACATAGAAGGGACAAATACATACAAAGCCTCAATTTGCCTAAGAAATTAACGATGGAAGATGAAAGTCACTGAAAAGGTTAGCCAGCTGTAGGACTCGAACCCACATCTTCTGGATTGCCGGTCCAGGGCTCCACCAATTGAGTGAGCAAAAATGTAAGAGTGAAAGGAGGATGAGTGAGAGAGAGTGGCTGGTTTGTCCCTTCAGATGACGCACCCTGGAAGTGGCTGAGTAGGCGTGTTAGCTTAGCTCAATTGGTAGAGGCCTGGACCGGCAATCCAGAAGATGTGGGTTCGAGGCCTACAGCTGGCTAACCTTTTCAGTGACTTTCATCTTTCATGATTTGAAAGTTTTTCGTCTGCACGGGCACTTGGGAAAGGTGTAGGGCTCGAGACCGTTAACATATTAAAAAAATGCAAGGGCAGTATGGCCGTCATCATCCACCGCTTACGAGCGAATGATCGCCAAAGGGGTCGTGTACAATGCCACTACATATCATATTAAATGTCAGAGGACAAACAATAAGATAGTTTGTCTGGACGGCGGGTCATATGCCGAGATTATTCGCATTAGCTTTCACCAAGAGGGTCAGCAAACGGTAAGTTCAGTGACACTTTTGGAATACAACAGTGTTCCGAACACACGTAACAATATGCTATGTTTCGCTGTGAGTAAGAATACCTTCACCTGTAATGTTGGCATGTAGAAGTATGCGCATGGCACTAAATGAGCAGTTTGTGGTGACCAAGTTGCCAGACAAGATTGAATATGAGTGATGACTACCGTTGTGAAAAACTGTTTTTCCTTTCTTGGTAAAATTTCTCATTGGACAAATTAGCTCCCGGTTCCCAGGAAGACTCCTTCACCACAACATCTGTTCGAGCGCCCAAACATAAAGTCAGCTTTCCGGGAACACTTCTCATTACTTCAATGAGAAATACCTGCTATATTCACATGAAATGAATTGGATGCATAAATTCTCATTCAAACTCATTGAAATTGATGCGGGCGTTTAATAAGATCGGGTCTACTTTTCCCAGCAGGGTAATTCACCGAAAGTCAATGAGTGCCTGAAATGTAATATCACTGACTGATAGCAAGATGGTCCACGTTCAATTCGTGGTGCTAGCACTGACTGGTTTCTTCATGAATTGTTTGTTGAAGTGTCATTATGCTTGAGAACATGAACCATTGATCAACCACTGTATACTTATGAGGTGATGAAGGTTTGTCATCCCAAAGAGATTCCCTTTCTTGCGTGTATCCTTACTGTTGCTCACCACTGCAGAAACAAAAAGAAAAATGATTTAATTACAAGAAATGGATAGTCATGCTTACTTTATAATGATTGTGCACAACAGAAAGAAGACTTTCGCACAGAAGGCTGTACTTCTTCAGGTCTTACATGAAGTACCACTAGGTACGCAATCGGTGGTGCTGGCCTCAGACTCTGCCGAGTCCCTCCTGAGCGACAGTAGTATAGAATGACCACATTTATCCGGAAACACACAACAGAGTCAAAAACACAATTTAATTAGCAATTAGAGCTAAATGGGACCCCCCCCCAGTAATCAGCTCCCTGCAGGAAGTCACCACAATAATTGCGGAGCATCTAACTCGTGCTCAGACCAGATGTGTGTTTCCGGATAATTGCAGTCATAAAAAAAAGCTAGAAATACATTGGAGAGAAACAATTTATTCAAAAATAAACGATGCCGTAACAAAGGAACCGCTCCGGAACATCCGAGTGACCAGCGCCCGCCATGTTGCTTGTTGACGGCCGGTAGTAGCAGAGATCGACGACAGATGGCCACAGTTGCAAGGCATCACACCAGATGGCGCCACCATCATAGCTCTATGAGAGAAAGACAGAGAACAACAAAATACTAGCGGCAGGTAAAATTGCAACACTGCTCTACAAGTCTAGGCATGCCAAAGCATGGGGAAAAGGCCTAACCGCTACTGCTAAACAGCAAGGAGAAAACAGTACACATCAGGGAAAAGGCTTAGGGCGACCGGTCAGGCCTAACCATGGCGTAACCGTACAATGCTACAAAATTCAGCAGCTAACACAAGACAACAACCACAAAACGCTAGGCTCACCTAACTACACGGTCATCGCACAGCGCTACGAAATTCAAAACGCTCACAGCTAAACGTGCGTCAACACAGAGAAAAGGCCTGGTACGTGCGGGTCATTACTGAACAAGTCTAAACGTGCACGTACAGGGAATAAGGGATAAGGCAGCCATGCGAGAAAACGCTTAACACGAGCATGGTAAAACAACGCGCAAACATCGGTCACATCAAATCACTCACCTTTGCCCCCATGGCAACGGTGCGTCCGCTCCCGACGAGAGCCAAGGAGCAGCTGACGCAGCGCGGGGACGGCAGAGCAACCGACCGCACGTCCTCACTCCAGTATCAAGCGGTCACCTCTTGGCGGGCGCTCCCCGTTTGAGTTTCTCTCTTTTCTTCCACTGCGCGCTCCTAGCAGCAACTGGTAGCTTCTCCGTTCCGGTTTCTTTCTCGTTTCTTTGTGCGTGTTTATTGGAAAATGCCGTATAAAGGCAGTGTGCACTGCGCTCATATCATCAATACATGAAACTGTTCAGCTACCACGCTTTACAAGACTGTCCCCATATGCACGCTTCTTGGGAAGCAGTGGAGAATGAATCTTTCAACAAGAAGAGTTCCCGTGACGAGCTCGTCATCACTGCTTTTCGCAACGTCATAGACATGGTGGGCTTTGGCAGTATAGCAGAGATATCTCCGGGGACGCTGCAGGAGATTGTGTGTCGAATCTACGCCCGTTACAAGAATGTCTGTATAACGGTTCCGGACGAACCCCTGGGACTGATGAGCGAATTTGTGAGCTCGACCAACACCGAATTATACTACATCTCTGCAGACATCGTGGACCTTCTCGCTCATGCCATTGCTCATATTAGTACGCCCTACAGAAACAGCAACATTTGCAAGGAGTCTACGTCGTGAATTTTGTCACTGATTTATTGGAATACCGTTTGGTTATCGAAATGCAATGCATTAAACCGTGAGACCCTGTGTTTTTTCATAGAAACATCTTTATTCAATACATACAAAGATGTCTCTTGAATTGGTTGATAGATGCCTGCACCCTCCCTAACTTGCCTGATCTCAAGAACAGAACATTACGAGAAGATCAGACGTACCAGAAAAGGAAGAGGAATCTTCATCGCAGCGTCGTCATTACACGGGTCACGGCACTAGCGCGATTACGGAATGGTCATTATTTTCATACACCCATTCCGCTACCACACTGCCATGATGACCCGTGCTTGTGCTCTCCGGGAGAGAGAGAGAGAGAGAGCATATCTCGCATATTCTCGTATATATGTGCGTGCACGAAGGACTTGCTCTTTGTTCCACGGTGATTCGAGCCCTGACGACAACGCTCTCGGGCACTCTTCTGGGTTTTCCGATGCTGCACAAAGAGAGAGTACTATGGTAATCCTGTACACGTCAAAGCACCATCACAGCCTACCGTACTCGCAGCTTCCATAAGAGAAGGAGTCTATGGCATCCACGAGATAGCGTTTGTCGTCGTAGGGGACCAAGCTCTTCTTGAGTCTCGAAATGGTGTACATTATTTGCTTTATACTGTGGATGATGCACTGCTTCTGAGAGACTGTCTTTTCGTTGAACAGAGAATCTCGGAACACTTCGTGCAATAAGTGTTTCCCCACCACGTCTTAACTCCTTTCGCTCTCGCGATCTGTTTGTGTGACCCAGCCAAGAGAATGCTGTACAATTTAGCTCGGATGGCTACAACTTCTTGAATAACTCCTCCTCCCATCAAGTCTTTCAAGTACCCCATCTGGTTCGGGTGCTCGTCATTGAAAAACTGGTGGTCCACTGAATAGGAAGTCAGATCTAACTCATTATCAATCTTCATCAGCTGCTCTTCCAGGCTTTCACACGTGAGAGAAAAAATTATGCTGTCCGTATCGCTATACATCAATTGCACTGGACACATCAAGCAGGAAAAGAGTGCCTCATAGATGAAGCTATACATTCGGACTTTGGATATCTCGAAAATGGCAAGGCCCACGTAAAGGGGTTGCATGCATTTGATGTGACGTTGTTTCATCTCAAAGAAGATGCACTTGTCACTCAGAATGTGAAAATGCTGACTGTCGACGGAGCTAGCTTTTCGGAGTGTGCTTTCTTTCTCGTAGGCTATAGCGTACCTTTTAATCTGTCTCGCATTTCGTATTGTCTTACCGAACATACTGCTCGGCATGATTTTGCACAGAAGTCTCTCGAATTTCGTGGTCGCGGCATTCCTCAATGCGACGTTTCTCTGCACGAAGGTTCGCAAAAAGGTGTCTTGGCGAAACGAGAGGACGCTGTGAACACGTTTTATTTTCATGCCCAACCTCACGTACAGAGCGAGCAATGCATAATGAACGACATAGCATTCTTTGTTGTAGCTCGTCAGCAAGAGTTTCTGTGTGGGAGGGGTGTTAAGCATCAATGCCCGTTTCAAGTGTCTTTGGTCGTTGGAAAGTTTCTTCTGATGCACGCATCTGTGTTCGGGTGCGAGGGGAAAATCCCTGGTGAGCGCGTAAAGTTCTTCCGGATACGACAAGTCTACCACGTAGACTTAACCCACTTCCGAATCGTGAAGAATGTTGAGAAAATCGATCTCGCTCCACCTCGAAGGATCGACCCACTCAAAATCACCAGTTGGGAGATGGAAAGTCATCGCATAGGGTACAAACTATTCACGTCGAGGTACTAGATAAAATTATCTTTTTACTGGGGATCGTAATCGCCGCTCCCGTCGTGATTAGCCTGACAGTACCTGTGGAAGCTGTTACAAATGCCACCCCTGATTCCCTTCTCGATCGTTTCGTACATCTCATGATCGCTCATGAGCTCAAGTTGATCTTTGGTGTGCTTCAGAGCGCTGCGGCACGCGTAACTGTCAAGGGACACGGTACGTAGGATATCCAACTCATCCGTCTCTAGCGCAATCTTCTTGAAATACAACACGGCATCACAGAGCTGACACGCGTCCAACGTGACGTATAGACGCATGTAAACGCTGAGGCGCTTACATTCGAACAATTCGAAAATGTCGAGGGCATACTGATAGTCCTCGTCCATGATCTCTTGTCGTTCAGGTCACTTTTGAGAACTTCCTTTGGTGGTAGCGCGGGAAAATTGCAGGCTTCGAAACTGTCGACGAAGGTGTATGGAAAGATGCCCTTCCTGAGGAGGTTTCGAAAACGGTTACCAAACATTTGGCGGGTACAATGAAACGCGCTCTCTCCACCGCTTGCAAGCACAGTTTCCACCAGGTTCGTGTTGAAAGTGGTCTCCCATACTCATGACCAACAGCGAGGGACAATGGTTCAACCTATCGATTTGAGCGCTAAATCGCTTGAGCGCTAAATCACTTGAGCGCGAGCAAGGGTTTTTCTGCTGTGTTGGGTCCCAAATAGCCATCTGGGCCTACAACACTCTCCGTGTCCAACACCGCGAAATAGGGATAGTAATGCACAAACCATATCTTGTTACAGGAGACTCTCTCCCCCACTTTTGGCATTTCGAGAGTCACTTCCTTTACGTCTCGACACGGACGTTCGTGCTGCTACAATGCCTCTCTCGTCCCATAACCAGACGTGCATTTCTCACTCTCACGTCCCATTAAAGTGTAAAATTTTCTGATCCAATAAAAATGCTCTCTAACTTCGAGCAGATGGACTTTTTCCCTATAGAGCGTGCAGAGAGTCCCTCCGGTAGATATCGAATTCGTCTGCTCGGCGAACACGTAGATGTACACGGATATTTTGTATTTTCTCTCCTATAGGGTAATGTCTTCATAAGTGATTGGGAAGCGGTGTGGCCGGTACGTTACACGTGTCTCCGCATTCGAAGGATTTATGTATTTGTGGTATCATTGTGACATGAGGGTTTGGTTTGCTTCTCAACGGATGCCAGAGTGCCAGCACGCTATGCTTGAAACACTCATTTTCGTGATTCAGTGAAAGTTTGACGTTTGTGAGAGTCTTTGTTTTCTTTTCAACATTTCGGGAAGCTCGATCGTGCACCCAATCCGCTTCAGTTTTAAGAGCGTTAGTTTAGATCGACACATTGAACGTCGTTCGAGGTGAAATCACACACTTCTCTCATATAGTTTTCTACGCGTTAAGAGGATTCTGCGATGGCGGCATTTATCGCACCTGAATCGTTCCTGAAAAACAATGCAAGATGTAGAATACACTCACACCGCAGAGCCGATCAACTTACATTTTTCTCCACGAAACGGCTCACTTCGTGGATGGATGGAGCCACCTCACGGGCTCTCGATCAATCGTCGTAGAACCAGAGCAACTTTTATAGTCGCTACACCGCTCTCCTCTTCCTCGCATTGCGACGGTGTCGTCTGTAGTTTGCCCACCCCGCCTTCCGTCTTTCGTGCCTTTTTTTGTTGTGATGCTGCATATGACAATGACCCCATCGTCGTTGAATAAAACGTTACACTAATGTCTAGCTAATACTCTGGTGCATTCCGGGCCGACTTCTACATGGCTACAAGAAGGCCCAGAGTAGGATTTGAACCCAGGGACTTCCTGCACTGGATGCGATACACTAACAACTAGGCTAATTCGTGCTGCATGACCTTTTTGGTATCGCGGGGCTCCTGTCTAAACACGTCCAACCATGTCCATACACCTTCAATGATGTTATAGAGAGTGAGATGAAAAGCTTTGCTATAAATGTCGAAGCGAATGTTTGATCGTCATTCTCGACATCATGCTCAGCTTGATAGATCCTCGGAAGTAATACCCATGACGTCATCATCGTCGTCGAAATGTTTGAAAAGTTTCGTTTACAGTTTACAACAATTTTGCGGCGTGTGAAGACAGTTTTTTTTCGTCTCACATATTTCGGGAGATTGCCAGCGCCCGCTTCTTCTGCAATAATTGCGGTGGATTGTGGTCTCAAGGTACGCTTCTTCATTATTTTTAATATGTTCTATAACCAGTCACATTTTTTCAAAGCAAAAGCATTGGACGGACCGATTGATACGCCTGTTTCTCGGCTGTCGGACGCTACGGTTCGACGTACGTTGTGAAGCACTTAGACTATTGAAGCAAGATGGATAAGATGGACCACCTGTGTCACTGTGTGACTGAAGAAGGCTATACGAGTGTGTGTGGGGGGGGGTTCAAAATAAAAACACGTGTTTCTCACGCTCCTTTCGTGCAGATTACGAATGGCTACTGACGGGAGATCTACCCCTGGTCCTAACCTTCAAGCCTCCTCCGAAGACCTTCTTTTTGCGAATCGGCGATCAGCTGAGCACCTGTCGTTGCGGTGGGCTCTGGTCGAGAAACCCAGTCATCGACTGAACTCGAGCCTCCATCCGTATTTGGGCTGTCTTTCCGGCTACGGAACCAAAGCTGGAGGCTAATTCATGTATAACCTCTCACGATAAATAAAAAAAAGTTGTGTATACTCTCATTCCGTCACAGTCATGACGCCCGAGCAGAGGTGGGCAGCCTTTGTGCAAACGCGAATGTATCGGGACTTCCTGCGATTACGCGATTATATTCACGGCTATGGCTGCGAGGGGGACTTTCGCTTGATTCTGAAGGCGATACCCTTACGTCTGTTCACCGTTAGTGGGAAGATTGCAAAGAAAATGAAGCGTTTCGTAGAGTACAAACTCGAGCTGTTGGAAAAGTATAGACGAGGACAGGTAGTTTACCCGTGTCTCATCAACGCGGGTTTCAACCGACCCATCGGCCGTCGCTACTGGCTTCTCCACACTTTTCTTGACGTCACGGTGACCGGCCAAGAACGTCGGGTCAGCACGTTGGAAGATCGTCTTGCAATCATCTTATGTATCTCGTGAAAAAATAGACTATTTTACAGGGAAGGATAACGGACGTATTTTCGTTACCGTTTTAATTTTCGTTACTGCTGTACTTTCGTTTCCGTTATGCCCTTCTGATACCAGTCTTTCCATTTCGTTCCCGCTACATTTCCGTTATTGTTTCCGCTAATAATAATTATAATAATAATTTATTTTTGATAATGTGCCATAAATAAACCAGAAAGTCTGAGAAATGGTGCACCAAACATGAATGAATTCAAAAGTACAAAGATAAACATAAAGACACTAAATACAAAGAAGCTACACATCAAGTACAGTAGTCAAAACTACAAACGTTAGAGTCAGTCGTAGGAAAAACGAAACAACTAAAGCAAAGACTACATAAACTATACATTAAAAATTGTCTTGATGGCATTAGTAACATTAGAAAAATCAACGAATATGTCAACACTATGATTCTCGAACAGTTCGTTCCAGCACGTTAGTAGACGACTGATCGGACTTAGTTTGTATATGCAGTCGGTATGAAAGATGGGATGAGATCTAACCGAACGAGAAACTTCATGGAGATTAATTAAGTGTAGCAGGGGAGTTGAAGAGTGAACCAGAGTTGAAGAGTGAACCAGATTCTACAAGAAGACACAATTTTAAGTTAAGTTCTACGATTTGACAAGGTTTGCAGGCCAAGTTCCTCTAGGATGTGCTCCTATAGTTGTAATGTACTCGACACCAATATGTCGGTCATAAAGAATGGAAATGAAGCGGCGTTGGAGATGTTCAATATCGTCAGAAAGCGCTTCGCTTGTGCAGTTCCAGACGACAGTGGCAAATTCCAGGACGTACAGCACAGCAGCGAAGAATAAGCTAAACGAACACATTGGTTGAGTAAATGGCATAGTGATTCGTGCAATGATACCAAGTTTGCGCATCGCTGAACTTGTTATACTCGACACGTGTTGCTGAAGATGTAATGGATCAAGTAATGGGGCGGCTGTTACACGGCTGCCAGAAGACAGCCCGTCTGGCTCTGTCAGCACTCTGTTTTGCCCAAGTGCTGCTTCGGCGTCACGCGTACACACTACACAAGTAATTTTACGTCGTTAGGATGCGCATATCTTGCAAGACTTTTAAAAAATGTTCAAACATGTCTTCCGACTTCAGTCACTCATGGCCCATCAACTCAAGATCGGCGTGACGTTCATCCAATGTCGCATTCCTAAACATACATTCTCACTAATACATAACACTGCCATGACCACGGTGGAATAAAAAAAGAAAAAAAATGTAAAAATAAATAAATAAAAATTGTAGGCTCTCATCCTCGTGCTATGGTGGAGTACAGTGATGTGTTGATGTCATAGACTAGAGCGGAGTAAGCACGGGACGCAGCCTCGAGGTCCAATATTGCGCTTTGTTTCTACGCTGTTGTGCAGTATTTAGGGCATTACAGGGAATGGAGTCACCAAAATACAGAAATAAAATTAAAAGTCAGTCAAATGTCGTCGCACAACAGGAACAGCCATTAGCCGAATTGAATACCGGATGATAATTTTGGTTTACGTTTCTGTTTCCGGTAATGAAGAGCCGTGGTACATGTTTCCGTTTCTGTTATCATTACCATCTCCAATTTCGGTAATACACCATTTCTGTTTCCGTTAGCATTACCGTTACCCTTCCCTGGTATTTTACGAAGTGTGTTCGCTCACGAGGAGACGTTTTATTGTTTCGTCATTCGCTTTGAGGTTACAGGAAAACATGGACACACAATTTTTCAAGCTGCTTTCAAGCAAAAGCCTGCTGTAAGGCGAAAAAGGCGGTTGAATACATTTGTCGTTATACTCGTCCACTAGTAAAGTCATTCGAAGGTTCGCTTCGATGGGAGGAAGTCCGTAGCGTCGAAAAACACGGCAGACCCGTCGTAGTTTTTCTGATAGAGCACCCAGTGGCTGACCACGCTTTCTTCGCTCTTCCCTATTGATGGTTAAATAGCCAGGGTTGCGTAAAACATAAGCTTCGTCGGAAGCGCAAATGCCTCTCAGCATGGAGGAGGCGAGGGGGTTCAGGGACACGAGTTCCAAGATTTCGCTCTCTTACAGCTCGAAGCAGAGGTAACTGGAACGCCGCTTCGACAGGCGGAGCAAGAGGGGAGCCACCCTGGCGGCCTCTAGCAGAAATAAAGGGACAGGCCGTTTCGACATTTCCATTCCAGTCGGAGGGGTGTTCGCTGTGGTGTGCCGAACAGTGCCCAACCAAGCTGGCGTTATCAAAGCTACGCCTGTTTATGTTTTGGGCGATTGTGTCTGAGATAATGTGGAGAATCGATGTCTTGGCACACGCCTGGAAACAGGATGGCGCATGGGCACGCGTCATCCGAAACGTTCATTGTGTGATCGAATGAAATGAATAACAACTTCTCTCTTTCGGAAAATTTACTGTGCTCAGAATAGAGGATGCGAAGAGGCTTGAAACAATTCACGATGGTAATCGCGAAACCATCGTAATGAGTTTTTAACTGATAACAAAACAATGCTTTCGTGGTGTAGCATAGCGCATTTCTCGAGAGTTTCTCGGAAGAACAGCCAATTAGTACAGACAAAAATTTTGTGTGTGCATGCTGGCACACAGTGCAGGGAGCCACCTTGAAGTTTTTCTATTACTGGTGTAGTGAATGATGATCAGAGCTAGCCAAATTCACCATGACCCTTGTCCTCACTTCAGTTAGAGGTTCGCCTCTACCTCGACTGCGACTGCACGTTCCCCAAATTTGCCTCTCCCACCTTTCGTAAATCGCATTTTGATTTGTTCCCACATCGATCGTTTTTCTGAAATTTTTTCTCATCTGGATCGCTTCACCTTAATTTTAATTTTGGAAGTTCAGGAGAGGTGAGAGACGACTGGTTCCCACGTGCTAACCTGCCGCGCGCCATCGGGATATCATCGATTATTCGCAATCCCTCAGACACGGTCGCCCAAAACAAACGCGCGCAGCGTTGATAACGCCAGCCTGATTGCGCACTCCTCGGCACGCCACAGCGAACACCCCTCCGACTAGAATGGAAATGTCAAAACCTCCTCGCCCTTTATTTATACCAGGCTCCAACAGCTCCCCATAGAGCCCATAGTTTGAGATAACTCACACAACACTGGGCACACGACCAATGAGAGTGCAACGTTGTAGAAATTATGCAATGCCAGTCGGCCAATCAGGAGCCTTAACTTTGGCTGACCTTTCGACCGGTTCTGGCTACCATCGACTTCTACTGGATTTCACGCCTACCGCCGTTACCCGATATTCAAAATAACTGAAGAAAGTCCACTGCGTTGCTGACGCACTGTAACTAAGTTCAAACTTGAAGCAACACGAACACAGCTCTCCAAATCCGACGGGGCCCGCGCTTGTTCTTCACTATCCAACCGCTCCAACTCACGAAGCATTCCAGTTCCTAAGTTGATAGACTGTTCGTGGGATAATAGTCGTATCCAGGAGCAGCACAACACACGTTGAATCACATCGACGCATGAATACACGAGCGAACACTTCTAGAAACTGTTCTGCCGATTTGACATAATCGAAACACGGAACACAAGAGGACGCCTTGCCGGCCGATTTTATGATGAGCATCTTCTTTCGTTGTTTGCAGAGCGGAAAAGACGCTTGTGTGGCACGTAATCGTAATCCTGTCTTTGTTGTCAGGCCTCAAAATCCGACGGCGCCCGAACGCGTTCTTCACGCTCCAACTGCACCAGCCAACGAAGCATTCCAGTTCCGTAGTTGATAGACTGTACGTGGGATAATAGTCGTGTCCAGGAACAGCACAACACGCGTAGAATCACAAACTGTTCTGTCGATTGACATCACCGAAACACGGAACACAAGAGGACGGACGCCGTGCCGATCGATGCGAGCTATTCCGAAACTATGCTGAAACGGCCGCCGGGACGCTGCACACACATGCGCGCTACAAAATGCGCGCTACAAAATGCGATTTCAAAACGTTGTCGACCAATCGGAGCGCGCACACAGTCTGGGCCAATGGGCTTGCAACGTTGTAGATTGGCGCAGTGGTACATACTCTACAGCCGCATCCTCGGTTACCTGAGGAGGACTGTTTCTACTCCGCCGCCAGGAAGGCTCCCCCCTTGATCCGCTGGTCGACGCAGCGTTCCAGTTAACAATGCTTCGAGCGTACATTTCTATGGGAAGGAAACTGTACGGTCCTTGTCGATGCACATGAGCTTGGGACACTCGGAAACGAAGAGGACGATGACCGCGTGTGGAAGGGCTTTAGCGAAGCGTAATTGCAGGCGAACGTTTCCTTTTCGACACTCGTTCAAATGCGAAGGAGAACACTTGATCACGTCTAGTTGAAACAGAGAAGGAACCGGTTCGTTTTAAATCGGTCGTAGCTGTACTTGAAATGTTTTTCACCCAGTTCCTGCAAGAAGCTAAAGTAGGGAATTTTGACGAGGTCGTTCTTGAAGTCGTTCTCGGCTCGCAATTGCTGGCCGTCCACGGTGAGCATCGAATGAGACAGATCGCAATGGCGGAATTTGTAGGGGTTCGATTGGATGTCGCCGAGAAAGTCGGACGTGGCGAGCAGGGCGACGCATAATTCGGAAGGCACTCTTTCGTGGTAAACGTTTTCAAAGGGAGCGTCCAAGCTCCCGGCACTCAAACATCGCACTTTGGTTTCGAATCCGCGTAACACGTAAATGGCTTGCGTGGTCTGAAGCTGCCGCTCGAATTCCAAAAACAGGGAAGGTGCCAGCGTCACCTTTTTCAAGTGTAACGCCATCCCTTTAATGTCCACCTCGTAATCGAATGTTTGCTTGTCGGTGGTAATCGATATGAGTTTAAATTCGTCGTTGTTTAACAGGAAAACGACGCGAATTTCGACGGCAGGTTGGTATTGATCTGTCCGACCAGGATAAAGTATTTTCCACCCTTCGGCGCTTCGTAACATTGTTTCGGACCGCGAGATGAGACGTCGTAATCGTTTTTTAAATGTTCGTCGTCATCGACAAATAGTTCAGCCGCGTGCACAGTCACTTGAGCCAGGGCGTGGAATTAAGCACGACATCCAAAATACTCCTGTAGGCGTACAACTCGTTGGAACTGACGAGCTTGTTGTTCGCATAAACGGTGACCGTCTTAAATGTGCCACTCAGCAGATGGTTGATTGGGAAAACGACATCTTTCTCGTCGATTTCTTCCCCGTCGTCGCGAACAATGCGCGCTGTCAAAGACACGAAGCTGCCGTAGAGATCCAAATTTTGAATAGAAAATTTGATCACTGTTATATTTACCCCGTTGACCGATAAAAGAGTTGGTACGAAGTATCTTCCACGCCGTATTGAATGGGAAGGGGGTTCGAATATCATCACGTCACTCGTCAGACAGAGCAGCGACCGTTGCGATTGCTTTTTTGTCTTTTGTTAATGTCATGATGGCCGGAACGCAGCGGATGTGTGACCCTCACGGCGAACCAAAGATATCTACAGGTGCGTCGTGTGTCGGCGCCATTTGTTGTCTTTTGCGACGTTTCATTCCACTGCTCCTTCCAGAGCCCTCCATGGAATCCAGCACGTGTCTCCCCGCCACTATGGCCACATTTTTACAGCCCGCGATATTCCTTCGCCGTCGGCCAAATTGCGCGCCAAGCGCTTCGACGTTTTCTTGGCGATCGGTTTTATTTGTTCCCAGATGGGAACGATAAACATGGACATGTTGCTCAACACACCGCCCCCTCGTTGGAAAAGGGGTCCCGTGTACACGGGAATTATTTTTTGGGAATTACGGTACATATTTGAAATCCAACGTTAAATTGGTTATACCTTTAGACCGCAACGGTAAACGTCTTCCCGTTTCGTCCGCGAGAACAATCGTCACTGAGGGAATTTCGAATTGAGACAAGATACGACGAGGAGGTGACGACGTGCTTGTCTTTCTCGTAATAAAAGGGTAGTGTTTTTAATATCGTTTTTTCCCGCTCCCCACGTACGCGGGTTCCACGATATCCATGTAGACGGTTATGTTGTGAAACGGGGGTTCCAGAAGTACCTCGACGGATCTCGTGGCATCCTTCTCCGTGAACACGAGGCGCGATTCGAAGCCCAAAAGCACGGCCACGTACTCGGAAAATCTTAAGGAGGTGGTGGCGTCAGAAAGAGGAATTTTACATTTCTGTTCGGTTTCGTCGAAGTTGAAGCGCGTGCGTTTGCCTACGCGCTGGTTAATCGCATCCAGTAGTGCTTTGGGTGTAGCATAATAGCCGGCAGGCAGATGTACTTGCAAATATCAAAGGATTTTCGTCTTGATCGTGAAAGAAAATTGGCGCGCTACGGGGAGAGAGACGCATAGAGTTTCTCCGTGTCCACCGACGGGTGTGAGCTGTGGCAGCTTCACAAAGGGTTCCGGTACGTGAAACCTTTTCGGCGTTTTCAGAGAGTAGACATTATCCGCGAATTCTAGTGAGGCGTCCAGCTTATGCGCCTGGAAATACTTGTTGAGTGTGTTACGTAGGGACGTGGTTTCCAAATTCAAAGTGACGTCGCCGAAAGCGACGGGGACGGCGTGCTCCAATAAGATAGAGGTGGCTTCGCGTTCGCTCAATTTGTGAGGCTTCACCGCACGACCTGCCTCGCGCGATGCCAGCGACGCGTCGAGCGCCTGTGCGAGCCGAGGGTCCAATTCCATGGCCTTCACGTCTACGGGTAAGACCAAGTCGTATCGCGATTTATTGTACGTGAAAGAAACGTTAAATTCCGAAAGGGCTTTTCCCAAATCACTCTCGAGATCCGAGGTGACGCGAAACGTTCTCACGGCTCCGACCGTGTCCTCGAAGGAAACCTCGATTTTCGCATGTTGCATTTCATATCCGATATTTAAAAAAAAATATTTGCTTATGCTGAGATCCATCGGACCGACTTTATAGCAATTCGAGAGCTGAAGCGGACTATCGAAATCTATCGTGAAGGCGTTGAGTTTATTCGAGGGAAACTTATCCATGTTGGCGTTCGAGAGGAGGTGAACGTAGATGTTTGACGTCATTTCCCAATCTTGACCACGTCGCTGCTGGGAACCCAACTGTCGTGTTCGTAACCAAACCACCGAACCATGGAGAAGCTCTGCTCGTTCACTTTCTTCTTTCTCAGCACTTTCGTTACTGGTCAAGGCTGGTACCTCCTCCGGGTAGAAAGGTCCGTCCACTTCCTTACCACTGTAATCCTCCAGATGCACGACGGGAGGGGAGGAGTCTCTCTGGCGGGAGACGTTGAAAATCTGAGGCGACCAACTCCCTTCCGAGCTCTTTTGCAAACCTGTTCTGCAGGGGAGGACAACGGACGTATTTTCGTTACGTTTCCATTTTCGTTACTGCTGTACTTCCGTTTCCGTAATGCATTTCTGATACCAGCCTTTTCATTTTGTTTCCATTACTGTTTCCGGTAATAATAATTATTATAATAATAATTTATTTTTGATAAGGTGCCATAAATAAACCCGAAGGTCTGAGAAATGGTGCTCCAAACATGAATGAATTCAAAAATACAAAAATAAGCATAACTACACTAAATACAAAGAAGCTACACATCAAGTACAGTAGTCAAAAGAGCAAATGTTAGAGTCAGTCGTAGAGTCGATTCTGCACACCGTAATTGTAAAATATAGGCATGTTTTGTAACGGTGTGTAACCTTGTGACCACAGCAGGATGGACAAGCTTTGCATTTCGTGCCGCAAAAAGGTTAGAAAAATAGTCAACTCTCACGATAGAAGGAAGTGACTGTGCTTTGTTGTGTTTGTCCTTTCAGTGTATTCCAGCCAAAGAACATCAATTTCAATCGTCACAGCTCTCATTTATCATATTGTTCTTGTAGATGTAAGTTATTTAGTCACTATTTAGTAACTTTGTTTTTCCAATTTCAGAGCTACAAATGAAAAAATAAAGAAATTTCTAGTGCCTATAATGCCACTTTTAGTGTCTCAATGTTTTTTTTGTGCTTAAAATGCCAGGCTCCCCAGTCAACACCTACTGTTGGTAGAACGTAGAATCTAAGTTGTGTAATGTCGACTAATGTTGAACAATGTTGAATGTAGAATCATGACGCTGAACCAACGCTGTTTCAACTGTACCTGGTCAGTTGTGGATTGTGAACGTAAAGAAAAACGTGGATCTTTCATGAAAGAATTAACTGTACACTCTTAAAAATGAACTTCACCACATAGCACGCTCCTAGCCAACCATCACCCCGAATGACAACGTTCTCGCCCCTGATTTGTTGAAAACGGGAGGAGGAGCCTATTTTGTGCCCATTATGCACGGCACAAAATAGGCTCCTCCTCCCGTTTTCAACAAATCTAGTGCGAGAACGTTGTCATTCGGGGTGATGGTTGGCTAGGAGCGTGCTATGTGGTGAAGTTCATTTTTAAGAGTACAGTTATACGCAGCAAATAGTTGCGTTGGTTCTACATTGTACCTTCAACATATTGTCATCCTTTATCACGAATGGAGACGCGGTGCTTCTTCAGTGCACACCCAATAGGCGATTTCAGATATTGCCCTGCCCTCCGTCGCAAAAGTCACGCGCATCTCGCAATGCGTCGTGGGAAATGATTTACATTCGTGCTCGCTGCCTGTTGCTCGAAGGTGCGGGAGGCGAAGGAGAGAGAAAACCAAAACCGTTTGCACTCTTCTTCTTCTTTCTGACTCCTGAAAACTAAATACCAAGGTGCAGCGGGGCTTTCGCAACACGGCTCTCTCTGGTGTGCCATCCATGCAATTACTGAAATCGCCTATTGTTTCGCACTGTATGTTATTTTTACGTTCCATTGTGCCATTCACGTGTAGAGTAAGGCCTGTATGACGTGGTATTTATATCACTCATGCTGCCATTACTAATAATATTTATTGATTTTATACGCTAATAGCATTACACTTTTTACCCATATTTGTAAACGACTCATCACGAATCGCACGTATTCAGTAAACAAAGACAAAAAATATTTTACCACGCCATTATAATGATCGGTCACGGAGGTTAAGGGATATAACAAGAAATCCATTTCCAACAAGCGCGATCCGAGCGCAACTATGTCTGCCTCATCGCCATCGACATTCTCCAACCCCCGTTTCAAATAGTCGAGGCTGTCGAGGCGCGTCGTCGTGGCAGTTCGGTAGGATGGACATTCATTTTGTCACAGGGAAAGGTCTTGGGAACGCAGCATCATGCGTATTTTGTACTGCAATCTCTGGAGCATCGAGGCAGTACTGGCCAATGCGGTGAACAACTATGTTGAGTGTAGTAGCGAATGCCGTAGTGTGCGAGAGGCAGCGTTTCTTTGTTCTCCGCCCTTCAAGTTTCACAGGTGAGTTTTCTTCCTTCATTTTGTCTCACTTAAGATATGTTCGTTCTTGTTTTCACAACGATCACATGTGGTTGAAGTGTGGTGCATAACAGTTTATTATCTGAAATAAACAGCTTTGTCGTTTCTTGTACCTGCAGAATCTGGTTGCGTATCACTGACAAATTTATGCGAACTGTGGGACTGTGTGTGGTGTGCATGTGTGATATGTAGTTTGGTGTATCCGAATGTTTGTTAAATATGCTCAGATGATATCCTACTGGGGTCAGGTTTAATGCTGTCTCGTTTATGGCTGCTGGAAATGCGTTCCCAGTGTCGACATCAGTTTGCAACGGAGCATTACTCCACTGTTGAAGTCGCACGTTCAAACAGTACGTAGCACAGGTATTTCAGATGTTGCAAGTTGCAAAATGCAGATATCTTTGTTCACATCTCTTCGATTCATGCACTGTTTTATAGGTGCTCGTGATTTCTTGAACTGGGAGTGGTGAAAGCAGCGGTTGCCTATTCTATGAGCAGTCTGATAGTACAGACAGGGGAATGACCGTGTAGTATATTTCTATTGTTGAAAAAAACTCACGTGACCTCTGACGTCGGGCCAATCGTTGCGCCTCGGTAGAGTAGTTGTTTGCTTTGTTTTATTTTGTCTCCCTGGGTGACGGGTGACGTAAGCGACGCTGCCGAGGCGTTCTTTTTCCCTTTCCCCTCTGTTCTCTCCCCCGCTTTGGCGGTTCTGGATTTTCGTTCGCATCCAGTGAAATAAGTAAAACGCGGAAGCGTTGGCTCTTTCTGTTGCACAAGGTGCTTTATTTTTCGGGATTGGTATTTCCAAAACACACATATGCAGTCTTCTGTATCTGCGCCAAACGCAAACTGCACATGAACATTGTTCCATAACAGAATCTCGGTGAAACAGGGGAAGTCAAATCTGAAGTTCGAGTAATATGCCGAAGCAACGTCGCATTCACTGTTAGCTGCTATGTCTCACGTGGAAGATTTCACAGTAGATCAGTAAATTCACTGCACCGGCACACACATTCACAAATCCAGCATGACAGAAAACATGTCCATATTCCTTTGCTGCTTGTGTAATGTCACATGTCAAGGCTGACCCGTCACAAAGGAACCTGTGCAGCTGCTAAGCCGAAAGATGATGTTCTAACCACTCAGCGTGGTTTATCCATTCTATTGCATCCATGCAGATGCTTTTCTGAAGCAGATATGAGTTGAGCAGTGCCTAGTTGATACCTGAGCAAGAAAGACCAGAACAGGGATCAGAAAACGCGAAAACTAAAAATTCTACCGGCCGAAATGTTGCGTATATGCCACAGGTGTGGTGCTATGCTATGCTACGCTAAGCGGCAGAATGGAATAGGAACTGACTTACCTGCCATCGAGTGGAAAAACACAGTATTGATCCTTCTTGAATCGTTGTCGCACCAAGCAAGCGAAGCAGACCTGCCTTCCACTTATCTATCACTGAATTTACTTGCAGAAGTATCCAAGAGGATTCGAGTTTTGCAGAGTCGGTATAGACGGGCACTAAAAACCATCCAAAGCGGTACCGGCAAAGATGCTTTGCGTGCGTCCCTGCTGCACCATATTTTGAAACTTTACGGCGAGCCGCTCCGGCACCCCAGACACGGCGGTGCCGGCTTACGCGCGCCACGAAAAGGTTATAATTTCAAACCGACCAATGAGCGCTCGAATACCGGGGGAGCGGCCGCAGGAGCCGATGGAATGCTCTCGGTAGAGAACTCGCGCTTCGACGTAAAAAGTTTGACGTTTCATGACGTTTGATGACGCGAAAGGCTCGCAGCGCCTTACTTTAGTCCGCAAGTGAACTCGCGAGTTTCATCCCCTTGGTACAGATAAGCTTGGCTGCAAAGGAAATGAGTTACCTTTCCACATCTGACTGCGCTGTTCTCCAAGGTTCCTTGTTTTTTGTATAACCGCTAATCTGGTTGTTGAGTGAGCTAGTGTCGCTGTTTGTAGTTTTGTATGAACTAATAGCTTCTGTTACAGTTGCCAGAGAGGCTCAACTCCATGTGACTTCGCCACATCGATAGACATCGTCAAGCATGTGTAAAGGACCTGGTGTCTCTCTGCAAGAATGAAGAGCAGGGCATAAACCAGAAGACGAAGACATCGCTTGGCTGCTTCCGCATCACACCATCTATACTCCGAAAGATGCTGCGGTAGGTGTCATGCACGTGTTCCCAGTGGTTGTAGAGTGTCTGTTTGTGACGTCTATTTATGGTAGTGTTGGAGCTGCTATCCCACCAGATGGAATGACCTATGTTATTGGTTATCTTTCAGAGATGAACGTTGCGAAGAGGCATAGCGACCATCCATGTGATTATTATTACTATGACCATTATCACTGGTTATCTTTTTTATACATGTTTCATTACTTGATTAAAGAATTTAATAAAAACGCACATAAACGGTCATGCCCCTCATTATCTTATTGAATATTCATTATTATACATTTGTACTATTGTATTTGGACACAGTTAGGTTTGGGGATACCTGCGCCCCAGCAGAAGTGGAGTAGCATAGTAGGAAGAGATAGCAATAGACAAAGTAGAATAAACAGTAATTCACAACATTTGGTGAACGTTCTATCAACGTAGAAAAACAACAGTCACCGTATAAAATTGTAGTAGATTCTACGTGTTTTTGACCGCACATTTTCTACGTAGAATCTACGCTGCACGCTATCGCAGATTCTACGATGGTGTTGTAGATTTGCAATGTTGTTTCAACGTTGATTCAACATTTCGTGGTTGACTGGGCTGTAATCACGAGTCGTTTGCGGTCGAATACCACATCATAATAATAACCGTGTCATTGGCAACTGCTACTTTTAGCCCAAATAATATATCTGACAATCAGACTGTTCTGAATTGTCACTTTTTGATATTTAGTGATTTTAATTACGCAGTGTCGATTGCTCAAATTTTAATTACAGCAGCACATTTGGCGAACTAAGGTTCAAGGTCTTTTGTCTCCTTGAGTTTCTCCATTACCATAGCCTTCTTCTGTCAAATATATTTAAGAACTGCTCCTCCAACACACTGGAATTGGTAATTAGCAACTTTCATACGAAAGACGTAATAACCAGTTCAATCACGAAACAAGAAAGTCACTGAAAATATAGCCAGCTGTAGTGGTTGATTTGTCCCTTCAGATGACTCACCCTTGGAAGTCGCTGGGGAGGTATGTTACCCAGGCTCAATGGGTAAGAGCCCTGGGGGCTTAATCGCTGCGCGAGCGAAACGAACCGACATAAGGAATCGTTAGCTTACCGAAACGAAAAATGATAACGAAGTTGCACGCATAACGAAGAAACGAGGCTGTCACAGCGGACATAGCGGGCCCGTGATTTGCTCCTCGTGACGCATGACATAACTTCCTCGTTTTCGTTAAAGGTGGCGCAATCTTTGGCTTAGCTTTGGCCATAGCTTAGGCAAACTACATACCGTGATCAGTATTATACGAGAGGGTAACCCAGGTGAAAAGACGTTAACGTTGCATGCGCCCACAGAGAACAGGAAAATGGCGGAAGGTTTCTTTGCCTGGAAGATAACGGAAGCTGAAACGTGAACTACGCAGCCGTAACCTTCAAGATGGATTTCAGTTAGATGAAATAGATTTTAGGAAGCTATTCCGCCTGTCAAATAGAGCAGCCCACGTACTACACTGTTAGAAAATTTTATACCTTTTAGTGTATAAACAGATTGTCCCAGGTATAAAAGTAATTTTATACCCCCTGAAGGTATATTATTTGCACCTAATGGTATAAACATATATCCCCTTGAATGTGTATTTTCAAACCCGGGGTCTAATCTTGGAAAACAGGTATATTCGATTTATTTCAGCGCTTTATATAAGAATGGCACTTCCATGATCTAGCTCGGAACAAAATTAGAACAACATAATATTGAGCGATAAGTGCTTTAAGAACATCAACTACCGCGAGAAGGAAAGGGAGAAAGAAAATGCCTGGAGATGAACGCACACAAACGTACCCACAACCTCATATTCACAATGTGCAGGTGTAAAACGTAAAAGGGAGCATTACTTACAAAAGGCATTACAAAAAGGCAGATTACTCGCCACACAGGAAGCAACAGGGGAGGATTTAATGGAGAACAGATACTGGTATAATACATGGGTTCGGAAAATGTGGGGTCGCTTTCGCCGGCACGGTTTTCACGGCACCTCCAACAGCATTCAGCCTGGCTGCTAAGTCTTCCCGGTCAGTATATGGTGGACGAAAATGCTCCTCGGAATATATTACTGATGTAGTTCGTGTCGGGTCCAAAGTCTTTTTTTAAAGAAAAAAGAATAAAAACAAAAATCAAACGGTTTTACCTGAAAGAGGAGCTAAATAGTAACGAAATTAAACAGGAATGACCCTCGTATATTGCGTGAAACGAATGACAATTTAATTTTATCGCCCGTTTCTGGAGGGCGATCCGCCGTCTTTACTGAGGACCTTCTTATCTAACCCGAGGCACAGTCTCGACGCCCGCACCGCATAGTGCCTCTTGCACCCTACCTCTTGCAAGATGGCAAGTTTCGACTCCGTTAGGCTTAGCAGTCCGGTGTTTCCCCTGCGCTAAAAGTGAATCAGACGGGGTTGTTGAAATGCATATAAAAAAGTTCTAGTCCGCAGAATTTAAGAATTATTGCATTTTTAGATTCAGTATATGACATTATTCACTTCTCTGCAATATTTACCTTCCCAACCCCTTCACAAATTTTTAAAAACGAGTGGTTCCGATACGGAACTATACCCCCAAAATACCGCTGGTTTGCATGCATCGGGGCATAGCCTCGTACTGCTAGGCAGTTGTTCGAGCACTGCAAAAACCACGCGACGACGGCATGTTTGCTGCCTTCCTAAGAATAGTCGAATAACTGAAGAAGTGAAGTGACGGAAAAAACCTTGACGCGCTCGCGCCCCAGTCGTAGTCAGCTAATGTCACATGCACGGCCGTAACGACACCGACAGCTTAACGACGTCGGTGACGCAGAAATGCGATTGCGCCAAGGGGATATCGTCGTTACGTTTGATCTATTCGGTAGCCTCCTGCTTCGCTTGCCGTGTTAAGTACGGAGAAGAGGATGAGAAGGGCCACGCGCATCGCTCGGGTTCTGTACCTTCCCCCATTTCGGTATGCAGCCGGGTATGTTCGGTCGAAGTTGTTGTCAGAGATTACTCCACTGTCCCGTTGACGAAGCGAGGACGAAATATGCCCCGTGAAACCCTTCTTTCGTGATTAACCGTTTCGGACGTGCATCAGTTGAATTTTTTTTTCGATCAGACCTAGTTTCAATACCGTTCGAGGAACCCAAAATTACAGAATACTATTTCTTGGCTATAGAAGATGACGTCATGTACTAAATATAGTACATCGGGGCTCAGTCGTTGTGAAAAATGTAAATATGTTTGACGCTATAATTTATTTTGGATCCTGTACAGAAACGGGAAAATGTACACCATGATCACCTTGAGTTAACAGTTGTCGAAAATACTGCAGCGGATGTGGAAATCTTTTTTTAGCCCCCCAAAATAGCCGTACGGATTCTTCATTAACATATTTCACCCTGTTTATTATTCCTTGTGATTTGCTCTTCTTGAAACTCGTCAGTTAGCTCATGTAATACACGATTCCCGTCATCTGCCGCACATCGTGAAGCAAATTCTGAGTCTTCCTCCTTACCTGGATCATCCTCTCGGTCAGATGCCTTTCAATTACCAAGTAAGGAAACATGGGAATATGAAGGGATAATTCTCCGTCGCAAAATAAAACCTACTAGGCGCAATAGCTACCAATAAAATAAAAAGAATGCAAAGGAAACACTAACGAAGGAGTACTTCCTGAGTGGGCGTTCACACGGGCCAACTTTCTGCACCAACTCTGACCAACTTTGCAGTTGGTGGCAGTCGGCCGACATCACCAACCATGACCAACTCAAGACTAAAAAAGGTACGACCGATTCCCAGCAACTCAAGTTGCTGGGAATCGGTCGCCCAGCGAAAACTTCGGAGAGTTGGTGGTGGTCTAACCAATCAATGTGAGGAGCATTGCCACGTGACCCTCGAGGGCGTCAAGCGATTTTGTTCCTGTCGTATTGCCTGGCATGGGATCAAATTCTACAGGGGTAGTTGAGAGTTGTTTTAAAATTTTTTTGTTAGTAGCGCCATATAAACATATCAATAGCAATTTTTTTAAGATACTGGTGATCTTGTCGCGAAATAAAATTACTTCGGTTTGATTAATGACAGTTAAAAAAAAGTCAAACACCGAGGATTCAGTGCATTTGTTCCTTTTGCACTCAGTTTTCAAAGGCGTAATGCCTTCAGTTGTGCACATGTTCACTGTTTAAGTTATCTGTTTTTTTTCTTTTTTTCTGTTCTTCCTTCCTCTTATTTCTACAGCCGTTCTGCATACATCTTAGGATCCTGCCAGAGTGTGTGGTTCTTCAGCTTTAGTTTTGTTCTTCATTTTTCTTTTCCTTTTCTTTCCTTCTTTTTGTTTTCTTTTGCTTTCTTTTTTCTTTGCCTTTTTTGTCTTCCCCCTTTCATTTTTTTTTGAATAACAAGCCGACATTCATCCTGCTTACCTTTCCTTTCTTCCCCCCCCCTCCCCACCAGAGTACTTACTTCGCGGAGCGCCCTTGCTCCCCCTGGGAAAACTCTCCGCCTCTGTACCTGGACGTGCCATATCCGATGCATACAATGGGACAATAATTTTTCAGTGAGCATAAGGTCTAAGGAACATGTTTCATAAATGGCATACAAAATTCTCATCACGCCCGTTACAATACTGGACTCATTAAGCAAACGAATATTATGTACTTCCCGCTGCTTCCCTCGCGGACGTCTTTAGTTTCTTCCTCGTCGTCTTCCCCAGTTCCAGGCCACGCGAGAGCGCAACAAGCGATGCAAATGCGGATTAAGCACTGATCTCTATGTATAAAGGCTGGATCGCGCATGGGAGAGGGGCTCGTGGGGGAGAGGCGTGCCTTCGGGCCGCCATGTTGGTGGGCCCTAAAGTGCTGTGTGTGCCCATAGAAAACAATGGGAGGCAACAGAGATTGTGAGTATTTATTGCGCTGCTAGCATTGATCGTTGTTTGTCATCACACAATTTTGTAAGGTGCCAGTATACTGATGTATCCTAACAGTGTTTCACAGGTGTCCTGCCGTTCGATTCTCAATTACGTTATGTTTTGCATTCCGAAACTAGACCGTCACTGCAGTGCAGCGCTGGGGATTGTACTACAGCACGTTTCCCAGCCAATATTTCAATAAGAAACGACTTGAGGTTAACAACAACCATGTATATAATATCCCGTGCTGCGTTCTGAACAAAAATTGTTCCATAAAGAACGGTCCGGGAAAAGATATACTCGCATGGCAGAAAGATCTCGCTCTGTAGAATCACAGCCGTTGTTTTAGCCGTGTATGCGTTTAGTATGATTTATATCAAGCATCGCCTTAGAAAGAGTCTTTTAGTAAACGACAGTGGTGCTTTGCCTCGCAAATATGGACACACCGAAGCAGCGCAAATAATTACTTCACGCGATTAGATCACACACTCGTTAGGACAGTTAATCAGGTAGTGATGTAAGCTTAATCAATTAAGTTACTTAGAAAGTGGTAACACCTCCTTGAGACACAGGACTTATCTCTTTTTGAAGTACAGCCCTTCTATGTTTGTTTGCTTCTTCCTTTATTTGTTCTGATTATTTGCAGGCGCGGTTGTGCCAAACTGAATGTCCTTCTCCAGCACTCACATGCTTTTGTTGAATACAACTGCAGCGTGAGAAAAGCTGCTTGGGGACGGGGCCCTGCTATCCAGTGCTGACTTTGTCATGCTTGTTATGTGGAGCATGTTCCAAAAAATGCAGCTTCACATGTGGTGTTCAAGTTGCAACAGGACTATTTGGAGCTTGAAACAGTTGTGATTTTGTCATTTTGGCCCTCGTGTACCCAGTCTGTGAAACGCAAACAAAAAAGTCTAACACGATATGCCTTTGTAATGAAGATCACTGATGATGAGTAAAGAGAATATACGAGTTCAAGTTTATTCAATATTTTATATCATTCATTATATTATTCAATATTTTATGTCAAGTTTATACAACATCAAGTTTATTCAAGTTCAAGATTTATTTCTTGCACTTATGCGTTTCAGGATACAATGAACGTGCAGGCAGGTCGCAAAAGACTACATTTATTGTTTTGTGACCTTGCAACAATGGCAATATATATTTTAGGAATGATAATGGTCAGGTACGCTCTCTAAATTTGTAGCACTCACTTTTAGGTTGGAATGAGCAATGAATAGCAACTTCCCTCCTGATATTTTCTCATATATGCTAAATTTTAAATTTAATGTGATCGAATATGTGATAACATAATAATAATATATAAGAATATAATATGTGATAAATGAATGTGATCAACAGTAGATGTAAACAACATGAGTAGGCAGAGAAGTGCATTGTCAATAAATAATTTTCTACTTATAGCGTATATGTGCATGCCTATTAACTGAAACAATTATCACAGTTCCCTGACAAGTTTTAATTTCTGAGAGTGTACTGTAGAGGCTGCTTAGATCTACAACAGTTCATACAAGGTATTATATACTGTGAATGCCTTTAAAAATCCCATGTGACACATATGCCTTTACTTTCTGGAGGTGCTGTGGTAGTCAAAGTTTGTGGGCATTACGCAGGTTCTGCACCCATTTCTTGAGTATGTCGAGGCAGCTGTGAAGTAACCTGCATTGATGATTATTATTCCAATTTTTATGGTGCATCGACAACAAAGGAAATAATACATCAGAAGATTGGTTTGGGTGCAACCAGTTAAAAATGAATATGTTGTTTAATAAATGCATTGGACAAATGTTAAAACATCAGTTTAAAACATGGTTTACAATCCCTGTATCTTCTAAAAATTAAAAAGATTAAAAACTAGTCTGAAAAGAATATGGGGAACTCTTCTAAAAAGAATTATAATCTCTAATTATTATATTGCTGGGTGAAGGAGCCTAAAGTGTAAGGTGTGTTTCTGATGTGAACATGTAAGAAAATATGCAAAACTGAGAGTGGCTAACCACAGTGCGTGCACTGAGGTTGTTCCTTCCTGTAAAGTAGAAACCAGTGGATGAGGAACGTGATACTTACCTGTACACCCAGCCGTATCACACTGCACAGATTATTCACTGGTTAGCCCTCATGACGAAACCTGTATTGAGAGACCACTTTTGCCTTAAAAACTGCTACAAATAGCACGACACGCTGCAAATTATTACTATCGTAACAAGCTGACGATACAGCTCAGACACAAAGGCCTTATTCAAGTCGCGCCACACCACCGTTACGTAGGATTCTTTGTCACAAATCAAACCAAGGAACAAAACAATACCAATACATGAAAAAAGGTGACGATCGTAATCTCATTATGACGTAATACCGAACTTGTGCGTGAAGGTAATTCAAAGAAATGAATGTGGCACTTGCTTCCGCAGAACCATGCTAGCAATGCATGCAAAAAAGCGCTCGAGTGCTCGCACATATATTGATGACAACACTACCTGTGTAGTGTAACGTGTTCTTTCAAGCATATTATGCACTCAAACTGTATTTGCCGCCGGGTAAAATGCAAGTGTGCTCGATTGAACGTAGGAAGAGCGATCAAGCAACCTACATCCAGTGCTCGTTTTGGGCAAAAAAACACTTCATAATGGTCAACTAAATATACAGAATGGACGCCTATTTATTCCTCGATAAAGAGTGACTCACCTGTATAAATTTAGGCCCTGTAACCTTGCCAGTACGGTTGGTACGACCGTAATTGCAAGAAGTTGCCATGATCGCTGCGGCGACTGTTGTGGGTACAGTAAGATGGCGGCCGGTTTCTTCACGCTCGCGCTCCCTATGCGCGATCCAGCCTTTTACAATCGAGATCAGTGGGATTAAGATGCCTTAATATTTTCGCTTCTTTTTTTCCCTTTCGGCCATTTTATTGAGGCGTGAAAACAGATCTTTGTTGTGTACCTTTTTTAGTACACTAGTGCCCTGGACCGATAATCCAGAAGATATGGGTTCGAGTCCAACAGTTGGCTAACATTTTCAGTGACTTCCTTCTTCCATCATTAATTTGTTACACAATTGAGGCTTTGTATGTATTTGTCCTTTCGATATGTTCCAGTCTCAGAACATCAATTTCAATCACAACCCCTTCAACCGCATAGTTGAGCCTGACAAATATTGTCCACCCTTGATCACTATATATTTTTCCCCTTACCGCTAATCGACGATATCCAGAGGTCAGAAACGGCTATGACTACAGCAGGGCCGACTACTTACAGCTGCAGATTTTATGCCAACGCTCACTGGTCTCCTGTAACAAACACTGATGACGTCAATATTGTCACAGCTATTCTTACAAGCTTTGTTCTTGATGGCATCGACATATTTATTCCAAAATGTAAAGCTATATTGAGAAGATACCCTTACTGGTTTTCTCGGAAATTAAGATGCCTCATGCGCAGAAAGCTTCATTTTCACCACAAATATGTCACTATGGGCAGTTCCTACTGGCACAATAAATTTTCAGTTGTTCGTCGTCAAATAAAAAGTTATACCGTATAGACTGGATTTACCCAGCTTGGAGACTTCTGTAGAGGGTTCGCTTAATAGGAATCCTAAAATGTTCCGGAGATATGTTAAAATCAAAATGTCGCCCTATTCCTGTTGTATGTGTCCGTTAGAAGCCAATGTCCCTGTGACTCACTCCGTTGAAGTTGCCAATGCATTTGCTAATCAGTTTGCTGAAGTGGTTTGGAGCAGGGAAGAACAACGGACGTTTTTTCGTTAGAGTTTCCATTTTCGTTACTGCTATAATTTCGTTTCTGTTATCCGTTTCAGATACCAGCTTTTAATTTCGTTTCCGTTACGTTCCCGTTACTGTTTCTGGTAATGGAACGGCTGTTGCAGAGCGGTATCAGCAAGTTGTTTTGCCCAAGTGCTGCTTCGGTGTCACTCGTACTCACTACACAAGTAATTTTACGTCGTTGGGATGCGCACATCTTATAGGATTTTTAAGAAGTGTAGGAACATGTCTCCAGTCAGCCTTCTGTCTTCAGTCACTCTGAGATCACCCAAGCAGCACAATGTACTGAAAGTCGGGTGCAATAGGGGTGGACGAGTAGGTGGAAGGCCTTGAACAGGCTCGTGAAACTAAAGGACATTGATAAGACACATACCGTCCACCTCTATTGCACCCGACTTTGAGTACATTGTGCTGCTTGGGCAGCAACCAAAGAAGGGCGTAACATTAATCCGATGTCACAAGCATAGGCGGATGCTCTCAGTGGTAAACAACACAAATCATAGCCAAAGTGGAACGAAGAAAGTAAAAAAAAAAATCATATGCTGTCATCCCTGCGCTATGGTGGAGTAGAATGCGTGGAGTCTACGTTGTGTAAGTCTCATGCATAGATCGAGAAGCTGCCCATCGCAAACGACTCGCTTTGTAAAGTGTACATCCGGCATTCCGCCAACTTCTTTTACACTGTCACACATTTACATAACTGAGCAGGATGTTATTTCGCTATAAAGGCCATAAAAGGCAACACAACGTTGCCTTTGTTGTGGTTTCAGCAACATACCCAACTTCATTGTGAAAGGTTTTGCTTCCGTGTTTGCTCCCATACTAGCAACTATACTTAACAGTGACAATGTGTGTTTCCATCGTTATGGAAAAAATCTATTATTCCTATACATGAATCTGAGTCGCATAATTTTTCGCGGCACTATCGGTTGGTATCACCACCTCCATCATCAACCTCTCGTCGTTTTTGCTACTCACCATGTGATCAGCGTGATCAGCTCACAACGTGATCAGCTACTCACCATGGCTTTACTTCTGGTAGAGCAGTAGAAACAAACTTGGTCACTTTCCTTAATTAGACGGGACAAAGAGTAGCATCAGGCTTACAAGTTGATACCATTTATTGATTTGTTGATTTTTCGAAGGGCTTCAGTTTGGTTTGTCACCTATTGTCATTATGTACATTATCACATTATGGTATTAGTAATCCGCATTGCTCATGGTTTGCCTCTTATCTCTCTGACAGATTGAATGTTGTTCATGTCAACGGTTATTCATGCTCTTATGTATCCGCAGGTGTACCACAGGGGTCTTACTTAGGCCCCCTAACTTTTAACGTCTTTGTGAATGACGTGCCAACTTGTGTGAAAAAATTCAAATGTTCTGCAATAAGCATATGACCTGAAGCTGTTTAGAGAAATATCATGCTTTAGAGATTGTATATTGCTCCAGGATGATATTACTTCTCTTATTGAGGGATGCTATCATAATTTACTCACGCTTAATGTTGGTAAGACACCCATGGCTTCATTCAGAACGAAAATTAATTTGATTACACACAAATACTATCTTTCGACTTTAACAGTTCTACGTGTCGATGTTATTTGTGATCCCAGCGTTCATCTGGGACACTCCTTATCTTTTGTTCACCATGTGAACAAAGTAACATTTGCAGCGATGAGAAACCTTGGTGTTATTGCCCGCATTTCGAAATTATTCTCGAGTCATTCTTGCTTCTTACGTCTGTACTTCACTTTGGTTGTGCCACATCTAGAATTTGCTTGTACCGCATGGAATTCTGCAGATTTGACAAGACAACAAGCGATCGAAAAAGTGCTGCAAATTTTCATCAGATTGTTCTGTGATAGACACATTGGCGTTTCTATTCATTATAACTATCATCACCTGCTACGAAAATTAGGTTCGCCAACATTAGTATCTTGTCGAGCCATTCATGATCTTTTGTTCCTGCACAAAGTAGATAGTTCATTCCCTCTTTGACTGTACCTATCTGCTATCGTCTCTTTTAATGTGTCGTCAAAGGTGCCATGTCATTTTCGTATTATTTACACCGCCACCACAGTCGTCACCACAGACGTCGCAGATATGTTCTGACATCAGGCGAACACCATGTCGCCTGATGTCACATCAGAAAGATTTGATGCCTCCTGACAGTATCAGCAGGCTTTAAGTAGTTTCATGGCACATTAGGAATCTGCAACGCTCTGTCAACAATCATAACTAACTCAAGCATAGCCTTGGCCAATCTCAAGTTGCAATTTTGCTTCAAACACAACATTCAGTGGTTCTTATGAAAATAGCACCAGTTGCCGAAACATCCTGGAACGGCCACAATCTCAAGAGGTAGTACGCGCGATTCTACCGTCGTCACATCGTGCAGCGTCTATCGTCGTCCGCCTAGCCATTGCGCGGACATATTGGCTTCATCCCCATTTCAACGCAGGCTCGCCTGCGCTCGGGCGTCCTTGCTTGTTTTCATTGCCACCAGCCAGTGCTGTATATCACGCATGCGCGGTTTTGTTGTGTTCGCGTCAAGATGAAGGATGCGCCATATTGTGGCGGCCAGTGTTGCCATGTGCCAGTGCTGTCTGCGGGCTGTCCTTGGCAGCTCGGTTTCAATGGTGAATATTGTTACTGTAATCAATTTACGAGGAAACAAATGTGCAGTAAGCATAAAATAAACACGAAGTAAGTAATACTGCGCCCTTCCCGTGCTGTAATCACCTGTTCTAGAAAGAAAAGGCGGCCTTGAGTGCAAGGGGAAGCTAGGACAGTCTCGGTTCCGGAGTTGTCGACAGCCGGCCGCGGTTATCGGCTAAAGCTAATTACGCGGAGTGCGACTTTGACGCTCGCTGCATCACAAGAAACAATGCGGCTGAAACAACTGACCAGAAATCGTTGACTAGAACGTTAGAACATGTGGAATTAGGGGAAATTCCGACGGGGTAATGAAACGATTGGAAGACTGGTTTGACCCTGGTGATGGTAATCCTGGCGATCCCTCTTTTGTGGGACTCTCGCCACAGCCGAAAAATATTCGTCTCTCCCGGAAGAGCCTCAAAAGCACACAAACAAACATACCGCCTTCTGTGCATTCTGTCGTCGCTAAAGACATGGGGCCCTGACACCATAGAAATCATAAGGATAATTTCTCCTCATGATTTCTATGCCTGATGCTCTTACGTTCAACTTTCGGGTGCGACGACTTGTTTTCTTTTCTTTTGACACAATGATACACAATTAATACGCATAAAGCAAATCAGTAAATTAAGGATATAGGGAGTGGTAGGCTAAGATAAGGAAGATGGGCTCACTAATTGTGTGACTCATCTAATCAGTCAACAATACAATACACATTGAAAGAACAACATATGAAAAGGGGAGTGTCATTGGAATAGCGAACACAGCAGAAATATTACATAATGCGAATTGGAATGGTTTACGGGCTCGGCGCCCCCGGGGAAGGGGTGGCACCTCACATCACAAGCTCGCCGAGAATTCTTTGGGGCTCTGACTTTCTTTTTAATGTAATGGCCTGCTTCTGGGAAATGTGGGAATTCCTACAGTTTTGAAGCCAGTGCAAGGAAGCTTCCCAGGCCGCAGGATCGTGTTGAATATTTGTCTTCAGTGTACACCGGCATTACCCACTATTCCCACTGTTGTTGTCATGTCAGCATTTGTTCATTTGTGATAAGGTGTTTGGTGTTGGCTGGTGAACTTGCGAATCTTGCTGCACTGTATCTGGAGTTTTGTTTCTCGAACTGTGTTTGTGCTTCGGGTACAAGTCATGGCCATGTCATGTGCGCTCCCAAGGTGTCACACAAGTCATTCTGCCATATCTGGAGTATCTTTCCACAAGTGAGTGTCATTATTCACTGACATTCCCTAACACCTTTATTGGAGACATAGAAATAATCAAATCAGTATTTCTATTCATAGGCGATGGGAATTGTTGAGGTGCCATAGGTCGTACTTCTGTCAATATTACAGGTTTCCCCACCATGACCCCATACTTTTGAGAAAGTGGTTTCAAAGTGTATCTGAGCAGTCTTTTCACCCTTCTCAGACCCAAAGGATATGTTCCAAACACTTCGAGCCCTCATGCTTTTACTTTAGCCACAACAAGAAATGGCTGAAGCCAGGTGCTATCCCCACTATTTTCTCCTGGAAACACGACAGCAGCACGGTAGTATATTAATTTCATTTTGTGATGCAGAGAGTTCAATACACACTTTCAGGGTATTGGCAGCGTTTGCAACTGGTCGGGGGTCCATGATGTTCATTCTACACTTGTCCATGAAATATGCAGGAATGACACTCGAACAAGATGTGGTACATTACAATTTATTTCATATGCAAAAAGTGGTATGGTCTTTGAATAACAGGACAGACGAAAGCAATCTTGGAGCAAGAATGAGGTCGTGCCGTGTACACACACGATGCCTGTCAAGAAAATAATTACTTACATTTGTTTTCTTACTTACTTACATAATTACATCTTGTAACCTCAGGCAGGAGTAGGCAGTAATAATCAAGATTTTTATTATAGTACAAGTAAGTAACAGTTCCAGAAAAGTACAAATGTCAGATGGTAGAAGTGCAAGGGTGCACTCCAGTTTTTATCGTCGTTTTACTAATGTCAGAGATATGCAATAGCTATGACTGAAGTGTAACTAACGTGCAAGTTCAAAATCAATACCTCAATTTCGAGCATTATACAGTGAATGCTCTTTCAGTTAAACGTCACATTAGCTGAAACTTATGGTCAACTCAAACACACCATGGTGCACAGGGATATTCACTCTGTTGTAGAGTGCAGTCCACTAGTCGAATTGCTGCTTTGCTCAAACAAGAAGTGCTGGATAATGGCTGTTGCAGTTACTAAATGGTTACTGTAGCACACAGTAAAGTGCACCTAAGAAACAGGTATTAAATGAATAAGCAAATACTGAAAACTGTTTAGTTGCACTGTGGTACAAAGCTTTACTATTAATGCTTGGCTCCACACTCTGGCGATACCTTCTTCTGAAGGTGATGAAGCGCTTTCACCTGTTTGCGAGGCACGGTGCCACATTCATGTCATTCCAGAGCAGATGATTGCAGTGTCCACAGCCTGTGAAATTAGGATTTCAAAAATTGTGAAAATGAGAGAGCGCAAGCAACAGATTTAAAAACACAGTCTCTACATGCATATACGTGAGGTGAAATTCCTTCAAGTCAATATGAATTGAGCAGAAGTCTGTTTTGGTTAATCACATTGTCATGAACAATGTAGCATAACTCTACCATGAAGTCCACTACACAGATCAAGAACATCTATTGGACCACTACAGCTCTGACCCCGAACATGTCATCTCACTGGTGAAAGTGATCATGAAGCGGTTCCTGCTGTTGAGGCTGCACGAATTGTCCCCCAAGATAACAGAGAAATCCCAGAAGGCCTACATCATGAGCAAGCTGACAAAACAAGTGCTCTTCATGAACCAGTGAGGCGGAGGTCACGAGAAGACCAATAAACGAGTTCAACCAGTCATGTTCGTTACATGTGCAAATTCTCCTTTAATATTTAGGCGCCAAGCGTCCTACGTTTACTCAAAATTTATGCTACAACTATGACGGCGCCTATCACCTTTAAGGCCTCCCATTTTCCTGTGTCGGTGTGTCTCCTTAGTGAAGAACGTCAAGCTCAATGGAGGTCACATATCAATCCAGATCACCGTTCATGCATTTTTCAATATGACAGAGTAGCTTACAATATCTAAACTTCTTGCACAGACCAAGTTATATCGGTAACACGCACTGAAAATTTGAGTATTGACGTTCCATCCCCGTAAGAAATTACGCAGCGTACACGTTTCCAGACATTATTTGTCATGCTAGCACAACCTGCGGTTGAAACAGGTATACGACACCTGACACAAAAGGTTAGCATGACGTTGCAGCGTACAATATTTGGAGAAGCATATTCGGGAGGCTGAAAAACGAATACGTACCTGCACCAGCTGCCATTTTCGTTTTTGTTTTTTGTGGATTGGCTTGGTTATCTGGCGCTCATGCACTTCCGGTCGGCTTCGGCTACTACAATATGGCGAAGCCCGCGCTTTGCCGTTGAACTCTTTGCTCTCTCCCATTTTCCTCCTCAGGCCTTTGCTTCTAGTCTCTCCTTATGATTTCTATGACTGTAAAGGACGTTTCTCGTCGACGCATGTAGTTCGCGCAGTTTTGAGCGTTCCACTAAGTCTGCAGCGTTTTAGGAGTTTTGTATTGTTGTTCTCACCTGGTGCTGTCGTTCTTGCAACCCGTCTGACATGCCAACTGTCCGTAAGTGGAAGCGTTTCTTCTAACCGCGAGCAGACCAGTGTCAGTCTCGTTTCAAATGTCAAAGAGTGAGGACGGGGCCCTGGATGTTAAGCTAAATCGCTCTTCGCCTTCAGGACTCTTGCCGTTTCAGGTGCGTACTTAATATAACTGCGAAGTAATCTGTCCGACTGCGCCATGCATTCTCATTGTCCGTTTTACTCTATTTGCAGGCGATCTGCACAACGGCAGGCAGACAGAACGCCAGATGAAACCGTTAGCGACTGTAGGCTTTGTGCAGACGGTATGATATATGTGTCTACACTACTCTACATGAGTGTCCTGCCATTGTGTTTTATGGAACGATATATCTTGCAGGTTGAGTGAGTATGATGCAGCGGCCTCCAGCAAGAGCAAGATAGACGCAAGCACCGTGTTCAATGCGGTAGTGACTCTTGCTTGTCATGACAATGGTTAAAAGTGCTTTTGCAAAAGAAGGACAAGTTGGACCGGAAATAAGGACCCAGATGTGCTCATTTTCATTGTTGTTCACCGTTCGACCATTACGAATTTTTTGCCCCCATGAGTTCAGCGCTCAAGTGTGTTCCCAAGGGGAAATTGCCGACTAGCAACCATTGGCCAGTGGCCGGTTTTTGGTCGCAGAGCGACGTAGTTGGCCACTGCACCATAGACCAAGGTTCGTCTGATGTCGCTCTCAGCTTCGGTTGGCGAACGATGTTGGGCCGAGAACATTGTGCAACGTGCTGCGGCCGTGCTATTGAGAGATTGGCGTAATAAAGACGGACCAATGCCGGCCTGCACTGCAAACAAGCTCGAAAAGAATGCAGTTGAAGAAAGGACACTTGGACGGTTGGCAAAAAGTCATATGAGAGTTGGCCAACAACTCTTTCCGCCAGCCAACGTTGGTGCAATGTTGCATAGTAATAGACAGAGCGAGGTTTGGCAAGCCGTCGGCCAGGTGGCAGATCCGTCCCAAGAAACGAGCTTGTTGGCCAAGCACTTGCAAAGCACGGCTCGGTTGACCAGCCAAGCTCTTGCCAAGCTTGGTTCAATCTCGGTACGTTGCCTCGGGGAGAGGGAAACGCGGAATGGCGTAGCACTGCGCGTAGTTTCAACTTTCGGTTGGCCAAGTGATTGTCTCAAACCAAAAGCAGTAAGAAACAGAGACATTAGCTTTATGGTGACCTAGTACGACAAGCAATTCCTCATTTCAGTGTTGTTTGTGTACGCGTCAAATTAAACTTAGGCACCTCACCCTTCATTTTCACTGACACGCGAGCAGGACTCCCGAATTTGTGGAAGCTCGCGAGACAAACCTATGTATAGTATTTGCTGTTCTTCCTCAGGAAAGAAATGCAATTTCTTTTGTTTATTGTGAGCTGTTTGATTCTAGTGATCTCGGGCATATCGCGAGCTTTTATGATTCTACCCCTACGCGGTTACCTTACGCCGCGAGACAATTGAGTATGAATATGATCGACGCCACAGGACTGATTTTGCCTAACTTGGCACAATGCAGGCTGGCCAATGCTTGGCAAGTAATTGGCCAGGGTACAGGTCCGTTTCACGAAACAACCTTGTTGGCCCAGCAAGCCAGCCTAGCTAGTGCCAAGCTTGGCCCAACCTTTTCTGCAAGGACTTTTAGGTGGGAAGCACACGTCTGCATTTTGCCGACGTTGTTTTTGTCCTTGGGGGCAGCGAAAGCTGCATGTTGCGGCGCGCTGCTTATTAGTTGGGGCATGATTTTTTTTTTTGGCAACGGGCCGTGGTTGGCCCATGCACAGGTGTTGTTCCATTGGCCATTCTAGGGTCCACATTTACCCATCAGTACTCAAGCTTGGCTCCTTGTTGGCCAGACTTCGGCCCTACTACTGTCATGTGGGCCCTCTACATTGGCACGAGTTTGCGGCTAAGTCGGCCCGAGTGAGACCATTGTTAATCCCCAATCCCCTTGACCCAAGTTTTTTTTTTAAAGCTTGGCCCGACAACTTCTAGGTTAGCAGACGTCGGCCCAGACTTCTAGCAGACGTCGGCCCAGTGTTTCGCCAATATTGCTTTTCCCGCTGGGAGCCGGCGTTGTCATGCAAAATTTGTCACTGGGCCCTGATAGGGCCATATATGGGTCAGCGTTGGCCAAGTTGGCCAGAAAGGTTGGCCCTATGTTGGTAGCCAACCCAGACAACCATATACGTCTTTAGGACATCCTCTGGACATCCATTTCTGGACATATGGATGTCCTGAGGACATCCACAACACTCCTCAGGACGTCCTGTAGACGTCTGCAGGACGGTCAAAGGTGCATCCATGGACGTCCCCTGTTTGTCCACAAGACGTCATATGTGACATTTGGAGGACTGAACCAGGATGTTGCCACCTACGCTATATGGGACCTATATTTCGTGTATTTCCACCCATGCGTGCAGAGGCAACATCCCAAACTACTATAATCTACTGCAGCGTACAAGGAAATAATGGCACGTGTTAATCTGTTCCCTGACAGTTTCTGGTGCTTGCATGTGTAACAATACAAATGGAAAGAGAGTTTAAATATATATTGAAAAACAATTTATTGAGGAGTTTGCAAGGTACGCAGTAAATCACAGTGCAGCAACATGTATGAAACGCTTGTCGTCATATATATAGGGTGTTGCACGAGAGAGTCACCCTTAATTATTTTTTAAAAATTTACGTGAGATAAAAATTGGAAACCTATTGCACGACACTTATGAAGCTTTTTGCCACCCAAACAGGAGGTTTGCATGAGTGTACCTCAATAATTAGGCTAATTATCTTGAACTCAATATTTTGTCACGGAAAGGTTTTTCAGGTGGTTGTTGGGTGTTTTTGGGTGCCAAATTTTTGTAGAAACGTTTGCGAAACATCCTGTATTTGTGACTGAAATGGTGTGTTGTGGCTATGGGCCTTCTAATTAATGCAAAAAGGTTACCTTTTCTTGGCAAATTTTTTAGTTCAATTGCGCTAATTAGATTAATTAACGAGGGACACTCATAGAAAACCACTGTAATCCAGAAGATGTGGGTTCGATCCCTACAGCTGGCTAACCTTTTCAGTGACTTTCATCTTTCATCGTTGATTTCTTAGGCAATTTGAGGCTTTGTGTGTTTCTGTCCCTTCTATGTTGTTCCAGCCTCAGAACATCAGTTTATCTCTTGATCGTCACAAGTGTCATGCAGAATGTTTTCAATTTTTATCTCACGTAGTTTTTTTGCAATAATTGATGGTCACTCTCTCGTGCAACATCCCCTGTACACATACCGTACAGTAACTATTCATATCGACACATAATTTATCACAGCCACTCTTGGTGCTTTTAGCAAAACAATAATTGCAGCTACTTTCTTATGACTGAGAAGGGAGTTGTATGCCCAGACTCAAAGAAATAGGGTACATGTATATCACAGTTACACACTGCCGACACTTCATGTGAAAGAATATCCCTGGCACACCTTGCATAGCTGTCTTGGCCGTTGCATATCGAATGCTAGAAACAAAGTATGTACGTGCTAACCAACACCATTATTTTTTTCCGAAAACGGTACAGGTCCTGACAGAAGTGTACGGAATAAATGAGCTGAGCATTTTTTTTTTCTCCGTCAAGACACCCGAGAGGCAGACGGAAGCAGGTGAGTTTGAGCGCGGTCATTGTTTGAGAGGGGTAGATGAGCGTGCTGCAAGCTACATACTGCGGTACTCTCGGTATTGCTTCTCACGATAGTGCCTGCGAAGTGAGTTCGAAACCACTGCAGTGTTCTGCAACACCACGTCACTGAAAGATTGTGAAGACTGGGAGCTCCCAGGTATTATTGGGGACATAAAAATAAGTCATTGTGGAAACACGATACTGTGTTTCCCAAATTAAAAAGCGAAGAAGCATTACATATGTTCTAAACACATTAATCGTTTGGGAACATAGCTGTGATTATATTAAATATCAGACGTGACCAGATGACAGCTTACACACACAGTATTTCAGTCACGTGTTGATGGAGAACACTGCAGTGAAATCCAACAGGCGTCGTGGGCACGTTCAAGAGAAGCAATACCGAAATTACTGTAGCGAGTTCCTAGCAGGACACTGATCCACGCTTCCCTCTATAAATAACTCTACCGGGTGCCGCACGAGAGAAAAACTATGCAGCTCACGTGTTCCGTTAACTTTTGTCGGAAACTGTAGAACACAGCAAACAGTAGGCATCAGTTAAGCTAAAAGAGCTACACCCTGTAAATGTGACAGAAGTTCACAAGTTCAGAAGATGTCGCATACGTAACAATACACTAAATAAAAAATTTCACACACAAAAAAAAAACAGTAGAAAGGAGCACGGTTGACACTCTTATTCATTTTGTGTTTCGTACCTCTTGGTAGTGTTATTTCCTCCTAGGCACACTTGTACAGCTTTTGACGAAGATTTCTTTTCTTAAAAACGATCTTTACCTGATAGCCCGCCCCTAGCCAACCACAATCCCGAATGACAGAGTTCTCGCCCCTGATTTGTTGAAAACCGGAGGCGCTGCCTTTTTTGTACCCATTATGAAATTCATAAGTGGTACAAAAAAGGCGTACGCCTCCCTTGTTCAACATCGCACGGGCGTGAACGATGTCACTCGAGATGACGGCATTGGTAGCAGTATGCTTTACATCACTTACATCATTACTTACTTCATTACATCGCTCGTGAACGAACCATGTACAACCGGGCTCGGTTCTCTTCTGTCTTGGAAATCACGTTGAGTACTTTTTGTTTCAAACTGTTCAGTACTCTCTGACGTTGAACAATAAGTTTCCACAACCTCCCCTGCGACGGATGATTGGAGAACTACTGAGGACTCACAATTATCATCACTTCTACTCAACATGTTTACTATAAAGACCTCATCTTGATTCCGGGATCAAGACGCAAGACACTCGTGTTGATTGCGTTGCGTACTCAGAGCGTTAGCCGGCATCGTAAAGAGTTTTTTCTGCAGCCCGACGATCCTTCATGCACACATATTTTTACCCTTATCTTTCGGCGTCACTGCACATTTCATAGGCTCACCTTGAAACTTAAAACTGCACAACGGAATGTGAATGTTCACAGTGGCGAGCGGATGATGATGACGTGCGTTATTGTCGATGCTCATGACGCTTTCTGCTTTTGCGCGGCGGTGCAAGTTAATGCAGCAGACGACACTCAGCAGTGAACGTCGGGGAACGTTTCTTTGTTTTTGATCCTAGGGAATCTAGCTCGCATACGATTGGTACAGTCGTAGTTCTATGCACGTTATTTTATGGAGCTATCGAGTAAATAAAACTGGTGTAATATTACTAGCAGGATGCCAATCAAAATATAGCTGCTAAGATCCAGTATCAAAATCTTGCGCTAGGTAATTTTACGCATGTAGTTATTAGTTGCGACCAGAGTGCACCACACCTTCCTTGTTATGAAAGCTGTTAGCCTAATTGGCTGTATCACAACACGTCCGATATTATACATCCACAGGACGTCCAGGGGACGTTCAGCTTGCAACGTCAGCACTGGATAAATCCAGGATATTTATGGATATTTTGTGACATCCAGGGGATGTCCAGTGGACATCCATCATGGATCTGGACGTTATGACTAAACTGGGATGTCCTGGGGACGTTGATGGTTGTCTGGGAATGGTTGGCCAGGCTCAGGCCATTGTCAATCCCAAAGCTCGGCCCAACCATGTTGTCTTAGCTTGGGCCAAGGTTGGCTTAATTGGCTCTCCTCTCAGCCGACTTTGGGCCAAGCACGTTTTTTTACTTGAGTCTGCCCCCTGGTCGACGGCTTGCCAAACCTCGCTCTGCCTATCACCATGCAACATTGCGCCAACGTTGGCGAGCCGAAAGAGTCGTTGGCCATCTGCCATCCAACCTTTTGCCAACCGTCAAATTGTCTTTTCTTTTTGTTTCGAGTAGGAGGTACACTGTTTTCGGCTTTGTTTGCAGCTTAGGGCCGACATTGCCCCATCTTTATTATGTCGAACTCTCAATAGTACGCCCGCAACACGTCCAACAACGTTCTCGGCCCAAGGACGTTCACCAACCACCACAGTGAGCGACATCAGACCGACGTTGGTCCAAGTTGCTGTGGCCGACTTAGTCGCTTGCCGAAAAACCGACCACTGGTCGATGGTTGGCAGTCGGCAATTTCCACTTGGGGCTGTGCTTCGTTATGTGTACATTAAATATACATGTCACAACATGTCATATGGCATGTTGGAGCCTTCAGCTGATGCTGAATATGCCGAAATCCATTCTTGCAAGGGAAGTATTGTTTTATAACGTATAGATACCATTTTCGCAACTGTTGTCTGGCATTCGTACCGCAATAAAGACAAAGGCGAGGATTTTTTACGTTAAATGCCGTTTATAGAACCTGTCTAACATGTCTAAAAGTTAACAGTTGTCGCGTGTTGCGTTTCAACAATTTTAGGCGACATCACAATTACAGAATTCGAAACCGATGCCAATTTCAGACTTGTATGCGTGCCGTGAGTTAGAGGACCCTTTCTCTTTTTTCATATGGCGTATATGGCTCTTGCATGACAGTTTCAACGACTAAAACAGTCTACGTGACTGTCTCAATCTTAGGTAATATGTGCACCCCCGAGAAGTGATTGAAACCGTCATAAACATACATCATTGGCCACTTACCTTAGTACTACGTTCTTCTAAAGATGTTCGTTCGTAGGTTCGTACTAAAGAGGAGTTCGGTAACCGACTGACGGCAAGCTACGGTGGCGTCCCGTCGGCACGGGCTGTTGGCCCAATGTCATTGACCAGGTCCTCGACGACGTAGTTGCCAGTTAACGTTGGCCAGACGTTAGAACATGACTGGCTGGCCGACTTAGTTGGCTGCCAACTGGTCCCCGACTTTCTGCCGACAGTCGTCGGCCTATTTCAGTTGGGTTGAAAAGTATGTACCCAAGGGGAGAAACAACGCCGGCATAAAGTCAGCCCAATGTACGGTGTCAGACTAAAAGTTGTCGGCCCGACCTACGTAAAAGTGACCGGGCCAAGGTCCGGGATTTACATTGGCCTAACGTGGCCTGACTTAATCTGCTGGAGGGTGGGCCAACGTACATCGCTGACCTAAACGGCATAGGGCCAAGGTAATGCCAGCATAAAACCGAGATTGGTTGCAACTCGGGTTCTCTCTGGCTTCATCCTAGCCCGTAATCTATTTTTATTGATGGGCCGTCCATGGGCCTAGAGTCATAGAGCAGTAGGCCCGACATTGGATGGACGTTATTCATACTAAATTGTCTCGCGGCGTAGGGTAACAATTTATCGTTCTTTATTCGTTGCTCCTATTTCCCACAACGGACAGTGAGCACGCCGTTTTAACGCACAGAAATTTCCCACAATGGACACGGCATTTTAAAGTGCAAAAAAAAAAAAACAGAGAGAGGAAGAATCATAAAAGTTCGCAATATGCCCGAGACCACTAGAATCAAACGGCTGACAAAGAAAAGCAATTGCATTTCTCGTATTGCTAACTCTAGGGTGGGACAAGCGTAAGCATTTCTTTCCTGAGGAAGAACAGCAAGTACTATACATAGGTTGTCTCGGGAGCTTCCACAAATTCGAGAGCCCTATTCGCGTGTGAGTCAAAATGAAGGGTGAGGTGTTCAAGTTTACTTCGACGCGTACACAAACAACATTGAAATGAGGAATTGCTGGTCGTATTAGCTCACTATGAAGATAGCGTCTCTGTTTCTTACTGCTTTTGATTTGAGACAATCACTTGGCCAACCGAAAGTTGAAACTACGCAGTGCTACGCCATTCCGCGTTTCCCTCTCCCCGAGGCAACGTACCGAGATTGAACCAAGCTTGGCAAGAGTTTGGCTGGCCAACCTAGCTGTGCTTGGCAAGTGCTTGGCCAACCAGCTCGATCTTGGTATAGATCTGCCCGCTGGCCGACGGCTTGCAAAACCTCGCTCTGCCTATCACCATGCAACATTGCGCCAACGTTGGCTTGCCGAAAGAGTCGTTGGCCAACTGTCATCCGACTTTTCCCAACCGTCAAAGCGTCTTTTCTTTTTTTGTTGCATAGTGTAGTGTTGCATAGTAGCAGCTGCATTGTTTTCAGGTTTGTTTGCAGTGGAGGGCCGACGTCCGACGGCCGACTAAGTCACCTTCCGACCAGAAACCGACCACTGGCTGATGGTTGGCCGTCGGCGCTTTCCACTTGGGTAGAGAACAGGATACGGTTTAAATCTCGTGATATGTATTGCTATTACCGGAAAAACAGCGGCTGTGCGTTCTTTTCAGTGAATCTCTTCGCGATTACCACCCGATGTTGGCAAGACGATGCATGCCAAGTCTTTAACGACACGTCAACAAGGTGTCAGGGCGTGCTGTGGGACCAGCGTTCGTTGACCAACATGCTCTGTTAGTGACATTGGCCTATGCTTGTTTCAATCATTCTTGGCTGATGAAGTCGTTTGCCGACCGACTGCCGACGGCCGGCCGATCATCGGTGTAACCATTGGGTACACCGGAGTGACGAATACAGTGATTCACTGCTACTATCTGCTGCTTTGTGTGGGTTCCTGCCGGTACTCATCTACCGCAGACATCAGGGGCTCTCTTTGCAGAACATTTCAGAAAGCAAACAGAACAAACCAAAAGACTGCAGCATTTTCAAAGTTACCATTACCAGCGTCAATGCAGCTGTCATGCCAACATTAGCATCAAGACAGCTCTGATGTTAGCATCAGCCAGGGCAGCTCTAATGGTAACATCAGCCTGGACAGCTCTGATGTTAATACCATAAGAGCAGCTTTGATGTTAGCAGCGATGTTTGTGAGCTTATGTGAGCCAGGCAGGACAGATGATGATGAGGTGAATGAATGAGGTGATGAGGTGAATAGCAAGGCGACGGTGAAGTCAGTCATTTCTGTAGAGCATTAATTTGGACTATTCTCTAGAGAGCTGGCCTGAAATTTTCCCTCTCCCTCGCGCGCCCCGCCCACGCGGAGCGCGCCAATGGGAGGACGCGTGAGCGGCATCGGCTGAGTGCCATCTGGGGGCATGGGTTCGAACGTAGAGGGGGACGTGCTTTTGGCGATGCTACATCCACTGGGACGTTCCATCCACCACGGCCGTGACTTGGCCCGTGAGATGGCGCTGCTCGACCTGTGAACCTGTGTGAACCTAGGGACGCGCGTTCCTGGGGACCGCGAAAATGGTCGGCGATAAGTACTGAGTCATGATCCCATTTCTGTCTCTCTCTTTTTTTTTCTTCTTTTTCTGTTTTCGTGGAATGAATTGACGGATTTTGACGGCTCCTGTGTTCGCTTGTTTTTGCTTTTAATAAACGTTTCATGATCGGCGTCCTTGAGTGATGCACGCGTTTGTTTGTTTTATTAAATATATGGAACACGCGTTGTTAGAGTGATCTTGATAAGACGTCCGCGGAATCGTTGCGCCCGTGTTTGGGTCATAGTAGGGCGTTCTTTGGCGTGTGTGTGTGTGTGTGTGTGTGCCTTCCCTTTTATTGAGCATGTCATGCGATTCGTGTGCGATGCGCTGTGGACCGGGACACGGCCGGTGAGAGGTATACCCCGTTTTTGTTTCTTTGTCGTTTCGCGGGACAATGCGTCATGACGCAATGTCCCGCGGCATAATTGTCGGACATAATGCATTATAGACTTTTCCCTTTGCGTTTTTTTTTTCTCTGTTTCATACCCCCTTTTTGTCTTCACAGCGCCATGCGACACGTGTTGTTACGAAAGGAATTTGATGAGATGCCATGCCCGTGCCGTTTTTGTGCGTGTGTTTAGATAATGCCAACAGAAGACTCTGGTTCTCTTCCTCCTTTTACTGAACATGATGCCACATATGTTGTTACAGAAGGACTTTGACGAGACGCCCAGGCCGTTTTTGTGTGTATGTTTGGTAATGCTAGCTAATGACGAAAGAATACTACTTTTTGATGATTTCTTTCATTAAACTTTTGGTGGCACCGTACCGCTGTCAATCGACTGGGCGCGCCTCATCTTTCTATGTGAAACCAGGAGAGGCATGCAACTGACCACACCAGGCTGCGAAATTAATGCACATGACATTTATTGCAAGGAACTGCATGGACAGGCTTTTGTTGGCGATGACAACAGTACATGTGGTCGAGGGAGGTCCTCTGAAACCCGTGCCGTAATGCCTCGGTAGTGGAGTACACTGTTGTTTTCATATGCTGTAGCATATCATGATGCGTGCTCGTGCAAAATGACACATGTCGGTCATTTTATAGGATTAATGGTTCTGGGACATTTCATCGAACGTCGTTAGGTCGAAAGCCGTTTGATCGAACGCGGGACATTTGGTCGAAAGCCATTTAATCGAACTCCGTTTGATCGAAACGGCAGCGGTCGTTTGATCGATTTTTTATTGGTTCGCTTGTAGCGTTGATGTAACAGAAAACAAGAAGAAAAACAAAAGAAAGCGTCAGTCCTAGATGCTGTTATCTTAAGGAATATTTAACTCTGTGTAATACGCTACCTAATGGCCTGACATTCCTTTCTTTGGACTGTGTGGGACGGAATGTTCAAGAACATTGCAGGGCATATACGCCATTGCAAGTCACCAGTTCAGACCGGAAACGACGGACTACAATTCGCGACGTTGCCAAGGTCTAGAAGCTGAAGAGATACTGAAACAAAGAAAGCGCCGATTCCGCGTAAAGGAGGAGGAGGAGGAGTGTCGTTGGGAGGAACCCGAGAGGTCTGCCTTCCTGAATAGGCGGCATGTTTCTCGGGAAGGGAAAGGTGGTGGAGAGGAGGAGAGGAAAGGGTGAAGTGGAAGACCGAGCGGAATCCGCTCGGGGGGAGGATAGCTGCGTCCATGGGCCGACTTCAGGGGAACTGTGCCGGCATACGCCTATTACACATCTGAGGGAAACCCAGGAAAAACCCCAGACGGCACCTCCGGCCTGCGGATTCGAATCGCGGACCTCCCAGTCTCCAAGCGCACGCGTTACCGCTGCGCCACCGGAGCTGGTATTCCGCGTAAACCACCCAGCATTTTCGGCGTTTGGACCCCTCTTTTCTCCTTGTAGGCGAATAATCCGCATTCACTGAGCGACCCAAAGACGAACTTCACAACACAAAGTTCAGTGACAAAAAGTTCGTTGTGCAAAGATAAGAGGTCAGAACGGCTTAAGAGGAAAGAATAGAACGAATTCTTGGTTCCATTGTATGTCGAAAAGGGGAAAAAAATGTCAAGGAGCCCGCGAAGAGGGAATCACACACGTAACATGAAAAACGGTTAGGAGCAACTAATATTTATTCGAACAAGAACTTTCGTGCAAGAGACTGCACTTCTTCAGGTTACACAACTAAGTGCGACACGAGTATGTGAACAGATACAATAAAACAGGTTTCCAGAACTAAGTAAACACAAAACAACCAGACAGTAATACAATGCATCACGTGAGCAACCGTCACATAAGAATCAGGAAAGAGAAGGTGTACGGGTAAATGAGACATTCGGAGAATTGGGGTTCAAAATATTTGGTAGTGAAAAAACGGGGGCACAGGTGGATGTCTAGCCGTGTACGAGGGGAACACAGCTTTTGTTGAACTGCGTGGGAAGGTACGGGTGACCTTATGGGCTGAAGGGAAAATGGAGCTAAGAATGCTAAGAACAGAAGGTGAATGGAGTAGCTTAGCTGGATGATGGGTTGAACAACTGCAGAGGACCGCCATGAACGTTTAGTCCCCGTGGTTTTAAAGAAGAAAATTTTGAAATGAAGAAGGACTCGCGATTTTTGCGTTTGCAATCGGTGGTGTAGCCAGATTCCAGAATTGCAATGGACAGGTGTGTATCCATGTCGTGCCCGGGAAGATTAAAATGTATAGCAACGGGAGTGGGGCGATTATTGACAATGTCGGATTTATGACCGAAAAATTGACCATTGTATGCTCAAGTATAGCACGTGCCTAGTTGTGTTCTTTTTGAGCTCGTCCTATCTCAGATTTTATAACTCCTTCCGATGTGCTGTTGCCGTGAGTTCCTGTAGTACACTTGATGTACGTACTGGACCGTAAGGACGCTGGACTGATGTCTGTTATGATTTCGTTAGTTTGGGATGCGCCTATTTGCCTCTTGCGTACCACGGCGCACTGAGAAAAGCAATGCAAGCATATCGGGTGTCCGCCCATTTCATCGGACGCCGGTTCGTCGAACGACGTTTCATCGACGCCATTTTATCGAATGCCGTTTCGTGGAACGCCACCGGACAATTGCTCACCAGACAATTGCCCGTCGGACAACTGCTCACCGTTAGAATCAATTTGCCACCATTTTAGATGTTTACTGTTGTAGGAAAATTTAATACGACGTGGAACGGTCAGTACATGAACAGCGCCTCTATTTACAATCTATGAGGGGTGATATATACATTGCTACGCTTCATGATACATCAGGGGTATGCACTATTATACTATACTATTACTATATACTTACTATATTGTTATTACTACTGTTATTATTACTATTACTATACTATATTGCTATACTATACTATTATACTATATACTACATGTTAGGTCATGTTAGAATTATAGTGCGGGTATTATAGACATTAGAATTGGCGTATTAGCATTTTAGACGTTATTATTGTTGTTATGTTAGAATCAGTTTATCGCCACTTTAGGTTCTTGGCGAAGGCGTGTTCTGCAGTTCTTCGCAATCACAACAATGCAAATATTCGCAACAATCGCGCAATCATATCCTGAATGTGACAAAGCACCTGCGTTAGCAGTGTGCCAACCTATATATAGCGGTGGCTGACGCTGATACATGATCTCAGAGCTGTTTGGGCGCGGGGAAGTTAACTGAATTAAATTTCACATTTTATCTCTGATGCTTCGTCCTCTGTCACTCACTTATCCGCCGACAAAGCACTGATTTCCAACATTGTGATATCGGCGCTAAGCCGGTGGTTATAAAACGGTTGGGGGGTTCGGCTTACGGGATATCGGCATGCGACGCGTGTCCATATCGGGCCATTCCTATAACCACTCCGGTGTCCGCCCATTTGTTCGAACGCCGCTTGGTCGAAAGCCGTTTGATTGAAAGACATTTGTTCGAAGGGAGTTCAAAGCTCGCAGCGTGTCCTTAGCACCTCTTTTCTGTAACTTTTGACTCGAGCATACGGAAGCACGCAATCAGTGTCCTCTGCTTCTTCTTTTTTTCTTTTCTTGTTTTTTTTAAAAACTAAACAGGGGAGACCTCTGGTTATTTGCAGACCTTTGTCATTCACGAACAGCACAGCTGAATAGAACAATGCGGAAGCATCCGGCGAACCGTAGGACACATATTGAAGCAGATGGCCTCAGGTTGCGAGCAGCCGATAGTCTGTGCCTCTTCTGGACACCCTTTTCATTGCTGGCGACAAATTTAAAGGGAACCATCTGAAATGGGATAGCGTAATGTGCGCGAAAGCCACTCGAAGTCTGTGGATTCTAAGAAGGAAGTTTCGTCATGGTACAAAAGAATGATATTAAATTAACAGCCATATAAAACCTTAGTTCAACCTTGGTTAGAGTATGCATCTGCAGTCTGGGATCCTTACACATGCACGCAATAAAAAAAAGAAAAAGAAGAAAAAGGAAAAAGTAGACAAAGTACAAAGATCAGCTCGCCGGCTTATATTGTCTGGGTTTCGAGGGACTCCTTCGGTTCCATGTACACTGTAAGAAAATAATCCGTTTCAAAACTGGACCGAATGCTGCTATCCGTTGATGCCAGCCAAGTCCCCGTAGTCTTCCGTTACGGCTCTGATGGTAGACGGCGAATGTACAGGAACGCACCCGTAACTGAGAAAAACGGTGTTGAGTTTGTTGTGAACGGCCAACGGCTACCACTCAGTAAATAGTACATCATCACGGCTGAAGTGCCGTTTGGGCAAGGTACTGCTATATATCAGTAAGTATAGGAAACTGTACTCGTGATGTGCATCTTCATTACGGCAGCAATTCACTAATTATAATGACGGGGCCCTGTGCAGTAATGAAACGATGATTCCGCTTTAAAACAGGGATATATGCTGTCGACCATGATGCTAGCTGGTTTCCTGTTGTTCTCCTTTGCAGTCCTTATGATCAATGCGAGATGTCCAGAGATTTTGTTTCATTGTTAATTGTTCAATTCTCATGTTTTGTGTGTCCAGAGAGGATAGCTTTTCAATAATAACCCTTTATTTTGGAAATTACTGAAAAGACTACAAATAACTTGTGCATGACTTTGGTGGCGGAACATCTGACTGCTATGTATCACACGAGCTGAAAAGAAAAGAAAGTATTACTGAGCCTCTTTAGTCATAATACTTCCACAACAAATTAAGTTATTTGATGAATAAAGAAATGTAATATGCTCGTAGGAAGCATTTACAACTTACATGTTCCCACTTCTTGCTGTATTCATCTGCGGCCCTCATTGCCACACGCATTTATGTATGTAGCCCTCTTGATTTTTTTATGCCTGCTGGCTCCCTTCGTTCTCAATGATACCAACCAGGTGCCTAAAATCACAACCAATTAATAAAATTTCCTTATGAGTATTTAAAATAATTGCATGAAATATTCTTAGTTTCACATGGTGTAATGATCAGGACAATCACTTCATTTCTCTACCAACTATTCCAAATAAGTTTATGAAGAACACTACGCGTCCACCACTGCAAGTGGCACAACAAATTTCTGAGCACATAGGATTTTTTTTTCATCCGTGAAACATGCTTCTGAGCATAGTTCAGCATGGCACAGACACCACCATATATGAAGCATATGAATGTCTCTGAAAGGTTAGCAGTTGATACGGCCTCTGCTATACGTATGTGTTACATCGCCTGCTGTATTTACTGCAGTATGTATCGTACCAGCCGAGTAAATATGTAGTATAATATAAGGAGGGTTCCTGCAAGACAGGCCCGCAGAAAATCTAAGCTAGAGCACCATCTAAACTTCCAAACCAGTTTTTTGTTACTCTACTACATCACGTGAGTTTCAAAATGCTATATTTTACCAGTATGTGATATGCTCTCCTACAACATTTCAATGCATGTTACAACATTTTTTTGTATCTGCTGTATTTTATCCAGGTAAGCCATGCAAACAGATAAATATATCTGTGAATAAATATCAGGAGTGCCTCCCACCTTCAATGGATATGCAGGGTCATGACGCTGCCACGTGTGCCACTTCCTGTCGTTGAGAGGGAAGCAGAACATTGTCTGCTTCCAATGCATCAAGTACTGTCTTGCTGAGGCTCTCCCAAGGGTAATAAATTCGTGAGAGCAGAGGCATTTGTGGGATTGGTGAAGGTGCACTCACACATGTTGACTGATCTAAACAGGAAAGCAAAACAAAAAATGGCACTTAAAGCCCCAAGCAAGAGGGCAAAGTGGCATCTGGAGATGTATGCATTATACCTTGTTTCCATAGTTCATTTTTAACAACGAAAATGTCATCAAGGCATTTCTCAGCACCAGCAACCATAGAGCGATGTGATAACTCATCCATTAAATACACCTAGAAATAAATAAATGGTGTTACAAAGAATTTTTATAACAACAATGCAATTGAAGCTCATACGAGCGTTATAAACGTTATAACAAAAGTGGCATACCTGTATGTTGCCCTCCTGACATATTCCATGACCCACAGCAACTCTGATTAGCTCCTCAAGACATGTTACTGACACAAAGTTTTTTGTTTTGTGATCTCTACTCCTGATCTTCAGAAACGTCTAGTAAACAAGAAAGAAAGAGAAAAAGAAGCAGCATTGAGCAAGCTCTGAAAACCACACATTTATAGCAACAACTGTAGCATGCACAGGGAAAGATATGTACCTCTCATATGGAACTTTCTGTGTCAGAAAACGAAGTTATTAAGCAAAACCGGAAGTAGCGTATATATTTTGCAAAAATTTGGTTAAACAGACAATATATACCTCCATAATTATGGCTGAGCAGCGATATTCTGAGGGAGACAACAACAGAGTTTATTACTTCATAAGCTGAATATGGATGACTGTCCATTAACTCTGAGGGTCGCACATAACAGTATACACTTGTCTCTGAGCTTCAAGATTGTATAGCCTGAGGTCTGGTAGAAAGCTTGATGGTGTTATGCGAAAAAGAAAAATTGGCATCACCTCAGGGCCAGTTTCCACAAAGATGTGTACCGGTTTCCCATAGCGCAGGTTGTACTCGTCTCTGGAGACCACAAGGTAGTGTCCTGTTGTATGTTGAGTCCCAAGAATAGTGATTGTCGAAGCACACAAGGAGGGACTGTCAACTCACAGTGCACGATGCATCTGTGATGAGGTGATGTTTTCAGCGTGCAATATCTACTTCTTCACTGTCCACACGGCTGGCTGCAAGAAGCCACAGAACAAAACTTTCAAGACAATACTTTTTGTGTTGAATGTGGTGGTGTTTCGTCAGGATGACTCATGGAGGAATTGGTTCTATAGTTCTTGGAAGCAGCATTACGTCCCTCTATGGTACAAGGAACACCACTTCCAAAATCTTGATGTGAAGCAGATGTTCGAAAAGAGCTCGACGAGAAGAAAATTTCTGCAGCAACAAAGTGCACCCGTATATCACCTACCAAGAGAGTGCAAAAAAGGGATCCATTTATAAATAGCCTTCAGCTGTGCGAGCATGAAACCGTTACTGGTGAAAATTTTGACGCCGCTAAGACTAGTGATAGGTACATTTGCTTTGGAAAGACTGTGAAATGTGACCTCTTTGATGAATTGCAAACTGTAGAGGATCGGAATTTTGCAAACAGGAGGCCTTCCTATAGTGCAAATGCAACAGATTTCAATGGAAAGTATAACAGGCCATATCGAAATGATATCCACTTTGGAGATTGGGACACTTTCAGGTGAACATTCCACAACAGAGGAATTCCGTTTACTCCAGCCCCAATAGAGGGAAATAGAGTCACAACATTTACCAATTTTTTGTGCGAGATCACAGCAAAACACAAATTATTTCAGTAGCCTCCCCCTGCACGACTGAACGTTGGGCAACTCTTTACGTTTCTGCTCATGATCTACACACAGTGACACACACAGACACTGCTTTCCTGCTGTTGCACACCGTTGCTGAGACGCGTATGCAACGAAACAATTTTTGCAACCATGCTTACAAGTGGTGCTCGTATTTGACTTGGTATAGTGGTGGAACAACGAAACAGGTTTTGAACTCACCTTTGCTTTGCGGGGGTACAGTCGGCCAAAGACCAAACACTAGATGCATTTCCAAACACTTAAAACCAGGGTGTCGAACCGAACCCGAACCCGAACCGAAAACCGTACCCGAACCGTTATTTTTGCCGGAACCGAACCCAAACCCGAACCGAAATTTTCATGACACTGTTGAACCCGAACCGGAACAGAACCGTAAAAAATAATAGTGGTAACCGGTTCGCAACAAAACGGTTCGGACATAAAAGAAGTCAGCATAAGAGTTCCTCTCTATCCCCGAACGAAGACACATTGGTATCATCATCACGCGCCTAAATCATGGATTTCCGAAATTTTCACGTAGCAGTCAGACGACGACGTATAGTAAGTATACTTTCAGCGTCTTTTTAACATGTTGAAGCGCAGTTGTCCTTGTGAGCGCCGCGGCTAGCGCCCCGCACGCGTTGCGGCGTCTACTCTTCAGAGACGAGGTGCCACGCCTACGAATGAAACAGGAATGGAGTAGGCCAGTTATGTAGCTCTACAGGACGAATATGTGATCAAATAAGCGCCCAAGATTTCCCTTTACATGTGAGCAGTACAAATTAAACAAGTCAGAAACATAAGAAGTAGAGAAGGAGCGTACGCAGAACGGTGCCTGTTTGATTGGTCGTGGTTTGAAAAGTAAATGTGGTTCTGCTTATTGGTAGCGCAGTTATGTCGTGACACATTGCCTTTGTGTTGTGGATTAACTAGTACACTGCTGTGAGCTCGGACAGAGTAATACCTAAGACACACGGCACGCTCTAAGGGCCTTTCTGCAAAAGGGGTGCTGAAAATCGCACGTGGCTCCAGTTATCGTTTGATAAGCGAACCATGAAAACAGCATTCCATTTTGCCGTTATCAGAAGGTTCGCTTGCTAGACGATAACGGGCGCAACGAGCGTTTTTCGGCACTCCTTTTGTGAAAAGGCCTTTGGAGCGGCCGTGTGTCTTAGGTATAAGGCTGGCAGGCTTATTTTCGACATGCTTCAGTACGGTTTCAGATCGATTCACGCTGCGAAGGCAGTGTACCGGCAAGTACTGTCGTCTATGTTACGCTGTCCATCTTATTAGGCTTCCTTTAAGTGTATCTTACTGGCACTGTGCGTGTGAAAAAAGAGATTTTGGAAACAGAAAGTAGCAGGACTACATCGCTTCAACAGTGTGGACTCTATTTGCAATAAGTGTTCATCCATTTCTCATTTCTCTCGCTAAAGGGCTACATCACCGCTAGAAACGTCAATGCAGACAACAGCAGTAAGCTATTAGCCACGCATTTCCTGATAAAATCAGTTTTATGGAACATAGAAAACAGAAGCGTTGAACCGGTTCGCGAACCGGTTCGGGGCTGCGAACCGGTTTGCGAACCGGTTCGAGTTTTGGCGTGGCCGAACCGGAACTGAACCGGAACGAAATCAAAACAACGCGAACCCGAACCCGAACCGAACCCGTATTTTTTTGCGGTTCGACACCCTGCTTAAAACTTCACGGAGCGTCTCATGCGTCTACGAGGAAAGAATTTCGCGGGCTTCCAGTAAGCGGCTCAGGTGACAATGCTGTATTGCTTCGCGCTGCGCACTCGCTGACGGCGAGACGCCGGCGTCCTTGAGCCTGCCACATTCATCCGAGCAAAAGGTTAGGCCCGAATATTGCGATATCACTGTTGGATCGTTTAAAAACGGTAAATATGTGCTTCGCTGAAGACATGTATCGTCTTCCATATTTCTGCTAGTATAATCGTGACGTGGTCTGAACAAAATATTTCATTTTCAGCGATATTGCTCTACTCATTCCTGGAAAAGACGACGAGATAGCAACGGTTCATGTGCCGCTACGGAATTGGAGCAGCAATGAAAAAGAGAAGCTCTGGTTCCGTGGGCGGCGTGCCGTAAATTTACGGTCTTTTTTAACAGTGTATGTTGCAAGAACCAAATTTAGATTCACTTGCACATAGGCGCAAAGTAAATAAACTAAAACTTCTTTCTCCTATACAATGTCAGTTATTGACTACAAACATTAATAATACATTGTTAAAATTTGTCCACGTTCGACACGAATAAACCATTCAAGAATGTCATTTATTTATTTATTTGTCAAAGTTGTTTATTATTTGACAATTGACATCAATTATTATTTGACAAAGTGTTGGGGGACTAAGGGGGTGAAAGGCATGTAAGGCATTTTTAGTCACTTTTTTTTTTGATTGCGTGTTAGCGCCGCGAAGCAACTGTGGCTATGAGCGGCGTACAGATGTGGACAGACGGAGAGAGGACAGCAGGAAGGAGTGGGGATTTTTAGTCACTATCTGTCACAGAGGAAAAACCTATCAAGTTGTCGAACGGGAGAGGGTGAACCACCCAGGCCCTTGGACCGCTTTCTGGATACGAAGAAGTGTGTTAGGATGAGGAATGTGTTTATGGGCAAGCGTATTACACAGAGTTAAATATTCCTTAGGATAACAGCATCAAGGACTGACGCTTTCTTTTGTTTTTCTTCTTGTTTTTTTGTTACATCAACGCTACAAGCGAACCAATAAAAAAATCGATCAAACGACCGCTGCCGTTTCGATCACATGGCTTTCGACCAAACGACGTTCGATGAAATGTCCCGGAACCATTAATCCTATAAAATGACACTCGGGTGTCATTTTGCTTGAGCACGCATCATGATATGCTACAGCATATAAAAACAACAGTGTACTCCACTACCGAGGCATTACGGCACGGGTTTCAGAGGACCGCCCTCGACCACATGTACTGTTGTCATCGCCAACAAAAGCCTGTCCATGCAGTTCCTTGCAATAAATGTCATGTGCATTAATTTCGCAGCCTGCTGTGGTCAGTTGCATGCGTCTCCTGGTTTCACATAGAAAGATGATGCGCGCCCAGTCGATTGACAGCGGTACGGTGCCACCAAAAGTTTAATGAAAGAAATCATCAAAAAAGTAGTCTTCTTTCGTCATTAGCTAACATTACCAAAACACACAAAAACGGCCTGGGCGTCTCGTCATAGTCCTTCTGTAACAACATGTGTGGCATCATGTTCAGTAAAAGGAGGAAAAGAACCAGAGTCTTCTGTCGGCATTATCTAAACACACGCACAAAAACGGCACGGGCATGGCATCTCATCAAATTCCTTTCGTGACGACACGTGTCGCAAAACGCTGTGAAGACAAAAAGGGGGTATGAAACAGAGAAAAAAAAAATAAACGCAGAGGGAATCAGTCCATAATGACGCATTGTCCCGCGAAACGACAAAGAAACAAAAACGGGGTATACCTCTCACCGGCCGTGTCCCGGTCCACAGCGCATCGCACACGAATCGCATGACATGTTCAATAAAAGGGAAGGCACACACACACACGCCAAAGAACGCCCTACTATCACCCAAACACGGGCGCAACGATTCCTCGGACGTCTTATCAAGGATCACTCTAACAACGCGTGTTCCATATAGTTAATAAAACAAACAAACGCGGGCATCGCTAAAGGACGCCGCAAACGCGCCATTCGAAGTCCGCGCCTAACAGGCAATGAATCAAGCCATCATAAAACGTTCATTAAAAGCAAAAACAAACAAACAAACAAACAAACAAACGCGGGCATCGCTCAAGGACGCCGATCGTGAAACGTTTATTAAATGCAAAAACAAGCGAACACAGGAGCCGTCAAAATCCGTCAATTCATTCCACGAAAACAGAAAAAGAAGAAGAAAAAAAGAGAGACAGAAATGGGATCATGACTCAGTACTTATCGCCAACCATTTTCACGGTCCCAAGGAACGCACGTCCCTAGGTTCACACAGAGCTGGGTTCACACAGAGCCGTATATTAAAAGGGAGTCTGGCCATTAATGGGTCATGCCTATACCTGAAGCTCCACCCACTTTTTCAGCTTTCCGACCAATGAAGTCTTGAAATATGGGGCGCTATCAATCAGCCTATCCTTACTATTTGCCCCCTTATCCAACACGGGCAGCGCCATTTTGGGTGGCAAGTGGATTGGATGGGATTGAAATGGATACCTCTCGCAATCTGCAAAAGTAGTGGATTGTTGGCGCAAACTTGATGAGCGCCACCTAGGGAGCATAAGGCACGTCGGGAATTGTCGTCTGCTTCCGTCGTTGTACCGCTGCCGGCAGAACCACCTGCTGGGACTCATTCTGTTGTCGGTATGATTTTCAAACAAATCTACATGAATAGTTGGAATATAAGAGGCAGGAATGTTTATATCCATGAAATCTATCAATTAAATATAAGATTGTACAGCACAGCGCCGTTTTTGTTATGATTTCGTTGTGATCGCCGTGTTCACTAGGCCTAACACCGGCGACAAAACGTATTATTTTCAGTTAGATATCGATGGATGAGCCTAAGTTGAAACTGATTTCGGAGAAATTTATATTAGGATGTACATTTGCAGCGTAAAATCAGGTTAGTCTGTGAAAATTTTTTGTCACGAATTCCCCGCTTCACAGTGTTTGTTTTCGTCGCCATTTTGGGTGGCAGTATGGTGTCATGGCGACCCCCTTGGTAAAAAGCAAACCAATCAGAGGAGCGAAACTGTGATTGACAGGTCGAGCCTCTTTTTGTGACTCCTCCCAATGGCCAGACTCCCTTTTACGGCTCTGGGTTCACAGATCGAGCAGCGCCATCTCACGGGCCAACTCACGGCCGTGGTGGATGGAACGACCCAGTGGATGTAGCATCGCCAAAAGCACGTCCCCGTCTACGTTCGAACCTCTGCCCCCATATGGCACTCAGCCGACGCCGATTACGCGTCCTCCCATTGGCGCGCTCCGGGTGGGCGGGGCGCGCGAGGGAGAGGGAAAATCTCAGGCCAGCTCTCTAGAGAATAGTGTTAATTTGCATATGTAGAGCACCTATTCAATATTGGGGGTAGTGCTTCAAAATGAAAGAAAGAAAACTGGGAAGGCTATTCCAGAGTAACAAATGTAAATGCAGCATGTGACACACATGAAAGGAAGAACTTGAGCATCCCTTCTATAGAGTTGAAGAAAGAAGAGCTCTTGTTCGTATGTGTTCAGCAAGAATAGACGTTTTGTCCTCGCAAATTCCTGTCTGTAAGTTACTGATGATACCTTAGCAACCCAGCTTCAGCACTTCAAGCTATTGGAAAGGAATTTCAAAAAGCAGTTCTCCTTGTGAACTAATCATGACTTCTGATGTCATTCGCAAATTCAAACACCTCAGGGAAAAGAGGTGCTAACGCCAGGAATCGAACCTGGTTCTTCTGGTCTGTTCAGTTTGTGGTCTCGGCACCTCTTGTCCCTCTTTTACCTCTTTTCCATGTTTGAATTTGAGAATGGCATAAGAAAACTTTAATAGCTCACAAGGTGAGCTGCTTTTTGAAATTACTATCGAATAGCTTGAAATATAATGAAACAGGGCAATTGGTACCTGAGTACAGGTACAGGTACAGCTGCTTCGTCCAATTCTCATGTGAGAGGTTTGATTTTACGGACACTACAGATTTGATTGAAGCGGCACTATTTCTGCACACAGTTACATGTTCTTTCTCTCTGTTTTCTTTATTTCTTCCTTTATTAGCGATACAAACAAAAGAAAAGGGAAGAACGGGATTGTAGGGTAAACCTGCGATGCAGTCCTAGTTACAAAAATTAATATAAATAATAATTATAATAAAATAGTGTCCCTGTCTTGTGAAGATACAGCACAGTAGCACCAAACACACCTTGAAACTACAAACATAAATCTGACATCAACAATTAACAACAAGCACAGTTCGAAACAGGAAACAAAATCTGACAACGTCAAAAATTGTTTATTGCCGTGAGCAGTAGAAAAGAACACTTTAACTTGCTGTTTAAATTTGCGAATGGAAGATGTCTGATGTGCAACCAAAGGCAAAAAGTTCCAGACCAAGCTTGACACAAAAATGCCAGTTAACTGGCCAAAATTGGTTCTGGAAATTGCAAGTTTTAGAGTAAGGTTATCAGGACGAAGTGAGTATGGTGATGAATAAAGTTGAAAGGAGATCATTGATGAATTACAGATCCTGCTTATGAATTTACAGACAAGGCTGGCAAGGTTTAGCTTTAGTAAGTCAAAGACACTACTTACAGAAAAAAAGGAAAGGCGAGACTAACAGAAGCGTGTGGATGTAACAATAGCACAATCTTAAGGTATCATCTGCTCAAATGGGATGCGTATATGTGAGTCAGTAAACGCATAATTTATGTGGCTCTGGAACAATACATATACTATATCAGAATGACTCTGGTACGGAAAATAGATTTGGCTTTTGCAAGTGCAAGAAGATCGGGAAAAATCATGGTCTAAACATCCAGAATATGTGGCTTCCATCAAGGTGCTCATGCAGTAAAACACCGAGAAACTTTGGAGACAATAATCTATTTATCTCATCGTCCTGAAAATGCAGTTGACAATGAGTAGTTGCGATTGCTTCCTGTTAATTATAAAATATGATGTATCTATATTTACTAGCATTTTCAATAGATATGTTCGGTGATAACCATGTTTTATACCGCAGACTGGAAAACAATGAGCGTGTATCACAGCCTCGACGAATGTGTTTGTGCCGTCCGCATATAATATACATGTAGCTCGTAAATAATCGTTTACATATACCAGGAACAGAAATGGGACGAAAATTGATCCCTGTGGAATGCCGCTGTTTATTGGCAGCATTCATGACTATGCTTCACAGCTCTGTACATACTGATACCTGCTGTTATGGTAGCTCTGGGGGGCGCCACATACACCATACCTGGGGAGCTTCCTTTTGTAGTACGCTGTGATCAAACAGATCAAATGCTTTTTAAGTCAATAAATATTCCCATTGTCAGCAGCTTCTGACGAATGTTTTGTTTTTGTCTTCTGTTGCATTCACAAAGGCTTACTCTATTGATTTTACTTTACAGAAGCAAAACTGAAAAGGTGTCAATAACTGGTGACAATCAAAGAAACGCTGCAAGCGCTTTAATATTTCATTTCCACAATCTTGCTCAGGACCAGACGAATAGCTATATGCCTGTAGTTCTGAACTCCTTATTTAGCACCATTCTGTATATAAGTATGACCCTCGCTATTTTTCACTCTGAGGGATACACCCCAGTCTCAAACATTTTGTTGAGAAGGGCTGCCATGGGTTGACAGAGGAGGCTAGAGGAAGCGCCAGACAAAATCAGTTGAGATTCGATCGTAGCGGACTGAACGTGTTTTTTGAGGCCGTTAATTACCTGCTCAATTTCGTGGTGATCTGTAGGAGCAAGAAAAAAGCGTTAGGTATGTTCCAATTTGATTAGAAGGGTTTGGCTCCGAAAGGCAACTATAGTGGTTCAAATGTATTATTTCTGAACAGTTCGGACAATGAACGAGCCCAATAGCATGGACTTGCCTCCATTGGAAGGATCCACGTTATGTCTACTGCAATATACAATGTGTTTGTTATATTTCATTTTGCATGGTGGACTGAGGCAGGGAATTGCAATGCTCATGGCAGATTTTTAGGATGGTTTATCGTGGGAACTCTAGTGCAGAGAATGGGCAATGTGCACAAGTAAATCAGGCGTTCTCCTCCTACCACGTATGGTATCATTACTTCCTCTGAGAAGTTGAGAACAGGCACTCTTCCATTATTTGACACTTTACATATATTTTAACCGTAAGTGAAAGACGTGCATCCTGCTTTTATAGCAAATAGCAAGCATAACTTCAATCCTTTAAACTTGCGCTAGCGTTACTATAACATGCAGCTTTCATCTTGCGTAGTAATTGGTCCTGAGAATATTAAATGATGATGCCCTGCTCATGAAACATCAAGTGGCAAACACTGCCACCACCTGCTCAGAATCAGCAAAGCCATCACCTGTGAATGAAGACAGTGTAGAAGGCGTCGTAGACTACATGCTTCATATGTCAGTCTGAAGAAGTAATCGCTTACAACGACATTGGCCAGTGCCAGTACCACTTCGTTTAAAACCTGATGATGTATATGCCCTTTTGTAACACTATGAATGTTTATGAGTAGCCCCACAGATTGTGGTCTTCAGATTGCAGTTGTCGGTCTCACTGGGGCATATCTTACCGGCAAAGTATTCTATTGAATACCGAGATCTTTTTCGCAAAGTATGAAATCTGCTTCCTGGTAACAGTCTTTCACAATATGCCTATGCATTCTGTACATAGCCAAAGCCACTTCGGGCAAAGTATGAAAAATGTTTCTTCTCGACAGCACACAGTTGTTGACGAAGGAAGTCTTCAATTTTTGTTCTTTCTGGTGAGTTCTGGTGTATATGTTTTGCAAAAACATGCGACCACGGGGGGGGGGGGGGGGGTCCGCCCATAGACTGTTCATCCGTCGTGACTTGGTTAGTTTTGAGTATCTTTTTGAATCAGCACAGGGTCAGAGTGGGTACAAGTACACTGTTCATCTGTCGTCACTGACTTAGGTAGCTTTGTTTATATTTTGAACGACGAAGAGAAAACATTTTCGCACTTTGCCTGCCACAGCGTACACATTCTGTTCATATTCTATAGAATGTCTACACAATGCATGAAATGCATTTTATTTCACACGTTGCCGGCTGATTTCGAATAGTTTATAAAATGCCTGTGGGGGAGCATTCTATAAAATGCAAGATTTAACACTTTGCCGGTAATATACGTATTATCATGAAGTGTCTGCTTGGTGCAACAATCAGTTCAAAACATTGATTCTATTACCTTACACCCCACATAGGTGCCCCTTAAATTTCTTGAGTATTTTGTAGTAGACCTGTCTCTCCCTTCACTGCTCCTGTTTGCTATTTCTACTGCAATTGAACTTTATAGATGTTTTGCCTGTGCGTTTTTCCATGTTCATTCTTTTATATTTTTGCTCTTTTCCTACTGTCGCACATGCATGTGTCTCAATTCTCAATTTCTCGCTTCTTCAGCAAATTTTACTTCATGTGATACCGTTGAGCACAAAACAAGTGAGATGGTTCATAGAACAATTCTATTGCGTGACCTGATGTAATGCAGAAATAGTGCAGAAATACTTGCGATTAAAATTGCGCCAGAGTGCTAAGTCCCTTGCATTGCATCCGCTTTTTCCAAGCAACAAATGGACCACCTACGTTCAATGTTTTAACATAGCAATTTGCTGCAAGCGGCCATGTCTTGGCACTCGACAATCATTCGTTTTGAAAGCCTCTACAAAGTGTAAAATGCCTTACACTTGGGAGTGCTCAAAAAGAAAAAAAAACAGATGTTGGGCACCACCTGCACTCGGAGCAGGAGATGGCTTATGATCATCCCATGCCATTGTGTTTGCGTGTCAGACTGTCTACAGTTTGTGTAACTAAGCAGACCAGACACCACACTGCATCAAACTGTGCACAAATCAGATCATGAGACTAAAAAGTGAACGGCATGTGTCTCTTGCTTCTGGAAAATAATGATTCAAAATAAAGATCGCGGTGTTGTAATCCAATCCTCTCCTGAACCGTGACCAGTGCAGACAGCATAACATGAAACCAGACGCAAGCCACGTAACATCGCCCTTTTCCGAGGCGCTGTTACACACTTCGGCTTCACGCAGAAGCACAGGTACATAATCACACGATATTCGAATCCGATCGGGCACACATGTAACAGTAACAGAACATATAAACACCTAAACATTTGGCAATGTGCCTACGGCTTTATCGACACGCACGCACGCAGATAACAGCGTATCAGCTTTCTTGCATGATGACAAGCACATTATAAATAACATCGTGTCCGTGCAGTTGTTTCAAGGAAAGAAGCATATTTTGGACAGAAAAGGAGAAGAAAAAAATGCAGCTAAAGTGGCACGTCTGATCAGTCAACACAAAATTCACAAGACATTTGGAACTATTTTTTGTCGCGGGTGTGGGATTGTCACAAGGGTCATCCAGGTTGGGCCAGCCCACGACGAATGGAAGTTGAGAGCTGTTTTTCAGAGGGGACAACGACACCCCCTTTGCTGTTATACCACTTGACTACAGCGGCCAATCAAATCGGGTTGATTCTGAACAGTTCATATTTAACGATATATTGTTAACCGTAGACTTTTGAGAATGTATTGTTAAAGGTGGACAGTTACGCGGTTTATTTTTTAATGGTGGATACTTAAGCGTATATTCTGGGCTTTTTATTTTTAACGGTGGGTACTTACGGCGATTATTCTTGAGCGTTTATTTTTGACGGTTTCAAATAGGTCACACCTGTGCGTCCAATGACACTAAATATGCAGACCACCCACGCATTTGCCATAGAGTCGACGGAGACTGAAGGGTTTTGAGTGCAAGGATTCATGTTGATTATGCGGTAATTTGCCTGCGAAGTATACAGAGCAAGTTCATGTGATGTATCAATATGCGAAGATCTGTATGCTAAGCTGAATACACCTATGTCTACAGTCCGCGAAAAAAAAAGGCTCGCTTTTCATGTCGCGCGGGATTTGAGCTATCGCATTGTTGACAAATGTTATCATAGAAGCAGCGTGCGGAATCTGCATTTGTGTACTGAATATTGTAATGATAGAAAAAGTGCAGTGCGAAGTAGTATGATCAAGTCCCACATTGCAGCACTCATGCAAAAGTCGTTAAGGCTAGAGGAGCTCAAGCAGGCCGGTGAACGATAAGCACTGGTAAAATGAGTCCTGGCATTATTCAGTTAGAGCAAGAGCATAAGATTTGTCGCCAGAGGTTGTGCTGACTGGTTGTCTCGTCTCATCCTACTGCTGTCCTACGTTGTTTTACATTATATAACCGCCACTTTACTGATACTCTCAACACTGCACACTGCTGCTACTACACTCCATCGCCTTTTCTACAAGGGCAGCCTTTGCTAAGAATCTACACAATTTGGAGAGATCACTACTGTCATCACAGCTGATGAGTCATCACGATCCGGTACTCCGAGATGAGCGGGAAAGAGAGTGAGGCGCTGGCGAAGTGGTTGTCCTGAGGTGCAGCTACCGACACGGGAGCCAAAGCTCTGAGAGTCCCAGGGGAGTAGAGGGTGAGGCTGTGCGAGCCGTGGAGAGGTGCCGAGACGCCGGCTGAAGTCCCATTTGAGCAACAAGCCGCTGAGCCTCGCTATACAATCTTAGGACCTAGCTGTAACCCTGGGAATACGCCAAATATGCCTACACACATTTTCCCAGTTCTTGTCGTTCACCAGTCTGCTTCACCTCCCTCTATGTCCGGTAAGTTTTGCAAGAATGCGGAAATCTGGACCTTGATCGTACTACGTCGGTTGTGATCGACTGGGTGAACTGCAATCCCAGCCTCCTTCAGGCGTAGCACCTCACTTTCTGTATGTTATGTTATGTGTGCGTGTGTGTGTGTCACATCATCGTCATCGCCATCACTCTTAGATGTTAATCCACACGAACTGAGGTAGAGTATGGCAATTTCCCTGTGAGACAATTCATATCGCCTTCGTCCAAGTTGCTGTTTTGCTATAAGAACAGGGAACGGCATGCGATACTGCGTATTAGAGCCTGAAGTTTTCGGGAAATGTCATTTTCGAAATGCGGGGAGTAATAACTGGGTAAATAAACATGCCCCCTAAATTATCTCAAACGCCTTCTGGTCTGCTAAACTCAGGAATAAAGCGGGTTCAGTTGCTAAGGTATACATTGGTTTGGATAAAAGGTCTCAAAAAGTTATCCTTGCCTATGTTGTTGCTTTTTGTCCGCTTGTCTTCGGTTTTTAAGATATGAACTTAGTGCACATTCCTAAAGACGTCTCAGTGAGGGCAATTTGCCAAGTACACATGTAAAAATCAACTTTCGGGTTTCGGGTTAAAATTCAGGGTGCGGATTCGGGGAAGAATCGGGTTAAGCCGTAAAAGTTGAGGTTCTATCTTCGAGCGTACTGCCGTTGAAGTAACAGCGTGTAGTCGACAGCACGGCAGCTAATGCAACAATCGCTCGTGTTTCACGACTGTTGCTTTTGCTTAATGCATTTGTGCATCTTTCTCACCTCCGTGGTACCTCCTAAAATATATTCGTTCTTTATTTAGCACCTGAAGAGAACACTACGCAAAGTGATGGTAAGCACACACGATGCTAATCTCATGTCTTCAGGAGCGTCAGAAGCAGTGTGCTTTAGAGAACTTATACAGGGTGTTCAAAATTAAGCTTTCACTAGCACTTTATAAATAGGCGAACAAAAGAAAACTGGTGCTATTTTTCGGTTCCTTGAGTACTAAACAGGTGCTGCATAATTAGCAGCACCTGTTTCTTACACAAGTAGCGTAAAGTTATCATCCGGTTTCCTGTCATCGCTGTGTTTGCGTAGCGCTCGTGAGAGCTTAATTTTGAACACCCTGTATAATAGCACTATGAGAGAACCGTAGATGCCCTGTTTACTTATCGCAGTATTCTCACTCAGCCCTGAGGGATCCCTGTGCTTCCAGGGACCCTTCTGTAGTTTTGCTGGGATTCCTGCACGCACGGCGAGCGCTTGTCCAATGCACTCCCAAAGCAACTGGAAGGGTCTCTCGAAGCCCAGGGATCACTCAGGGCTGAGTGGTTGGTTGTACAGTCAGGCCGACATCGGCTATGGAAGAGACAGAAGAGATAGCAGAACGAAAGCGCTTGCGTGAAATATCAATCCCTGTTTCCATTATGCAAATGAGCATCCTCTTCGCAGACTGTGGACTATCAGTGCCCGAAAGCGGTTGATCTGGCTTGTAGGATATCGTCAGCATGGGCAATGTCGAAGGTGGCGCGGAGCGCGTGATCTACATCAAACTAGGCGATCCCGTAGAATAAACTATTTGTTGTTCGTCACCCGGGCTGTTCGCATCATTCTTCTCGGGCTCCTGGAATGTAGAGGAGGTGTTGTTCCTCTATGTGAGCCCCGACCGGCGACGATGGCATGCCAAGCAGAGGCGATGACGGCGGCGTATCTCCATGGACGCGTCTGTGGAACTGAGGAACGGGTGCGCCAGGCGGGTGTCCATCCTCGCCGTTGTCCACCTACCTCCATATCACTCCCCCCTCAGACGCGGAGCGGCGATAAAGGAGAAGATGTCCACAACCTCAGTAGAGGAGGGCTGCGAGGGCAACCGTGTTTGACATTCACGGTTGAACAGGTTGACGGCACGGCGCAGGTTTGCGAAGCATCATAGCTGATGAGTCATCGCGATCCGGTAGCCCAAGATGAGCGGGGAAGGGGATGAGGCGCTGGCGAAGTGGTGGTCCTGGGGTACCGCTGGGGTACAGCTGGGCTACCGGCACGGGAGCCAAAGCACTGAGAGTCCCAGGGAAGGAGAGAGTGAGGCTGTGCGACCAGGGTAGAGGTGCCGACACGCCTGCTGAAGCATGCCGTGGCGTCGGCTGCCGCGACTGGCAGGTGAGCTCGAGGCTCGCGGGAGTAAGTAGGTCGGTATGCAGCTGTCCGCTTGCAGGGCTCAACAAGCTATTCGGGAAAGAGAAGAGGATGTTAAGGACGGTTAAGAGTCGTGGCAGTGCGTCTGGACAGGTGAGGTTGAAGATACGCGGAGAGCGTCAGGCTCTATCGGTTGCCGTATCACCGAGCTACCACTGCGGTCCATTGTTGCGCAGGACAGGAAACGGAAGAGGGCTTCCAGGCTGCGTGGCAGCGTGCCGTCGGTGCTGGACCTGCGGGAAGGTTACCAAATTTGGGATGGCAGGGCCGAAATATGCGGAACATGGTGTTCTTTGTTTGCGTCACGAAATATAATGGAGGTGCAGTTCGTTTCCCAGGCTGTTCGCCTCATTCCTGCAGGAATGATGCGAAGGCGCGAGCTCCACAGCGGTCCGGAATATAGTGGGTGAAGGGAGTCCCGCGTGGCATCGGTTCGAAGATATACGTGAGACGCTGTGGCCAACTCGTGGGGAACGTGATGCAGGCGGTTGGATGGTACGCGAGTATTCGTTGGACGGATCTGAGCGAAGGTATGGCGTAGGCGATAATCGTAGTCAGGCGCGGCTGTGGAGGGCTCAGCTGATGGATGGAAGAATTCGCTCTGGAGTCAAAGCGTAGTGCCAAACACAAGCTCAGCACTGCTGCACGACATATCTTGCTTGATGGCAGAACGGAGTCCGAGGGGTACGATGAGGACGATGTCAACCCAGTTGGTAACTGATCAGAAGGCGGACTCGTGCCGAACATCGTTGGACATTCTGGGTCACCAAATATACAGGAACACCACCTCCTCTACAGGCTAAACATCTTGATCTCTCGAAAGCACGTGACCCCATTGCATGGAACGACCGCGGTGTTCCTTTCGCTCCCGGTTGCTTTTTAATCCTGAGGATTAAAATTGGAATGCTTATTGCCTTATAGTGATGAGAACCGCCTTTACTGTTTTATTGATTTACTCGGCTCCCACTACTCCGTGGAACGATCCCCATGGAACACTGTCGTGAGGAAATCGTCGAAACGGTTCTGATTGGACAAAAGCATCACTCAAAAGTGTGTCAGGAGCGCTTTATCTCTGACAAGGAAGAAAGTAGGTTGCCTTTGTGTTCTTCATTGTGGTCTGTCGTCTTTCTCGCCCTGAAGCCGTTTTAGCCCAAGCAGTGAAAAGAAGAAAGAAAGAACATAGTTCGATTGTTAGTGTTATTTTGTGTATATTCAGTTCAGTGTATTAGAAAGTTACTAGCTGCACGCTGCTTTCCACATAATTTGCAGCAAACTGCTAAATGTACTTCCCACGTGCACGTATCCGGGTGCTGCGATCAGTTGGCATAGCCAACGTAGACTCGAAAACCAATCTCTAAAAAGTACGCACGGAGATTTAGCGTGTGGTTGTCATCGCAAAGATCAATGCTGCAACGTAAAAACAATCACTATCAGATATCTTTAACGTGTCCCATTGGCGATCCTGGCAACGGCAGCTAAGCCGCCACAATCCTGTGACCGCGAGGCATACGCCACATGGGTCCTTAAGGTGTACTTATAACATGTTCACAAATAGTGACGAGTGAGCCTACGATCTGATTGTTCTTCTGCAGATTTGCCATCATCGACTACAGGAGATGGCTTGGTACCTACGCCGTATGGTAAGTGCTTCAGCCGTTACCAGTTGTTGTCTGGGAGGGGGGTACCGAGCTGCAAAGGGGAGGCGGTATATGTTTACCTATACACGTTTATGGGTATACACAAAAACAGATGGGCGCCTTCATAAGTGCTGCCACACCTTGGCTGCCGTTAGTCAAGTTTCGTTTTGCTGTGTGGGCGCGCATGCTTGTTGGTTTTCGTGTTTGTGTTGATTTCATGTTTCGTGTTATCGCATCGATTCGGGGAAGAATCGCGTTAAGCCGTAAAAGTTGACGTTCTATCTGCAAGCGTTGTGCCGTTGTGTGCCGTTGAAGTACCAGCGTGTAGTTGAAAGCACGGCAGCTAATGCACCGATCGCTCGTGTTTCATGACTGTTGCTTTTGCTTAATGCATTTGTGCATCTTTGTGACCTCTGTGGTACCACCTAAACGCATTCGTTCTTTATTTACCACCTGGAGACAAGACTACGCAAATTGATGGTAAGCACACACGATGTTAATCTCATGTATTCAGGAGCGTCAGAAGCGGTGTGCTTTAGAGAACTTATATAATAGCACTATGAGAGAAGCGTAGATGCCGTGTTTACTTACCGCAGTATTCTCACTCAGCCCTGGGGGATCCCTCTGCTTCCAGGGACCCTTTCAGTAGCTTTTGCTGCGCTTGCTGCACGCACGGGGAGTACGTGTTCAATACATTCCCAAAGCAACTGGAAAGATCACTCGAAGCCCAGGGATACCTCTGGGCTGACTGGTTGGTTGCACAGTCAGACCGACATCGGCTATAGTAGAGGGAGAAGAGAGAGCAGAACGAGAACGCTTGCGTGATCTATCAATCTCTGATTCCATTATGCAAATGAACATCCTCTTCGCAGACTGAGTACTATCAGTGCCCGAAAGCGGTGATCTGGATTGTAGCATATCATGGGCAATGAAGAAGGTGGCGCGGAGCGCGTGATCTACATCAACCTAGGCGATCCCGTAGAATAAACTAGTTGTTGTTCGTCACCCGGGCTGTTCGCATCATTGCTCTCGGGCACCTACATATTTACGAATGTAGAGGAGGTGTTGTTCCTCTATGTGAGCCCCGACCGGCGACGATGGCATGCCACGGACAGGCGATGACGGTGGCGTATCTCCATGGACGCGTCGGTGGAACTGAGGAACGGGTGCTCCACGCACGTGTCCATCCTCGTCGTTGTCCACCTACCTCCATATCACTCCCCCCTCAGACGCGGAGCGGCGATAAAGGAGAAGATGTCCACAACTTCAGCAGAGGAGGGCTGCGAGGGCGACCGTGTTTGACATTCACGGTTGAACAGGTTGACGGCACGGCGCAGGTTTGCGAAGCATCATAGCTGATGAGTCATCACGATCCAGTAGCCCGAGATGAGCGGGGAAAGGAGCGAGGCGCTGGCGGAGTGGTGGTCCTGGGCTTCCGCTACCGACACGGGAGCCAAAGCTCTGAGAGTCCCAGGGGAGGAGAGGGTGAGGCTGTGCGAGCCATGGAGAGGTGCCGACACGCCTGCTGAAGCATGCCGTGGCGTTGGCTGCCGCGACTCGCCGGTGAGCGCGAGGCTCCAGTGTCGCGGCTGGCAGTGAAGGAGCGCCGAGGTACGGTAAACATCTGGTAGAAGAGATGGTTGATGAAGCTGTGATGTGCGTGTGTGTCCTTGGTCGTTCTTTGTAGGAGGGAGTCAGTAGGTCGGTATGCAGCCGTCCGCTTGCCGAGCTCAGGAAGTTATTCGGGAAAGAGAAGAGGATGTTGAGGACGGTTGAGAGTCGTGGCAGTTCGTCTGGACAGGTGAGGTTGAGGATACGCGGGGAGCATCAGGTTCGATCGGTTGCCGCATCACCGAGCTACCATAGCGTCTATTGTTGCGTAGGATAGGAAACGGAAGGGAACTTCCAGACTGCGCGGCAGCGTACCGTCGGTGCTGGGGTTGCGGGAAGGTTGCCAAATTTGGAACGGCAAAAGGACCGAATTATGCCGAACATGGTGTTCTTTGTATGCGTCACCAAATATAAAGGAGGTGCAGTACGTTTCCCAGGCTGTTCGCCTCATTCCTGCAGGAATGATGCGAAGGCGCGAGCTCCACAGCGGTCCGGAATATAGTGGGTGAAGGGAGTGCCGCGTGGCATCGGTTCGAAGATATACGTGAGACGCTGTGGCCAATTCGTGGGGAACGTGATGCGGGCGGTTAGATGGTGCGCGGGTATTCGTTGGACGGATCTGAGCGAAGGTATGGCGTAGGCGATAATCGTAGTCAGGCGCGGCTGTAGAGGGCTCAGCTGATGGATGGAAGAATTCGCCCTGGAGTCAAAGCGTAGTGCCAAACACAAGCTCAGCACTGCTGCACGACATATCTTGCTTGACGGCAGAACGGAGTCCGAGGGGTACGATGAGGACGGTGTCAACCCGGTTGGTAACTGATCAGAACGCCGACTCGTGCCGAACATCGGTGGACATTCTGGGTCACCAAATATAGAGGAACACCACCTCCTCTACAGGCTAAACATCTCGATCTCTCGAAAGCACGTGACCCCATTGCATGGAACGACTGCGCTGTTCCTTTCGCTCCCTGTTGCTTTTTAATCCTGAGGATTAAAATTGGAATGCTTATTGCCTTAGTGATGAGAACCGCCTTTACTGTTTTATTGATTTACTCGCCTCCCACTACTCCGTGGAACGATCTCCATGGAACACTGTCGCGAGGAGATCGTCGAAACGCTTCTGATTGGACAAAAGCATCACTCAAAAGTGTGTCAGGAGCGCTTTATCTCTGACAAGGAAGAAAGTAGGTTGCCTTTGTGTTCTTCATTGTGGTCTGTCGTCTTTCTCGCCCTGAAGCCGTTTTAGCCCAAGCAGTGAAAAGAAGAAAGAAAGAACATAGTTCGATTGTTAGTGTTATTTTGTGTATATTCAGTTCAGTGTATTAGAAAGTTACTAACTGCACACTGGTTTCCACATAATTTGCAGCAAACTGCTAAATGTACTTCCCACGTGGACGTATCCGGGTGCTGCGATCAGTTGGCATAGCCAACATAGACTCGAAAGCCAATCCCTAAAAAGTACGCACGGAGATTTAGCGTGTGGTTGTCATCGCAAAGATCCATGCTGCAACGTAAAAACAATCACTATCAGATATCTTTAACGTGTCCCATTGGCGATCCTGGCAACGGCAGCAAGCCGCCACAATCCTGTGACCGCGAGGCATACGCCACATGGGTCCTTAAGGTGGACTTATAACATGTTCACAAATAGTGATGAGTGAGCCTACGATCTGATTGTTCTTCCGCAGATTTACGATCATCGACAACAGGAGATGGATTGGTACCTTCGCCGTATGGTAAGTGCTTCAGCCGTTACCAGTTGTTGTCTGGGAGGGGGGGGGGGGGGTACCGATGTGCAAAGAGGAGGCGGTATATGTTTACCTATACACGTTTATGGGTATACACAAAAACAGATGGGCGCCTTCATAAGTACTGCCACACGTTGGCTGCCGTTAGTCAAGTTTCATTTTGCTGTGTGTGTGCGTGTGTGCTTGTTGATTTTCGTGTTTGTGTTGATTTCATGTTTCGTGTTATCGCATCGATTCTGGGAAGAATCGCGTTAAGCCGTAGAAGTTGACGTTCTATCTGCAAGCGCTGTGCCGTTGAAGTACCAGCGTGTAGTCGAAAGCACGGCAGCTAATGCACCGATCGCTCGTGTTTCATGGCTGTTGCTTTAGATTAATGCATTTGTGCATCTTTCTGACCTCTGCGGTACCTCCTAAAACGCATTGGTTCTTTATTTACCACCTGGAGACAAGACTACGCAAATTGATGGTAAGCACACACGATGCTAATCTCATGTATTCAGGAGCGTCAGAAGCGGTGTGCTTTAGAGAACTTATATAATAGCACTATGAGAGAAGCGTAAATGCCGTGTTTACTTACCGCAGTATTCTCACTCAGCCCTGGGGGGTCCCTGTGCTTCCAGGGACCCTTTCAGTAGCTTTTGCTGCGCTTGCTGCACGCACGGGGAGTGCGTGTCCAATACATTCCCAAAGCAACTGGAAGGATCCCTCGAAGCCCAGGGATACCTCAGGGCTGAGTGGTTGGTTGTACAGTCAGACCGACATCGGCTATAGTAGAGGGAGAAGAGATAGCAGAACGAGAGCGCTTGCGTGATATATCAATCCCTGTTTCCATTATGCAAATGAACATCCTCTTCGCTGACTCTGGACTATCAATGCCCGAAAGCGGTGATCTGGCTTGTAGCATATCATGGGCAACGAAGAAGGTGGCGCGGAGCGCGTGATCTACATCAACCTAGGCGATCCGGAGAATAAACTAGTTGTTGTTCGTTACCCGGGCTGTTCGCATCATTGCTCTCGGGCTCCTATATATTTACGAATGTAGAGGAGGTGTTGTTCCTCTATCTGAGCCCCGACCGGCGACGATGGCATACCACGGACAGGCGATGACGGTGGCGTATCTCCATGGACGCATCGGTGGAACTGAGGAACGGGTGCTCCACGCACGTGTCCATCCTCGTCGTTGTCCACCTACCTCCATATCACTCGCCTCTCAGACGCGGAGCGGCGATAAAGGAGAAGATGTCCACAACCTCAGTAGAGGAGGGCTGCGAGGGCGACCGTGTTTGACATTCACGGTTGAACAGGTTGACGGCACGGCGCACGTTTGCGAAGCATCATAGCTGATGAGTCATCACGATCCAGTAGCCCGAGATGAGCGGGGAAGGGAGCGAGGCGCTGGCGAAGTGGTGGTCCTGGGGTTCCGCTACCGACACGGGAGCCAAAGCTCTGAGAGTCCCAGGGGAGGAGAGGGTGAGGCTGTGCGAGCCGTGGAGAGGTGCCGACACGCCTGCTGAAGCATGCCGTGCCGTCGGCTGCCGCGACTGCCGTGACTCGCAGGTGAGCGCGAGGCTCGAGTGTCGCGGCCGGCAGTGAAGGAGCGCCGAGGTACGGTAAACATCTGGCAGAAGAGATGGTTGATGAAGCTGTGATGTGCGTGTGTGCCCTTGGTCGTTCTTTGTAGGAGGGAGTCAGTAGGTCGGTATGCAGCCGTCCTCTTGCCGAGCTCAGGAAGCTATTCGGGAAAGAGAAGAGGATGTTGAGGCCGGCTGAGAGTCGTGGCAGTGCGTCTGGACAGGTGAGGTTGAGGATACGCGGGGAGCATCAGGTTCGATCGGTTGCCTCATCACCGAGCTACCATAGCGGTCCATTGTTGCGTAGGATAGGAAACGGAAGGGAACTTCCAGACTGCGCGGCAGCGTGCCGTCGGTGCTGGGCTTGCGAGAAGGTTGCCAAATTTGGAACGGCAAAAGGACCGAATTATGCCGAACATGGTGTTCTTTGTATGCGTCACCAAATATAAAGGAGGCGCTGTTCGTTTCCCAGGCTGTTCTCGTCATTCCTGCGGGAATGATCCGAAGGCGCGAGCTCCACAGCGGTCCGGAATATAGTGGGTGAAGGGAGTCCCGCGTGGCATCGGTTCGAAGATATACGTGAGACGCCGTGACCAATTCGTGGGGAACGTGATGCGGGCGGTTAGATGGTGCGCGGGTATTCGTTGGACGGATCTGAGCGAAGGTATGGCGTAGGCGATAAACGTAGTCAGGCGCGGCTGTGGAGGGCTCAGCTGATGGATGGAAGAATTCGCTCTGGAGTCAAAGCGTAGTGCCAAACACAAGCTCAGCACTGCTGCACGACATATCTTGCTTGACGGCAGAACGGACTTTGAGGAGGACGATGAGGACGATGTCAACCCGGTTGGTAGCTGATCAGAAGGCGGACTCGTGCCGAACATCGGTGGATATTCTGGGTCACCAAATATAGGGGCGATCGGCTGGAGTTTGGGAGAGGCGCATCAGCGCCAATTTCTCCCCTGGCGGCGGGGGCTAAAACGTCGTGCCCGTGTGAGGAGGCGCTTGGACAGCAGAGTAGAGAGGGTTGCGTGGTGTTTGAGCTTTGAACTTCAAGGACCTTTTCGATCTGTTGCGTCATGGACTGCGAAGACGAGAACCTGGCGCCGAAGAGACGAAAGCCCGGAACCGTTTACTGTTGTGTTGTTAACTGTCACAACAATGTTGACAGCGCGAAGCGCGTGGACACGCCGATAACGTTCCATTCGTTTCCCGGCAAATGGTACGAGACGGCGCGGAGAGAAGCCTGGGTAACGGTAGTTCGTCGCAAGAAGTAAGCTTACGATTCAGGGGTTACTTATTTTATACTAAATTGTTTTGCATCGTGTGCCTTCCAGTCCGGACGGTTCGCCTTGGCAACCGACGAAGAAGACGAGAATCTGCAGCGCGCACTTCGTTGACAACTGCGTCAGTAATATCGAGGGCCATCCTTCCTATGTGCCAACGATTTTCCCGCCAGTGTACCGGAAGAAAGCCCCCGATGCGGGAAGACACAAAAGGTAACGTGAGCGATTAGCACGTAGTAACGTTAGAGATTACACAAAAATCATCAAAGCAGCAGCCTGTATGCAAGTTTGCCCGAGCTCTCAATGGAGCTCCCGAGACGGTGCAGAGCGTGTTCGTTGAAATGCATGGTGAAAAAGAAGAGAAGTGAAGAAGAAGTGAAGAGAGACGAGGTCCGTCCTCGTCTCTCTTCGCGTCGTTTTTCACAATGGAGCTCCCGTCTTTAGCGACGCTGCCCAATAAAAAATCATTGATAGACGAGACAACTGCAAGAGCTTGGCTGTTCGCTTAACATGACACAAACAAAACGACCACAAAAGCAAGTTTAAGCAGCAGTGCTGTAAAATTTCAGGTGGATGCAACGGAAACACAATGCGGTGCACAGTCTGCAAAAAACCTGTCAAGGCATGTTAACAACAGACACACCGGAGCCCTCTGCCCTGCCCGATGAGCATGACCAAGAACGGAGCGAGGACGAACAGCTCGACATACTAGCAGATATTGCTTCAGCTGCCCCAAGGCTACCGACATACAGAGATGTGGTGAGTGCCTTCATATCCATCTTAGCCCACTGTAGTGATAACAAAAATCGTACATGTGCTGTGCAAATTATTTGAGTGAGGCATATAGAAATTTTGTTCAAATATTTCTTCTAGGGTACAGAAACTGAAAGCTCGTCCCATGCTGGCTCACTTAAGATGATGTTGTCCGTAACTGACGGGGTGAATGCCATGTGCCAGGTCAACCACTTCGACCACGTTGAACAAGTTGAACAAGTACGTGCAGATAAATCAAAAGATAATTGTCTCAAAATACAGCTTGTAATGGCCTTCTGTGCCTTTACTACAATATATGATCTTTCTCTAGGCAACTTGTACTGAGCAATCATGGAGGAGACAATGTGGATTTCAAGGTTTCGCTACTCTGCAGAAATCTGTGCAAGCTCTCCAAGACCTGTGTAATGTGACCCTGGCCGTGTTCACAGTTCTCCTCAATCTTCTTCCAGAGCAACGGTACCGGTCATCTGACGTCACTCGTGAGGACAGACTTGTGCTGTTCTTGATGAAGCTTAAGTTAGGAGTAAGCCTCAGAGCCCTTGCAACATTATTCGGGATCTCAAGATCGACTGCAAGCCGCGTGTTTCATGTAACACTTGACTATCTTTCTGTTAAGCTACAGGATTGGGTGTTTGTACCTCCACGCCATTGCATACGAGAAGCAATGCCTGAATGTTTCAAGCGCCAGTATCCTGACTGTACCTTTGTCATAGATTGTACCGAGGTCAGGACAGCAGCACCTTCACAGCCAGAGCAGCAGCACGAGCTGTACTCGCACTACAAAGGAACGTATACGCTCAAGTGGCTCGTAGCCATAACCCCAGATGGAATGGTGGCATTTATTTCACCTGCATATGGTGGGAGGTGTTCAGACTCTGAAATTACACGTCACTCTGGTTTCTTGACACTTCTCAAGCCTAATGATGTTGTATTAAGCGACAAGGGGTTCCCCTCTATAAGGACAAGTGTGTCTGACCAAGGTGCTGTGCTCGTCATGCCACCTTTTAATCTTGGGGGAGGGCAGTTATCAGTTGGAGACATGACAGCTACATTTGCTATTGCTCAAGTAAGGATCCACGTCGAGAGGGCAATTCAGAGGCTCAAGCAGTTCAATATTCTTAATAACCGTGTGCCACTTTCTCTCATACCAGAGATGTCGAAAGTAATGCGTGTGTGCAGTGCACTTGTCAACCTACAAACTCCCATAATAAGATCCTAGGATACTGCTATGCTGTATGAGAGATGAACTTTAATGTCCTTGAAGGTACTATGTAATTACCATTAACATGTTATTATCTTAGACTCATTAGTGTTTGTAGAATGATGTGATCCGTTGTCCATGTTCATGCACAGCAATAAACAATATAAAAGGAAATCTTAGGCAATTGCCAGATTCCTTCTGATTTAGTCAAATCCGCCTGCACACCACACATGTAGCCACAAGTGTATTTACTTTATTTTCATGATTACATGCTCCTAAGAAAGTTCATTTATGAGATACGTAAAATAAAAATATTCCAATTTTGCAATTAGCTCAGACAGGAAGCTGTCATCTCTTGCAACGATTACGGTCACACTCTGCTTAGGACTGTACACAAAGAGGATGGCCTTTGATAGGTTGAGGATGTACAATTGCACTTGAATTTGCGTGTTGTACGCATGGCTCTTCTTCAGTGCCACTTGCCCATCCTCGAGCTCCAGGTACTCGACAGAGGACTTTCCAGTGTCGTCCACAATCGCAGTGTTTCGGCATCTGTGTGGACACTTGATCTCGGTGACCATGATGTCGTCCCCCACCTTCACAAGCCCGTCTGGGCTGCAACAAAGCCATGGCTGCGTGCACATTACAACAAGGCCAGTCTGAAACAAATGATTGCAGTTTGAATTAAAACAGTGCAGAGATAGAATTGAATCTCATGGCGAATGTAAAATCAAGTTCACAAACCTCAGCGATCTGCGCAGCAAGCTGTTCTTGCAGTAACTGCCGTGCACGTGCTTCAGTTGCTATACCTTCAAATATTTATGACACATTAGGCGCACAGAGATAAAATGTAACACATGTGGTAATCATGAATATTCTGACAATACCGTATTTCATCCCTGCACTGCAGAACGTGGTCCTTGATGCCATCCTCACGGCCAGCTCCTTGAACTTGCCCCTTCGTGTCCTAATGGGATGGGCGGTAGAGCTCGATATCCGGAGTCTGCGCTCCTCGTGCCACCTGTGCTTTCAAAGAGAGAATGCAATATGACACTTTCAAACAGACATTCCTATAGCGCCTACCGTGAATTATGGGCCTGTCCCTTTGTTTCCAGTGCCAAGCAGAGCGGATCAGTTCTCAAGCATACAGATTGTCGGTAGAGGCCTTTTGCAGCATCACTTAGCGTCGCTAAGAAGTCGCGTGGCATTAGTGAAAACCTCTTCCGTCCAGTGGATGTCCCCGTTCGCATGAGGCTTTCAACTGGCTGCACTTCCATGTAGTGCCATGTTGCTCTCATGTGGCCCATGCTTTGCAGCAGGTCGGTGACATGTTCCCTGTCCACCTTCTCTGCAACGTCCTCGACGAGATCTTGCAGAACATCTCTGCACACCCTCTCAGTTTCTGTTCTTTTCATCAGCACCAGCATGCGGGCAAGCGTGCTGTTTTCGGTGCCCATGCCATATGAATCCAGCAGCATCTGTGGAGGGGCTGGCTGCGCACTGTCAGGGCATGTTTGTGAACCACCTGCAAAAGTTGGTTGGTTGGTTGAGTTTAGAACGAAGGCGTTTGTTTGCAACGTTAAAAGCATCCCCTCTGACCAACACAGAAACAGAAGTGCAATCAAACCTGGGAATATCTCATCTACTGTTTTGGTTTCGCCCCTGATCGGCTTGCTTGATGGCTTGCCCCACTGTTGAGGCCTGCTCGTGCAGGACTCTTCACGGAATTCGTTTATGAACGCACAAACGGCAGCGGTATGCTTACACTTGCCGATCACCCCGGCTTTGCAGGTACACGCAGCAGATATGAGGGACCGGGTACGGCTGTCCAGCTGGGGGAAGAATTCCTCACAGCATTGTAACCTCCTCCGCACGAACACAAGTTTCATGCACGCGACGGTGAATTGTAATGGCTAAACGCAGTCACCACGCCTAGAGCCGCTAACGTCGCCACTCTACGTTTCACATGCACAAAACACATGCATCACATGCACAAAACAGCTCGTACATTTTACACAAAACTGTGCCCAGGTGCTTACCTGTATTGTGATATCATAAACGAGGCTGTCCTTGACTTGGGAGACGCATTTGGCAAGGATGCTCACATCCATGTCACCGCAGACACGCTCCTCAACCGCAAATACGTGTTTGACCAGCCGTCTACCTTTTCGCACGTTGCCCTCCGTGAAGTGGCCACCCTCCTTTATCTTTCCGAATCCATGAAAGAAACGCAGCATGTCGAAAGTGCCAGGCAACAAACTGATACCGAGCACAACAACGCAGCTGACACACTAATGAAGGGTCGCACACGGGCCCTTAGTTACGACGGTGCCGTGGGTGGCGCTGAAGGCAACGGTTTGGCGCGCCCCCTGGCCCAGCCGTCCTCCCCTATAGAGGAACACCACCTCCTCTACAGGCTAAACATCTCGACCTCTTGAAAGCGCGTGACCCCATTGCATGGAACGACCGCGGTGTTCCTTTCGTATTCGAAAGTTACTAGCTGCACGCTGGTTTCCACAGAATTTGCAGCAAACTGCTAAATGTGGTTCCCACGTGGACGTATCCTGGTGCTGCGTTCAGTTGACAGAGACTCGACATAACTCGAACAGCATAGACTCGAAAAAGAAGCACTAAAAAGTACGCACGAAGATTTGTCGTGTGGTTGTCATCGCAAAGACCAATGTTGCAACGTAAAAACTATCACTATCAGATATCTTTAACGTGTCCCATTGGCGATCCTAGCAATGGCAGCTAAGCCGCCACAATCCTGTGGCCGCGAGGCATACGCCACATGGGTCCTTAAGGTGGATTTATAATATGTTCACAAAGAGTGAGGAGTGAGCCTACGATGTGATTGTTCTTTCGCAGATGGTACACCATCGGCAACTGTAGATGCTTATATCTCCTCCGCGTATAGAAAGTGCTTCAGCCGAACCATACGTTTACCTATACACGTTTACGGGTATACACAAAAACAGATGAACGCCGTCATAAGTCCTGCCACACCTTGTCTGCCGTTAGTCATGTTTCATTTTGCTGTGTGTGCATGTGCGTGCTTGTTGATTTTCGTGTTTGTGTCCATTTAATGTTTCGTGTTACCGCATCGACCAGCATTGCTCACGTCGAAAACTATGCATATCACTATATCACGAGAAGGTTGATGTGCATCGGTAGAAGTTCACGGGGGCGGGGGAGGACGGTCGCAACGAACAAAGGGGTGTAAGGGAACTCCCGTGGTTCACTAATACGTACCCAGCGATGCTTTTCGCGTGGGCTGTGTAGTAATTGCAGGACGACGGGAAGAATGCTAACAGCCGAGGTAACGTGGCTTGTGTCGGATTTGTTATCACTTCTGCCATGCTACGTTCGAGTTCTAGCCGGCTCAGTTGCACATGTCTGTGCAGCATAAGGCTATGAATTACGCTTATAGTCGGCGGCCAGACTCGGGAGGATAAGAACGCGTGCTATCAATACGTTTAGGTGCGCACTTCTATGTGTTGCGCAAACATACGTGACAAGAACCTCATGCTTCGCAAATGTGCTTCACATATACGTAGTGTTGCAAATAATCATACTGATACACTGATATAGCGAGTGGAGCCTAAAACGCTCCGCTTAAAATTCGGTTTAGTACAATTAGAATTAATGAAGTTCCTTACTAGTCTAGGACGTGACATTTGTCTTAGTAACTGTTCTCTGATAAAGATTTTTGTGATATCGCTATCAATCATCAGTTGATTGCTCTTCGTTGTGGTCTGGCGTTCCTAAACTGTTTGATCCTAACAAGCCTAAGGAAGTAAACTGTGCTCTACTGTATTGTAAGCCAAAAGAAATATAAATGTACTTGAAGGTTCGCCAAACAAATAAGAAGAACCCATTTCGAGCAATGTTTTTTAATTCGGTCGTTACAAAGTTTCCAGTGTAGTACTAAAGAACATAACACGTTTATATCAGTTTCCAAAAGTTAGTACATATGTCTGATATTTTTGGCGGGGAAAATACCGAAAGTTGTGAAATTTAGCCTTTACCCAGTATAAGTGCAAGTAATGCAATTAATGTAATTATTTAATTGTTGTAGTTGCATTCCATCATGTGGAATTGCAGCTGAATTACATATTCAAGCAATGTGTAGCAATCCAACTACTTTTCTACTTCTCATCATCATTACTTTTTTGCGAAAGGAATAAACTACACACAAGTGCGTCAAAACCAACATATACCGAGCAGCCCTCCGTCAAGCTTTATTCATTTGCTTTTTATTGGCGATTTTTCACGAAAGACTGAAAAGGCAAGACTATCACTTGGACCACCACGCGTGCACGAAGGAGTATAGCTAATGAATGCAACAGAAACTCTTCTGGTAATGGTGATCGGTAGATTTGGTTGTTGTGCCCGCTTCAGAGACGGTTTCCGAGCACATACTAACGCATCTAATGTGTGAGATAGTGTGCAAAGGTACCAGATTCCCCTCGTCCGGTCCACAACAATTCCATCCCCAAATGAGGAGCAGGGGCACCTTGGAGGCAGTTCATTCGGGAATTATGTGTGATTGCTGTGCGGCATCACATGTATTGCCCACACGATAGTCTCTCGAGGCGCTCAAGCAATGAAATAGACAAGTGATCGTATGAATTAATGGCCCTGCACTGCAAGGAACTAGCTGCGTGACCCGGTCGGACCTGGTGAACTCACGGATACATGCTCTTAAATATGGGTTTAGACAAGGGCTGCGTGTGGGCCGAGTCCGGCCAGCGCCGTGCAGAGCTCAACCTGTCTTCCATCATGTTACCATGGGGGGGGGGGGGGGGGGTTCACATGGGAGCGGAGGGAGTGTGAATTTTTTCGGTAGAGAAACCTCGCCAAGAAAACTGAGGCGGTGGTAACCATTACGTATATGTCCCATACACACGTTATACTGGGATACCACAGTCTCTTATGGTCTTCCTTGTGTGCTTGGTGTCTTCACATATTATATTGAGATATCAAGCAGTGCAAACTATCAAGCTCCTGTAGTATTTTTCTTGGCGGTATAATTCATGACCAGTAAGTATGACAGTATAAGGGAGAACAAAGCCAACGGCCACTTTTCGCAAGCTTCATGCATCAGAACCATTGCTGTCTACACGGAAAGTGCCTCATTTCACTGGTCCGACTTTTAAAAAGTGTGCAATGAAGTTACAGGACAAGACTCTCGACCACTACCCGTGAGCACCATGCTCTTGATTATGGTGAACTGATTTATCGCTTCTCATTCTTGCGAATAGCGTGCGAGAGATTTTTCACCTCAGAATTGCTTTCTTCCTTTATGTTTACAAAGCGTCTAGTGCGTGTCTGGAATGGGGGGGAGGGGCTTCGTGCAATCGTGCCCCAGGTGGAAGCTTGCCTCCGGACGGCTCTATGAAACGAGCATATTTGACACCATAAAAGCAAAGGGTCAATTGGCGCGGCTTCTCAGCCGTCAGACATCTCAAACTATTTTCGGGCGCGGTTCTAGCACTGTCATCCGGGTTCCTCCAACAGCGACACCTGATTTGCGGCCGTAGCGTGTGGCTACTGCACAGAACCAACAGGATGGATTTGGAACCGTTCATTTTTATGACATACAGGGTGTTCGTCTAAAGTAACAGAACAATTCCAACTGGCAATGTACTCGCCGGCGGCTGTGGGATTTATGGCAATTAAATCTGGAAGCTTTTGACACCATTGCCAAGCGACCCTCACTTTCAAAGACAGACTCAAAACTATGCACAGTACACTCTCAAAAAAAGTACTTCACCGCATTGCACGTAGTGTACCACTCATGTTCGCGAATGATCACTCTTAGAAATGAGTTTCATCGCATAGCACGCTCCCTGCCAACTATAATCTCGAATGATAACGTTTGATTATGCACGTGCATAACATGCTCCGCCTATCGTTTTCAACAAATCAGACCAGATAACCATATCAATTTAGGTTATGGCTGGCTAGGAGCTTGCTATGTGGTAAAACTCATTTTTTAGAGTGTATACTCCTAGAAATCACTGCACTGAACTTCAGTGCATATCATGCTCCTAGCCAACCATCGGAATAAGCGCCACGAAAAAAGCGTACGCCCCCCATTTTTAACAAATCGGGGCAGATAACGATATCATTAGGTCAACGAGGGTCAATTAGGTCAACATCAATCAACGAGGTGACGGTTCGCTTGGAGTGTGCTATGAGAACTAAGTTTGTATAACAATGTAAATAGTCGAAAATAGTGCTGCTTTTGCCCCGCCCGTGGCAAAAAAAAAAAAAAATCGTGCGCGACATCTGCGGCAGAAGGAGGAAGTGTCCCTGTCTTCATTTGTTTTGCTTTCTTGTGACAAAAGGGTAGTTTTGTTTGCGACAAGACAGTGGCCACGAGCATCAAGATCAAAGCGAGCGAAAGAAAGGTACACGAGTGCGGGAACGCTCTAAGAACTGAAGTTCACCGCATAGCACGCTTTGTGACAACCACATTCTTAAAAATGAACTTCACCACACAGCACGCCTCCTAGCTAAACATCATCCCGAATGACAACATTCTTGCCCTAGATTTGTTGAAAACGGGAGGCGGAGCATATTTTCTACCCATTATACACGGCACAGAATAGGCTCCGCCTCCCATTTTCAACAAATCGGGGGCGAGAACGTTTTCATTCGGCATGATGGTTGGCTAGGAGCGTGCTATGTGGTGAATTTCATTTTTAAGAGTGCATTGCCACTTAATGATAGTGTTATCTGATTCGAGGAGACAGGGAGGCGTGCGCCTCTTTGCGGTGATTATCATACACTGCAAGAACTATTCCATCAAAAAGAAACAAAAAGTGAAACTGCATGACAGCTGTATTAACTGTGAACGCCGTGAAAAAGACGGGAAAGTGGTTTCGAGATATTCGACACAAACTCGTGAAAATCATATGTCACTGTATTCCTACATTACGTGTACACCCCATCTACACTCTAAGAAAAAAGGGTGTCACAGGGGTGTAAACGCAAGAAGTACACCCCACCAGACCGAAGGGTGCACCAGAACACCCTTTTCGCGCCCTCCATTTGTTTGTTTTCCGTGACGGGATCATAGGGGTGTACTGGAACACCTTCGCGAGAAATCGACACCTCCGTTTCACAATGCTAACGACGACGCGGGGCCAGCGCGTCGTAACTTCCGCTCCCACTTTCTCTTCTCAGTGCGGCGGTGGCGTTCACGTGAATTGAGTGTCTGGCTTGTTGCAACACGATATTTTGAACGAACTTATACGTACGTGAATGGGTCTGGTTCGCTTTTTAGCCCCGACCTAATTATTCGTTGGTGCAGACAATGTGCGGGATGCTTGTCATTCTGACGAGGCATTTCGAAACGATGGACGCTAGCACGAAACAGCAAGACAAAGGCGTAGCGCGTAGTTTAATCTGCACAGTGAAGAAGCTATGCGTCGACGTACCTCGTATGCCGTGCTCTATGGCTTGAGATACACCCAGCCCTTATTCGTTTGAGATAGGTGCTGGTCTACGGAATGCCGAAAAAGAGCTCGAAGCAGGCGACATAAATATGGATGTACATGGAATGGACCGCAGTGTGAGTTCAGATAGTAAATGTTGTAGCATGGTCTAGGTGGTTCTTCTGAATGTTCTAACATGCCACTTTTCGCAGGGGACACTGCCAATGAAGAATGCGTACTAGAACATGACCTGCCCTTAGCCAGACGTCGAACTCCGCGAACAAAATCAGACTTCATCTGCCTCAGCCAATGTCCAGTGTAGTATGTTGAACGCTCCATTTTCCCGTAAAATTTTGGTGATATAGATGTGAACTCGTGTTGGGTCTCAGGTGCAGATGGCCCAATTACATTACCAGTTTGTGTAGCTGACCTAAGATAAGGATTGTGGGGTTCCTGACACCACAAACATTACAGACATTACAGTTAACAGCTGTTTTTGCAGTTTTCATAAATGGCGGGCAGCAACATCGAAAGACAAAGTCCAGCAAAACACAGGGAATGTTTCAACAAACAGCACTTAACATTTGAGGAAAATCGTGAGTATAGAGCTCTTCTGGTTTGCATATGCTTTTGTTTTTCAACACAGGCTCCGAACAGTCACAAAGTAGCACGCTTCCTTTGTTGTCTGATGTTGATTGCACTCCCACGCATAGTAATTGCGAACAGATTAATATTTGAAGAAAAGCTGTTGCACTCTCTGGTGCACTTTGCCTACTCTTTGCCTATCAGTTCCGACATTCCCTATCGAAAATGTGTCTAAGAGACCTCACAAAATTTCCTGAGAGGTCTGAGAGGACCTTTCAGGCAGCACTGAAGGGTCTGAGAGGACCTTTTAGAGAAAATCTGGAAGACGTTGTAGAATCATTCATGTAGCCCTGAGGGGTTTGGGGGGACCTCTCAAACAGCTTTGCGACAGTGCGTCGCGCAACACCTGTCAGAGCAAGTTGCCACATGTTTTCCGCGCCGCGGGACATGCTATCTCGTCCGCTTTGGAAAATAGTTCGCAAGATTTTATATGTTTGTGCATTATTCCTCCAAGGAACACGTGGCGTGATAACCTTGTATTGTCGTTCCCCCTTGAAATCTATTGTTCTTGCAATCCGTGCATTATTGCACTGCACGTAAGTGGAAGCGTTTCGGCCAGTCGCCAGCGGTTCAATCAGTCTGTTTTGAAACGTTGAAGTGTGAGGACGGTGGCCGCGGATATCAAGTAATTTGCGTTTTGTCTTCGGTATTCTAACTGTTTATCAGGTATGTAGACGATGCGTCAAATATGCTTTTGTGAGTGACAGGCATCCCAGGCAGCACAAACCCTCGGGAAAAGAATGGGAACGCAATCGGAGCTCCGGCTCCTGAACGGGCGATAGTGCCCGACTGGTTCCCAGCGGTGTGCGAACTGAGGAGGTAGAACATAAGAGAAAATAAGGTAGTCCCCCGACCGTGCCCTGATCATTTCCCGCTCTGGTCTCCTTTTGGTCATGTAAACAATAATATAGGATCGCTCCCCGATGCTGCTCTGATCATTTCCCGGTCTGGACTGACCTTGGTCATGTGACCAAAATATAGGATCGCTCCCCGATGCTGATCTGGTCACTTCACGATAATCAGTCACATGACCGGGGTGCAGCAACGGATTTCTCTTCCCAGACAGTCAGGCGCCGAGTGATGCAATCACGTAACCGACAGTTTCGAATCTGGCCAATGATGTTCCTCGATCATCCAGCCGTGTTTGCACTGTAGGAGTCCCCGTCGCTCTCGCTGCGAGAAACGAATGTATCCGGCCGTGCTCCCGAAACTTTTGAGGAATTCCAACATTTTTAAGCGATTCATCGAGTGGTAAGTGCTATATCTTTTTGTAGTATTCCTCGCATTGATAAATGTTACTCATAGATGCTTTTCAACATGAGTGACACCGTTCTAGAAGGCTTCTCCCGAAACTTAGCATCGCATAGTTTCGATTTCAGTGATCCATTGTGGTTTATGCGTTGCTTTTAGGATAATGGACTCTGTTTTGGTGAAAATATGGTTCAGTAAAGTGTGGAATCGTATGTATTGTGTATTTGACATCAAACGAAATGTACCCATTTCGCAGGATGACTGCGTGCTGCAGCTGTTCTTTTCATCTCCTGCGTGCGTACAAAACTGGAATGCTGGAGGACTTCAGCTCAAGGTTGGTTTTTGGAGTCAGTCTAAATAAAAAGAAAAGAAAAAAAGGAACCTCCGAAGGGAATAAATTATTCCGCTTTAATCCGTTTGCGCAATGTGATCGACGCATGATATGTCAATTTCTTTGAAACTGTGAGTGGATGAAAGCTATCCTGATATTTCATTCAGAATGTCATGCTGGACCACTACCAGAGCGTGCTTAAAGGAATCAATGCCTTGATGAAGGTATCACCGAAGTGCCCACCACCAGCTCTCTGCCTCAGAGCCAGTGATGATGGTCAAGATTTTTCTAGCGGATCTTGTCATGTCATGCTGAAAACTGTAAGTTTGGCTATTTGGTCTGTATTCAATGACGTGTGCATCATGTGGTGTGGTGTACTTTTCTCAGTGTAACCCTGACCTCGAGCTATCTTCCACTTTCAGAATCCACCCCGCACTTCGGTTACAACACTATGACCTATCGCGCTGTGATGATTGCTTGAAAGGAATACAGTCTGGTATGCTGTGTTGTTTTTCTTTTAAACGCACTTCAGGTATCCATAATAAGAGGCCTTCCTAGCAAGAAAGCCATAAGAAAAGGCATCTTCTTGATACATTAATATTTATCCTAAAGACAAGGGTACGAGTCACACTACATGTGCCATACTGCACTCTCAGAAAAAAGGGTGGACCTTTTAGGAGGTAATAGCTGTCGCATATGTTGTGCCTAAAAGGTTGCAAAGTTCTACCTGCTACCTCACTCTCTGCCACGAATAATAGGGTTACCGCTTCTGATTCGGTGAGAGAGGGGGGCGTGCACCTTTTTGTTGTAATTTGGATGGATGATAATTTGTTTTACCAGCTTTTTACACCCCTTATCATGTATCAAAGTTACCACCTTCTCACGCCTTTTTCCTTAGATTGTGGTTCCCAAATTGTCTGTATGTTGTCCTCGTATTAGCAAAGGTGCTCGAATATTTCTTCTATTTTCTTAAAAGAAGGTATAGAACGATCATGCCACATGTAGTACGGATTCTCAAGTTGTTCACGTGTTCCATGTTGTTGGGCGTAACTCGTTACCAGTAACTCGATACCGTAACTAGGCTACTCTGCTTAGCTATTTTCAATAACTTTTTGCGTAGCTCTTTGCTTTTGGGCTCCAGTAACTTCTTGAAGAGCTCGTTCCTTTCCCTTTTTCTTTTGTTTCGGGGGGTGAGGGGGGGGGGTTAGGTTCGTCCAAGTAACTTGAAGAATGTTCAAAGTTCCTTTTGTTCAATCCTGGTCTACAAACATCGCAGGCTGAGTCCTCCCCCCATGACTTGAGATGAAAGATGGCACGTGCATGGCGCGACTAACTCTGGTTACACGGTGTTGTTACACGGTGAATATTACAAATTATGTTTTAGCCGAGCATTAGGAAGCTCAGGTATCGCGCATCTTAACGATTAAAAGTGTATTGATAATGATAGAGGGCATTGAGCAGCAGGATTAAAACTTTGCACAGTTCTACGATATGTATGTTGGGGACAACTCGTAGAGCATAAACTTGCTTTGTGCTCCTTATTCATGTGCCTTATTACGAGATTAAAATCATCAAATCCCTTCCTAAAGAGGCCCGTAAATGTAGGCTTCTTTTGTCGTAGCAGATATTGATATCATTTTTGTATATCAAGACTATTTTGAAACGTCTTGAATCGCCCATTGTGACAGCAAGGTCTGAATTAACCATATAGACAGGTCAAGAGCTGAAACGTATATATATTGAGTAGCAAATAACTTGAAGGTAACCTCTTACATTTCTAAAGTAGCTTAACTTCACGTCAATTTGCATTACGTTTTATTACGTGTAACTGCGTTTGAAATTTAGTTACCGGACGGTTTCACGTCACTTCAGGCAGGGAGATCCCATCGACCTCCTGGGTCTTCAGTATTTTTGATATTTATAAGCTTATCGTATATTATGATCAACATTTTTGCCGAATAGCTTTCGTGCAAAAAAATTGAGAAAATCCGGCCCTGAATTCTGATGTTTCAGTTTTGCCGTGTTTGCACGCGTATACCTCCCGAGTGTTAAAGGAGCATTAAAGTGGTATCTAACATGGCCCAAAACTGCTGTCATCTTGTATGTGAAAAGCATTCCCACAAAATATTTCCGTCCAAAGTTGTATCACCACGATGCAATTAATTTGGAAAATCGCTGCCGCGATGACAGGCCGGAGCGCTCCAACTGCAGACCACACCCACTCTAGTGTGACGTTCGTGGTAGAGAGCCCCTCATTCGTTCGTAGGAAAAACCGTCTGCTACGAACATTGCGAGCTGCTTCTTGTTGACTTCTATTATGTATATGATTTATATCACGTTTTCTTAAAAAAGAGAAGCATATACGCAGCCTGACAAAATAAGATTACGATCACAAGAGTAATATATCCGTGGCTTCTGTGCAATCTCAGAATTCACAGCAGCAGAAAGCTAGCGATGGCGGCGGTATTGTGGCGCCACCTGTTAGTCACTGAACCAACTGCGCGGTGAAAACTGTCGGACAGGCTGCACACTGAAGCACAGAAGCACGGGGTTTTTGCTGTACAAACGCAGTTAATTTCGGGCTGCACCACTCGTTCTTCCCGTGGTGCCTGCGGTCCTGCAGTCCCAAAAAATCGTGGTTGTGTCGTGGACAGCCTTCAAACCCTCCGTTTCAGACATCACGAAGCCAGAGAACGCATGGGGTCTCCGAAGCGGTAGCAGACGCTCCGGCCTGGGCAATGTTGCTCACCTCGATCATGTGATCCCAAGTCCAATGAGGAGCGTCCTCACCACTTGCGTCACATAGTGACGTGTGTGGTGGCGCTCATCACGTGCCTATCGTGAAGGCGAAGGAGGGTGTTTCGCGCGCGGGAGGTTCGGGGGGCTATTGCAGGCGTCCCAATTTAGCTACGGTTGCACTAATTGTGGGAAAACTGTTTTCGGCGACCTAACATTCCATACTGACCAAAAACAGAAACAAAGTTGTGGGCCTCTAGACTGCTCCTTTAAGAGATACTGTTGTGAAATTTTTTATGCTGTTTTATTATGCCTACAGGCCAGCTGTCAGAGAGCAAATTTTAGAGCGCAGGTGCAACGCTGTGTGCTATAAAAAATGGCGAACATGCCCTCTCGCGCACTTTTGTCCTGATTTCAACGCCTGATATCTCTGGCTATAGATGTCCCTGATCGCAATACTTGGTATCAGCTCACTCATCTTTTAATGCTCTTTCATCTGATATATATATCCTGCATATACTTCCTAGCGGCATGTGCTTAAATAGGCAAATGTTTAGGAATATTTCGAAATAAACGTGGATTTTGCGCGTGTATTTCTCAAAAAGGTCCCACTTAATTTCGTATATATTTTCCCAGGATATGGCCCGATGTTAGGCCTTTCACCTAACGCAAAAATTCTTCTCCAAAGGCGTATACTACTGATTAGCGCGTTAAAACGCGGCCCCACTGCGTACGAACGTGTCGGAGATAACGACAGCCAGAGCAAGAAGCGTCGAAGTTTGAACAAAAGTGCGCGACAGAGCATGTTCGCCGCTTTTTATACGATACAGTGCTCCACCTGTGCGCCTAAATTTGCGCTCGGAGTGCTGGCAGGTAGGTATACTAAAGCACAAAAAAAATGCACTACGATATCTTGTAGGACTCAGGATGTATACACGTGCAAACACGGCAAAATTGCAACAATCGAATTCAGGGCTGGATTTCTCGATTTTTTGCACGGAAAGTATTCGAATGATTAATTCTACCAATGTTGATCATCATCTGCGATGAGCGTCTAAATATATATGAAAACTCATGAAAATTCAGAAGGTCCATGGGACGTCCCTGTCTGAGCTAACGTGGAACCGGCCTACAATTATGTTCTGGCTAACCTTTTCAGTGGCTTCCATCTTTCAACAGTTAGAACTTAACTGGTAACGAGTTCCAACTTCTATCTCTGTTCCATATAACCTGTGTTAACGAAATATCTGTGAAGTAAATAGTACAGATGCGGGACTGATGGTTATATACTTTCAATGTAATTCTCTTTCTTTCATTGCTGGTGAAGTGATGCATTAAAGAACCCATGTATTTTGTGACTATGATGCAATAAAGAGTTTTCTACAATGACATATTGATTTTGTTTTTAAAAATCGCGCAAATTAACTCTTGTTTGGGGGGTAGGAGGTACCCGCAAGTGTGCATTGGCTCCACCTCGGGAAATCGTTGGGGTACGATACAGGCTGCCGATAACGGACCATTAACATCCCCGTGTTGCAAACCGTATGCCGGACCATGGTCGGGAGCCGACCCGGTCTGGTCGGTCGCCGCCGGCGCACCGACGTTGGGTCGTCGCGCTGTGCTGCCTGGGATTCCTGTTCACTTTACGCTTTAGCACTGTTCGCAGACACGCATTATGTGCGTCGATAGGAAGATTACCAACCACGTTAGGTTACCAACGGCGCTTTGTGCCAGACGGTATGTTATATATTTCGATGCCTGCACATTGACTTACACTGACATTTTGAAATTGTATTTCTTACAGATGAATCTCGTACGAAGCGACAGATGGTGAGAACCCAAGGTGGTGAGAACCCAACCTCGCCAGTTAGTTGACGTCTTACGCAAGCAACGGAAACTAGACGATGCATCGCGAATCCCCAAGTGTACGTTAAACAGACGAACTTGATCACCGAGAAGCAGAGTTCCTCAAGAATATTTTTCATCGCCGCTGTACGGACATTGCGAATATGTGTCCCATGAGTTCACGCTTTATGGAATATGACAGTATGTGTTGATGATGACTGTATGCTTACGTAGACATGTAAGTGCTAAATCTAGTTTCTGTTGCTGCTATTTACCGTTTCGTGTAGTTTCTTGCGAGCGATCCTTCAACAAATATTAGATATTGACAATTCTGCAAGACATTTGAAATAACTGTTAGATAATCTGATAGCAGTGTTCATGCCTTGAGTGTATCTGTACAATCGAAGGAACTCAATATACGTGGAGTTTTGTGGCATGTACTTGTCTGTATCTATCTCTGGTGTATCATAGCACTGTATGATTGTACCGCTCCGACGACAGGTGAAGCGTAGACGGCGAAATTGAACATTGATGTTCCGATGTCAGATCTGGGAATTAGCTTCTGAGAGGTCCTGATAGGTCCTGTCAATCTGAGAGGTCCTCTCAGCCTCAGAGGTCCACCAGCCTGAGAGGCCCTCTCAGTCCCATAACACATTAGACCTGAGGGGTCTTTTCACTAGGGAAGAATTCAGAATTTCCTAAAGTGCTTCATCACCCAGTATCCTTCAGCTAGGATCATCCCAAAGGGGCACTTTCTCATTCGTTACCCACGGATTATGCTGGCATTGAGTATATTCATAGATATTACTGGTGCATGCGCTTTGAGGCCAAACACCAATACTTTAAAGCTTTAGCCTTAAGAGTGAAGAACTTTCAGAATATCTGTAAGGCACTGGCAAACCGGCACCAGCTCATGCAGTGTTACTGTCTTCATGCGTCTTCCCAGAAGTCACATTTGTCTTAAGAGGTCAGGTAACTGTCACAACCCCTTTAACTGTGCACAAACTGTGTTTATTGGCTTTCAACTGGTTTGAAAGAAACTAAAGGAGGTCGTTGACAAGCGAGGAGACATAGTGAATTGGCAGTAGCAGTGCAAACTTTACTTGCTATACTCCCGTCAGCACAGCATCCATTGTTAACGCTTTCGAAAAGACTGGCTCACTGCCAAAACAAAATGTGCCATGTTTGTCGAGCCAGTGGCCCTGTAGCAACAATGTGGAGAAAGTTTCTGTGAGATGCCTGCTGTGCATCGGAGGCATGCCACTTTGTCTAGGACGTAATGAAAACATTACCAACCAGCAGTATGCTGAAATCACTGCTTGTACTATTATTTAATGTTGTTTATTCTTTACCACTGCCATGGAGCATGTGGAGGCCTTGTGGTGGTCTCTTTTTAACCTAAGCATATGCTAACGATTTATTGATCTTCCTACTTCAATTTTTTTACTCATATGCGTAACAAAGTATAAGTGTTTGCATCACGTTTCATTACAATGAACAGGTTTTAATGCCCCAGGCTAAGTCTTCTAGGTCCCTTGCTCCACATTATTACACTTGCACACATTTCAAGTTCAGTTGCCCAGTTCTCAGTACACTTATGTGTAGGAGCCCTTGCTTTCATTATTATCAGTTTGAATTTTGAATATGTATGTTTTAGATACAACTTTCAAGTTAGCAATGCACTTGAGCTCTTTTTTTTTATTCTTATCATCAGTGCCATACTTGTAAGCCCATGTATAATAAACTGTTCATGAATTTACCTTTTGATTGTTTTCCAGAACACGCCATGTTACACGCCGCTTCGTAGAGTCCCAGAGGGAAGGGCATTCCATGGCACATTTCAAATCTTGTCGCACCTAACTGTTGCACATGAGTGCACTACTTTATCCAATAAGAAGGCGCGTAGGTACACTCCACAAAGGGCATCCTCGTACACCATCAGACAGGGATCACTGGTATGCTCCTATTGGTATCTGAGTACGCCCATTCGTATTCCCATGCAAGGGCGTACCAGTACACCAGTGAGTGTAAAGACACTCCCTGTCGTGAAATCTGCTGGTATGCCCTTCTGGGTGTACTGGCACACCCTTGTGGGCGTATGAACACCACCTGCAACAGGGTGCACTGGTACTCCCTTCTGGGCATACAGACACTCCCTGCAATGAGGTGTACCAGTACTCCCTTCTTGGTGTACTGGCACACCCTTCTGGGGGTACGAATACTACCTGCAACGGGGCGTAGTGGTACTCCCTTCTGGGTATACAGACACTCGCTGTGATGGGGTGCACCACACGTGCACCCCAGTGCACCCCTGCATTGCACCCCTGCACCTGCACCCCTGCAGTGAAGTGCACCCCTCATTAGGGGCGTTCCACTACACTTTCAGGGGAGTCATCTATGCGACGGGCAAGTACACCCCAAAAGGAGTCGTGGCGACACCCTTTTTGCTTAGAGTGTAAAAGATGAGACAGTGTTCTTGTTGTGTAATGGTTCACCGTTATTATGATGGTTTACTGCATTATAGAAACACGCACCAGCCTGTAAAATTACTGTCTATCATTTTATGGAATCATGTTCTACCTGTATTATAATCAGACACCCACACGAAATGTTCTCTGTTCATAAAACAATATATTCACTGAAGTGTACAGTGCAGTAACTTTTTGCAGAACGGCAATCAGAACAAAACATGAAATTAAGAACATTGAATGTAAAGCATAAGAAGGGACAATACATAATTATGTATAAACTGAAGTGCTCAACACAGTCTTAACCTGTGCACTTGAAAAAGCACAATGCATGAACGTAGACAAAGTACGTGAAAGCACAGAAGTATGTCTGTTGTGCCTGCCCTGTAGTATTCAGCTCATCCTAACTAGCACATGTGGAAGAAGTTGCAAGGAACATATATCAAGACTCACAAATAGGGACTCAAAAGCACAATGACAAATGGTTAATAGTATGAAATTTTGGGGAATGGTGACCAAATAGAAATAAACTGCAGACTAAGAAGGCTAAACGGCTAAAGGGCTAAAGGGATACCTACCTTTGAACTTTACCCTAGTTTGCAGAGGAGTGATAGAATTGGAACAGGCATGCCACTTAATCTTGTTTATCATTCCGGGTTCTTTGTTCCTCCTTCAGGGCTGATGTGTCCAAAACAGCTGTGAAATAAAAAGGAGGACATTTTTCAACAATCCTAATTTTTCATGCTGTACCATGTCAGGTGTTGGACTGCCTTCCCAGCTTCATGGGCAGGTCGGCCATCTGTTCATGAATTAGATAACGCTGCTAATTTCCTTCTGCCACCGGAACTGGCACAATAAAATTTGCAAACCTAGCTGTCCACAAGTAACGTATGATAACCCAGTTGCTCAATAACACCACGTTGCCTAGAGCAGCACCAGGTTTTTCGGTACCTGTGAAACCGAGGAATATAAAGACAGAAAATACTGGTAGAAACATTTGAAACACATGGTCGTAAAACTTATTGTCACCACACGGTAACTATAAACAATACAAGCATGCATACAGCGTAGTAGTTGTCGACTAAGTGATAACGATTTATGATATGATGAGTGTAATACATGAGAACGCATACCATTGCATGAATTCTAACGCAAGAAACATTGGTGGCAGGTACTGCGCATCGTAGTTGAAATACACTCCGAGCTGAAGCGCCAATGTTATCTCCGCGCCCCTTGCTTTTAGCATTTTGTCGTTGTCCAGGGGAAGAACAATGCCTGAGAAGTGCAGTAGTGATGACCCTATGAGAGAGAGAGATGTACTATAAATCTATGGCAATGGCTGCACATGTTTTGAGAGTTTTCGGTGAACTTTTGTTTCGTGACAGCGTACTTTCTTTCCGTTGCACAAAACAGAAATATGTTTTACATAAAGCAGAAGAAATGGCCACTGCGAAGTGCCAATAGCAGGCAAAGAATACTTCCAGGAAATGGAAGCACTCATACCAATTGCCGAGACGTGGCCTTGGGGGTTCACACTCCACAGCTGTTGGCCCAGCTCTGTGCTAAAGGAAAATTGTATACCTCACTCAGTAATGCAAACAACTGAACAGTCATATAACAGACATCAGACACAAGAAAATATTCAACATTAAACAGAAACGAAATATATCATCAACAACATATACCCAAGAAACCATGTACTCCCTCCGTCCGATTGCCCTTACTAGCTGCGTGGGCAAGACGTTGGAACGCATGGTGTTCCGCCGCCTGAGTTGGTACCTCGAGACCGTGCGATTCTTCCCCGAAGTAATGCAAGGCTTTCGGCAGGGTCGGTCGGCGACAGATAATGTTATCGACCTAGTGACTGAGACGCAGCAGGCAAGAGCTGAAGATCGCATGACTGGTGCCGTCATCCTGGACGTAAAGAAAGCGTACGATAGTGTTTTTCATAGCGCCATCATCGCGACACTGCAAGAAAGTGGTATCGGAGGCGCTCCCTTTCTTTGGATCCCGGACTTCCTGAGCGACCGCTTTTTGTTTGTTCGGACCACTGAGGGGGACACTGACCCCCACCCTGTTAGCCGAGGCGTTCCTCAAGGAAGTGTGCTCAGCCCCCTGCTCTTCAATGTCATCATGGCCTCTCTTCCTGCCCTGCTACCCCACCACACGCGCCTCACGCTATATGCCGACGACATCTGCTTATGGACATCTGCCGCTCGCCGCGACACCATTCAGCATCGACTGCAGGGAGGCTTGGATATTATCGTCGCGTTTCTCGCCGACCGCGGTCTCTCCGTTTCACCCAGCAAGACTGTGGCCATGGTGTTCACTCGTCGATCATTCACGAGGTTCCCGCTCATCATTGAAGGTTTACCACTGCCATTTGTCCCGTACTGCAAGTACCTGGGCGTGGTACTAGACCGTGACCTTTCCTGGTCTCGCCATATTAAGGCTCTTACAACCAAGATCAACAGCTACGTGGCGGTTCTTCGTTGCCTCGCTGGTTTGCGGTGGGGCCCATCCTTCTCTGACCTCCGCCGTGTCCACCAATCCCTCGTGCTCGGTTCTCTCCGGTATAGCCTTCCCATCCTGCACGGTATCAGCCGAAGCAGAAATCGAGATCTCATCTTTAGCCAAGCCAGGAGCCTCCGCGTCTGCTTGGGAGTCCCTTCGACCACCGAGACATACTTTGTCCTAGCCGAGGCACGTGAACCGTCGATCGATGTCCTGCGGGACGGGGCAACCCTCAGTGTTCTTGCACGGTACCTTACTCGGCACCCTCTCCACTACCTTCGCCACGTCGACGAAGACTGCCCAGCCTCTGACTTCGGTCGTGCTCTCGGTCGCCTCAAAGGGTCCGTCCCTGCACAGTTCTCTCTGCCCTTGCACGCCCCTGCGATGTGGACGCTTGCAAGACCCGAGACCTGTGCCACTATTCCCGGCCTCCAGAGGAAGAACGATGTGCCTGTGACAGTAGCCCGCCAGCTCGCGCTCGAGCATATCAGTTCGGCCTATCCTCCGAATGAGTCATCTGCAGCGGCCTACTACGTCTCGCAGGAAAACCGTGACCTCGCCCTCCGACTTCCCTACACAGTGTCCTCCACGGATGCGGAGCTGCTCGGACTGCTGGCCGCTCTGCGGTATATCGCTGAATCTGTGCCTGATGCGTGGGTCGTCCTCACAGACAGCAAGGCGTCTTTGGCGCTCCTGTCCACATACCACCCGAGTGTCGTGAGCGATCTGCGTACCATGGTACTTCAGGAGTACGCCCAACTCTCCTCGGTCGGCCACCGTATCTGCCTTCAGTGGGTACCCGGGCATACAGGGCTACACGGAAACACATGTGCTGACGCGGCTGCGAGACGTGCCGCGCTTGATGCGGCCACGCCGGTGCCCCTACTACCGCTCCCAGTGTCTGCGTGCCGCCTGCTTATACGGCGTCTCTGCGGCGACGGCACCCGCCAGTTTCTTGTAGACGCTGTCCGACCTAATGCGTTCCTGCAGTCCATCGACCCCTCACTGGAGTTTGTCATCGGCTGCCGCTGTACCCGCGAGGAGGAGACCCTTCTACATCGTCTCCGGCTGAACGCTGCCCTCACCCGTTGACTCCTGTTCAAAATGGGCCACGTCTCATCTCCCACTTGCCCCTGCTGCGGTGTAGAAGACGATATTTCTCATCAGCTCTTCCACTGTCAGCGTCACCACCATCATCGGGCCGTGCTCTGGCAACATCTCTCAGCGCTTGGGTACACGGACAGACGGACAGACGTTTCACTCGCAACACTCCTTGGCCCTGTGCAGCGAGCTAACCAGTGGAGAGTCACAAAAGCGGTGCTCCGCTTTCTGCGTAACACGGGTCTCCTGGGCTCCCTGTGAGTCATGTGTTTCTCTCTCGGCCCAGTGGGCAGTCACCACAGCGCTCCTCCTTCGAACCTTGTCAACGCCTTATGATTGTGTGACTGTGTGTGTGACTTTTCAGTTTTAGTTTTGTGTTTTAGTTTAGTTTTTTCTTTTCCTTTTCCTTTTCTTTTCTTCTTTTTCTTTCTTCTTTTCCTATTCTTCTCTTCTTTTTCTTTCTTCTTTTCCTTTTCTTTTCATTTCTTCTCCTTTCCTTTTCCTTTGCTTTCTTCTTCTCCTTTTCTTTCCTTTTGCTTTTCTCATTTTTCTTTTCTTCCCCTTTTCTCCTTCTTTCTTCCCCATTTCTTTTCTTATTTTTCTTTTCGTCCCGTTTTCTTTCCTTCCCCTTGCCTTTTTTGTTTGGAATAGCAAGCCGACCTTCGTCTGGCTGACCTTTCCTTTCTTTTTCTTAAAGGGACGGTCTCGTACACCCTGGCCTATCCACAAAGCGTACCATTCGATTCCTCATATCTGAAAACGTAATACTGTGAATTCGCTCGTCCAGAATCGCCACGGTTATTAAATAAACGAATTAAGTTGATAAGAACAGCGCCAGCACATTGCGATTTCTGTTGGCAACAGCGATATCCGCTACGATGGCAGACCGCTTATTGGATGAACAAATCGTCTGCTCTCGCGCCTTCTTGCAGCGGTGAGAGCAGACGACTTCCAAAAGGTGCTCGAGGATCACGGCGACGGCAATAAATTTGCTGCATGTGGTCTAGTCAAACGAAAGACGCGTATTGTAAAATGTGGCCGAACAATAATGTCAATACGTCTCGCATCTTCATTTCGAGCGGCAGTTTACGTGGATGACTCCACCTAATAAAGGCAGTTGACGCTTATTTACTAACTTGTCGTATCGTTCGGTATTTTGAGCACTTCTAGTTCCTCTTACCTGCGAAAAGAATATTCCGTATGGACGTGGTGAAAACGTAACCCGGGTGTATAACAACTCTTTTGTCGACGACAATGTGACGAAAGTGGATATAGAAAAGCACCTGTTGGGAGTCACACACTCGAAACATCTTCAACAAAAGGTCTGATTGTCACACGCGCGTGCGTGTACTCCGCACGTTTCGTTCACGATGCATATGAGGTAAGAGACATTCTGCGGGCACGATATGTATGGGACGGCGCCGGACGCAGCTCGAACTAAAAGATGTCGGCCGTCACGCAGTCAACTGTTAGCGGCAACGGTGTCCAAAGAACTGGATACGCGCAGTATTGAAATGTAGGTATCACTTTGCTGATAATAGCCAAAAGTGATGGGTACAGAAATTGTCGGCACCGCACGCAACGGCAGTCCCGCGTACTTCGGAAGGAAGTGCTTGATCCAGCAGGCTACATCAGTTTGTTTTGCATATAGCCTCTCTAAGGTATTATCCCTACCGGAGCAGTATATCGCCAAACTATGCTCAATAATGTTGTCTTGTACCCCTTCAGTAGCTGACACTAACTGATGAGAGTGGCACTCCTTCCTGTGCCACAATCAACACCTATTAATGGGTCACAAATATAACAACTCCAATTCGCAGGCTTCACAGCTCTATTTAATTTTTCCCTGCACATTGCTGACGTGAGAAAAGTATTGCATAATATAAATATGTAAGTTATATCCACAAATCAGTGTTGTGATTATATGATGTTCAAGCAACAAAAGACAAGACAACCTTGTTGACAGGACAGGACGACAGGTTGCTCAGAGCTTGCTGCTTGAACATCATTATGACTACCCGATACCAACAACCCAATTTTAACACAATTGGTCAGTCCTGTGGACGTACATTACAATAAGGGACAATAAAAGATGACTACATAAACACTCAACTTCCGCAAACTTTATATTCAACGTGCTGGACATGTTAGTCTGCAACCTCTGATATCGAATCAAAATGTGAGCCAGTATGGGCTCATGAACACACCGGTGTAACATGAGCAAAAATAAGACTGACGACATCTCGACAAGTTGCAAACCGCTGTTCCATCTTACAAATTTGTCATGCACGTCTAGGTATATTTCATATTTTTTAAACATTTACACACCTTTCATATTCAACGTGCTGGACATCTTAGTGTGCAACCCCTGACACAATCAAAATCTGAGCCAGTATGGGCTCATGAACACACCGGTGTAACATGAGCAACAATAAGCCAGACGACATGTAAACATGTTGCAAACCGCTGTTCCACCTTACAAATTTGTCATGGACGTCTAGGTATTTTTGATATTTTTGAAAGTTTCTAAACATTTCCAAATCTTTTATATTCAACGTGCTGGACATCTTAGTGTGCAACCCCTGACACAATCAAAATCTAAGCCAATATGGGCTCATGAACACACCGGTGTGACATGAGCAACAATAAGCCAGATGACATGTAAACATGTTGGAAACCGCTGTTCCATCTTACAAATTTGTCATGGACGTCTAGGTATTTTTGATATTTTTGAAAGTTTTAAACATTTCCACATCTTTTATATTCAACGTGCTGGACATCTTAGTGTGCAACCCCTGACACAATCAAAATCTGAGCCAGTATGGGCTCACGAACACACCGGTGTAACATGAGCAACAATAAGCCACACGACATGTAAACATGTTGCAAACCGCTGTTCCATCTTACAAATTTGTCATGTACATCCAGGTATTTTTGATATTTTTGAAAGTTTTTAAACATTTCCAAATCTTTTATATTCAACATCCTGGACATCTTAGTGTGCAACCCCTGACACAATCAAAATCTGAGCCAGTATGGGCTCACGAACACACCGGTGTAACATGAGCAACAATAAGCCACACGACATGTAAACATGTTGCAAACCGCTGTTCCATCTTACAAATTTGTCATGTACGTCCAGGTATTTTTGATATTTTTGAAAGTTTTTAAACATTTCCAAATCTTTTATATTCAACATGCTGGACATCTTAGTGTGCAACCCCTGACACAATCAAAATCTGAGCCAGTATAGGCTCACGAACACACCAGTGTAAGATGAGCAACAATAAGCCAGACGACATGTAAACATGTTGTAAACCGCTGTTCCATCTTACAAATTTGTCATGGACATCTAGGTATTTTTGATATTTTTGAAAGTTTTTAAACATTTCCAAATCTTTTATATTCAACGTGCTGGACATCTTAGTGTGCAACCCCTGATATCGAATCAAAATGTGAGCCAGTATGGGCTCATGAACACACCGGTGTAACATGAGCAACAATAAGCCAGACGACATGTAAACATGTTGCAAACCGCTTTTCCGTCTTACAAATTTGTGATGGACATCCAGGTATTTTTGATATTTTTGAAAGTTTTTAAACATTTCCAAATCTTTTATATTCAACATGCTGGACATCTTAGTGTGCAACCCCTGATATCGAATCAAAATGTGAGCAAGTATGGGCTCATGAACACACCGGTGTAACATTAGCAAAAATAAGACTGACGACATGTCGACAAGTTGCAAACCGCTGTTCCATGTTACAAATTTGTCATGCACGTCTAGGTATTTTTCATATTTTTTAAACATTTACACATCTTTCATATTCAACGTGCTGGGTATCTTAGTGTGCAACCCCTGACACAATCAAAATCTGAGCCAGTATGGGCTCATGAACACACCGGTGTAACATGAGCAACAATAAGCCAGACGACATGTAAACATGTTGCAAACCGCTGTTCCATCTTACAAATTTGTCATGTACGTCCAGGTATTTTTGATATTTTTGAAAGTTTTTAAACAATGCCAAATCTTTTATATTCAACGTGCTGGAGATCTTAGTGTGCAACCCCTGACACAATCAAAATCTGAGCCAGTATGGGCTCACGAACACACCGGTGTAACATGAGCAACAATAAGCCAGACGACATGTAAACATGTTGCAAACCGCTGTTCCATCTTACAAATTTGTCATGGACATCTAGGTATTTTTGATATTTTTGAAAGTTTTTAAACATTTCCAAATCTTTTATATTCAACGTGCTGGACATCTTAGTGTGCAACCCCTGATATCGAATCAAAATGTGAGCCAGTATGGGCTCATGAACACACCGGTGTAACATTAGCAAAAATAAGACTGACGACATGTCGACAAGTTACAAATCGCTGTTCGATCTTACAAATTTGTCATGCACGTCTAGGTATTTTTGATATTTTTGAAAGTTTTAAACTTTTCCACATCTTTCATATTCAACGTGCTGGACATCTTAGTGTGCAACCCCTGACACAATCAAAATCTGAGCCAGTATGGGCTCACGAACACACCGGTGTAACACGAGCAACAATAAGCCAGACGACATGTAAACATGTTGCAAACCGCTGTTCCATCTTACAAATTTGTCATGGATGTCTAGGTATTTTTGATATTTTTGAAAGTTTCTAAACATTTCCAAATCTTTTATATTCAACGTGCTGGACATCTTAGTGTGCAACCCCTGACACAATCAAAATCTGAGCCAATATGGGCTCATGAACACACCGGTGTGACATGAGCAACAATAAGCCAGATGACATGTAAACATGTTGGAAACCGCTGTTCCATCTTACAAATTTGTCATGGACGTCTAGGTATTTTTGATATTTTTGAAAGTTTTAAACATTTCCACATCTTTTATATTCAACGTGCTGGACATCTTAGTGTGCAACCCCTGACACAATCAAAATCTGAGCCAGTATGGGCTCACGAACACACCGGTGTAACATGAGCAACAATAAGCCACACGACATGTAAACATGTTGGAAACCGCTGTTCCATCTTACAAATTTGTCATGTACGTCCAGGTATTTTTGATATTTTTGAAAGTTTTTAAACATTTCCAAATATTTTATATTCAACATCCTGGACATCTTAGTGTGCAACCCCTGACACAATCAAAATCTGAGCCAGTATGGGCTCACGAACACACCGGTGTAACATGAGCAACAATAAGCCACACGACATGTAAACATGTTGCAAACCGCTGTTCCATCTTACAAATTTGTCATGTACGTCCAGGTATTTTTGATATTTTTGAAAGTTTTTAAACATTTCCAAATCTTTTATATTCAACATGCTGGACATCTTAGTGTGCAACCCCTGACACAATCAAAATCTGAGCCAGTATAGGCTCACGAACACACCAGTGTAAGATGAGCAACAATAAGCCAGACGACATGTAAACATGTTGTAAACCGCTGTTCCATCTTACAAATTTGTCATGGACATCTAGGTATTTTTGATATTTTTGAAAGTTTTTAAACATTTCCAAATCTTTTATATTCAACGTGCTGGACATCTTAGTGTGCAACCCCTGATATCGAATCAAAATGTGAGCCAGTATGGGCTCATGAACACACCGGTGTAACATGAGCAACAATAAGCCAGACGACATGTAAACATGTTGCAAACCGCTTTTCCGTCTTACAAATTTGTGATGGACATCCAGGTATTTTTGATATTTTTGAAAGTTTTTAAACATTTCTAAATCTTTTATATTCAACGTGCTGGACATCTTAGTGTGCAACCCCTGATATCGAATCAAAATGTGAGCAAGTATGGGCTCATGAACACACCGGTGTAACATTAGCAAAAATAAGACTGACGACATGTCGACAAGTTGCAAACCGCTGTTCCATGTTACAAATTTGTCATGCACGTCTAGGTATTTTTCATATTTTTTAAACATTTACACATCTTTCATATTCAACGTGCTGGGTATCTTAGTGTGCAACCCCTGACACAATCAAAATCTGAGCCAGTATGGGCTCATGAACACACCGGTGTAACATGAGCAACAATAAGCCAGACGACATGTAAACATGTTGCAAACCGCTGTTCCATCTTACAAATTTGTCATGTACGTCCAGGTATTTTTGATATTTTTGAAAGTTTTTAAACAATGCCAAATCTTTTATATTCAACGTGCTGGAGATCTTAGTGTGCAACCCCTGACACAATCAAAATCTGAGCCAGTATGGGCTCACGAACACACCGGTGTAACATGAGCAACAATAAGCCAGACGACATGTAAACATGTTGCAAACCGCTGTTCCATCTTACAAATTTGTCATGGACATCTAGGTATTTTTGATATTTTTGAAAGTTTTTAAACATTTCCAAATCTTTTATATTCAACGTGCTGGACATCTTAGTGTGCAACCCCTGATATCGAATCAAAATGTGAGCCAGTATGGGCTCATGAACACACCGGTGTAACATTAGCAAAAATAAGACTGACGACATGTCGACAAGTTACAAATCGCTGTCCCATCTTACAAATTTGTCATGCACGTCTAGGTATTTTTGATATTTTTGAAAGTTTTAAACTTTTCCACATCTTTCATATTCAACGTGCTGGACATCTTAGTGTGCAACCCCTGACACAAGCAAAATCTGAGCCAGTATGGGCTCACGAACACACCGGTGTAACACGAGCAACAATAAGCCAGACGACATGTAAACATGTTGCAAACCGCTGTTCCATCTTACAAATTTGTCATGTATGTCCAGGTATTTTTGATATTTCTGAAAGTTTTTAAACATTTCCAAATCTTTTATAGTCAACGTGCTGGACATCTTAGTGTGCAACCCCTGACACAATCAAAATCTGAGCCATGGGCTCATGAACACACCGCCATAACATTAGCAAAAATACGGCTGATCCATCTTGCACATTCGTAATGCACGTCTAGGTATTTTTGATATGAAATACTATAATCATCCATGATGATAAGAGCTTATTCGATGCAGAAGCATGGTCTTTGATGCAGATATGTTGGATGGTCCTGAAAAGGGCTTTTTTTTTTCATAGGCCAGGGGCAATTGAAGACGTTGGAGTAGATCAGCTTATCCTTGATTTTGTCATTTGCTCCATGTGTAATGACATGAATGGAAAGTCTTCACTTATCACGTTGACAACCTCCTGCCGTTTGCGGGAATGGATAGAGAGAGCAGCTTTTTTCAGCAGTCTATCCAAGTTCTGATACATATATGACCAAATCTGAAATTTGCATAACGTACCATGAAACACACATTTTTATATGCAAACAAAAAGCTGCGCAACAAAAACAAACCTTACAACACCTTTCAGGAGAATACAACACCATGTGTACGTGACTGATCGAAACAGGTTCCGGATTGTGCGCACAACACACATGCTGGTATTGGCGAGCAGTGTCTATACACACACCTGCAATGTTTGTACAATTTAGAATGGTGTCACGATCAAGCGGAACATATATACGCAAAAAAGTGCGCTTTTATGGATGAGTCTTACCCGGGTCAATCGATTCCGGATCATCCACTACTTTCACTGGCTAACCACGTTGTTGTGGCAAAGGGTCAGTAGCTAAAGGTTCATCGACGTCCCCGGTTCTTCAATCGATCGGCGCCGATGAGCTCATCTTCACCGCTTAGTGACAGGGACCCGTCACTATCGCTAAATTTGCTATCAGACATTACGACGTCGCGCGTGACAACTTTCAAGCGCAAAGCACATACACCTCCGACTGTATTGTGCATTGCGCTTCGGTCGCCCAATGGGCGAGCTGCCACCATAAATACCATAACCACGTCACATGTGACGTTGCATGAGAGGGAGTTCAATCCAGCTGCGACTTCCGTCTTCTGCTGTCACGGCATATTCCTTCAAATTTCTCGAAAACCACTTCGTTGTTCTGGTTGAAACTTCGCGACTGTATTTCTGTAGCACTCTTGAATATAACTTCAGCTAAGTTTCGGAATCGCTCGATTTGTACGAGACCGTCCCTTTAATAAACATATCCCCCCCCCCCCCCAAGAAACCACTGTGCGCTCGTTACTTCTTACAAAATTTTTGTCTGCACTTTGCTATATCACCGGCAGACAGGAAACAGAGACAATGGAGAAAATCGCCTGTGATTGCCTAGTTGCTGCCTTTAGAACTGCTTGTTTGAATTAAACTTCATACAGCCTACACTGACACAACCTTCAGATGTCAATCATACTATACTCATCTTTGATATCTTCTTTTTTATGTGCGCCACCAAGAAACATGCCAATGATCATATTATCGCAAAAGAACTCTCAGAATCAGGATGGTGCATAAGAACTTAGTGTGGAACGAGGTGCGGACCTCATAGTCTTCATTAAAATATCCACAGACCAGCTTCAACACAAATATATTTTGTTGTCCTGGGCAGCCATTTTCATCACGGGAGCCCTATGGGCACCGTGCGCTAGCGAGAGGACGCTGCGGTCGCTTAATCGACAGCGCCACCCGTGGCGATTTCGCGCGTAACGGTCTGGTACTGACGCCGTATCGGCGCCTTCGCGTATGTAGCTTTGGTGCGTACGGGTGTTTTCCCGAATTTTATACATCGGCTTTGGGGCTTTGGACTCATTAACCCGTGAGACTACTTGTGTGGAAGTGGTTTGTCACGTAAAATGTATGCGATGGGGAAGCCTTTTGCACGTGGAACATTATGTGTCTATGCACAATGTGTGACACAGTGTGTAGCGCAGACAAGCGTGTAGTATTCGTGGCCCGTATTTACGTGAAGTTAAGTGCATATTTATCCGCAAGGGACTACCAATTATAGACTACACATCAGAGACTAGCTACGTCCAGTACCTGCGCTATGAGGACGGAAATCTCGCACTGAATTATTCACAATAATACAGTCAACAACAAATTGGAATATACATTACGAAGATAGCGGAAACGTTCTCGTTTCTTTCTTATGCATAATCCGTTAACGTGATGATGCACTGTGAGGAGAAGTTCCTTAGTCAAATTATTCCCAATCTTGCATCGCTCAAGTCGGGGGATTCCCTTTTAGCCCTTTGTGCCTGCATTTGATGCACAGTCGTATTAATAAAAATCAATTAGTTAATCAAGCTTGTTTCAGGATATAAATAAGGCATGTTTTTGTTTGAAACTGGATATGTAATGATAATAATGTTTTATTAGTGCTAAACAACGACCACAGCGGCCTTAGTATAGGTGAACATAGCGCATCAGACACATTGTCGCAAATTGCAACATAGAAGCAGCCAGAAATATCACGCAAAAGAAACACAAAACATAAACTATGCTAAAGAATTTAAAAAATGACAATAATTCAGAAGAAACCAGTGAGGTTGCTGTTCGACAAACGCATGATTACTTTTGTGTGTGTTTGCGTGTGTGTGCGCGGACGAATAGGAAGGAGCAAAGAACCACTTGTAAACCGAGATCACAAGATTTGGCAACGATAATAAGATCATAGGGACAGAATGCACCTACATAAAATGATGACGGCTTGCGAAACGCAGCTCGGGGAGGACAAATAACTCCCTGTGTTCGCATGCAAGCTTTATATTGAAGGAAGACGAGGTCCAAATCCAGTCTTCGCCGACACGCCGCAAAATTAGGGTCCGAGTAAAAGAGATAAATACTGTACGACATATGGCAGACACTAATTTTAGCCAAGCTCCACGATGTTCATTGGTCATTCATTGGTGTATTTCGCAACTTTTTCACGTCAGTTGCTGTGCTATAAGTCCGCATCGTGATGCTCAACTGGTCATTGGCAAATATACTAAATGCAAGGAATGAGTTCTAAGTTTGAAACAACGGATTTGAGCGGCACGTTGGGTGGATTGCCGTGAAAGCGCTCTCTCAAATACGTGATCGGCGGGACGATACAGCGAGAAGGACGAAAACTTTACGGCAAGTTGCCTCTCCTTCACAGTAACATGGTTGTCGTGGCAGATTACCACATAGAATTAGTTTCCATTTTGTCTTCTCCTTTGACTTTCTATGCAGGCAGCTTCAAATCGCTCTTTTCGAACGGCGAAACTAGCACAGCACTGCTAGACGCTGCTGGCTGGTACCAGGGCATTACGCCGCGTTTCCCCGCGAGGGGCCGCTGCCGTCGATAGAAAACTCTAGCGCACGGTGCCCATACGGGCTGCAGCTACTTTCTCGTTTTCCGCTTCCATTCCGGTCTCCTTGGGCACATGACACACATATGTTATGTATAGATGAACGTATTTGGAAATGCCTTTGATAGTCATGAAGGTGTATTTGAGGTAGTGTGCATTCACAGCAGAGTACACTCTAAGAAAAAAAGGTTGAAAAAGGGTAGAAGTGCAACAGATCTCCCCGACCTATTTTCCCTTTACCGAGTGCAGGTAGAGGTAGTGCTGTTTCTGCCCTTTTACTCAACTCCATCCCCCTAACGGTAATCACTGTGGCAATTTTGTCACGACTAGGGTTCAAAGGGATCTTATGGAACTAGCAGGAACCAGGAATCTTATGGAACTAGATTTAATGGAACTAGCAGGGTCACTCATGAAAGTGTAAATGGAGTCACCCAAGAGACGACAATGGTTGAGGTTTACTAATCCTGTGCACAAAGGCATTTGGTCTAGCTTAGAGGTTACTTTTTCAAGAGATTAGCAGGACCGACCAAACACAGTGTCTGCGCTTGCGCAGAATTGCTGATTGTGTAAAAGGGGTCAGTATAGAGACGAAAGCTGAAAGGGACAGACTGTCGGTTTGCACGTGGACATTGCTGCACCGAAGGCTATGCGTGCGGCCTACTGGCTATGCTGAGTAGGGAGTTCACCTCTCCGTGGTGGAAGGCGTTATCGGTTCAGCTGCAATGATATCAACATAAGCAAGGTGAAGTCAGGACAGAATCAGGTGAGTATTTTGATTTCCTTCCCGAGCGTCTATATATGCGGTGATCAGATGTGTTTCGCGCAGTGCATGGTCGGCATGGTCGGGTAGATCGGCATGTCGCCTGACACTTTTTCAGCATCTTATGCAAGTGAAATATCTCCAAGTGCCCTTGCATAATATACGAAGGTGACCATGACAACTTTGGCACGACACCTTATCAGCGCCCGCCGGAGGTGATAAGAGGATCCACTTCGAAAATGAAGAAACGGGGCCATAACATACGGTGAACCACTGTTTGATGGAAGAAGGCGCTCATCGCTTGAGTTTTGGTTTTTCGACTTTCTCTGTGTTATTATTATATTTTATTTTTTGCTTGGCTTGTGTGCACTGCCGGGATAACCTTCTTCTTTTGTATGCTGATTTCCGAGGAAACATGTACCGTCGTTAATATTTATCGCTCTGCTACTATTTATCGAAGAGCTCTGTTAATGTCATTTACATTTCAGTTGAATTCATCCGTCCTGCCACATGTTCCTCCGGGTAGATATCACACACCGAGCAGATATTCGTGTGTATTTAGAGTGACACAGTAGTGTGAAATGTCAACCCTTCAGAAGTTATCCCGATGCCGTTGTTGTGGTGAGTGGATGTCGAATTTACGTGCAAGACAGTCCATGCAAGTGCTGTGCAGTCTGATGAATGCAACAATGGAGTCGTCTGTGTCATGTTTTCTTTCGTGTCTTCCTTGCTCAGGCTTCTTCAATATGGATGTACCATTCGCATTGATAAGCGCCAGTGCACGCGATTCCAGTTGGGGCGTGGTAATAAAATGTTGTGACCAGCAACAGTTGTCTATATATTCTATCTCATCTACACAAATACTGTACGTCAAGTTCTTCTAAAAAGGGCAGAAGTCCTTCATGAAAGGCGGAGTAAATAGTTCCCTACAAGGTCTAAATGCTCCGTCATTACGGGTAGAAATATGCCACTGGGATGTACAGCAACAATAATAGTACAGATTACCATTTCGAGCAAAAAAATAATCTTCCAATAAGGGAGAACAGTTCTACTCACGGTAGAACTGCTTTCCGGGAGTGGTAGAATATTTAGCGCCAAGATGGGGACATATTTCTCATCCTTGGGGTAGAGGTGTCTTCCATATGGAGAGAAAAGATAGACCCCCCAGAGGAATAACAGTTCACCATTTAGGGGCAGAATTTTGTCACTAACATGGTAGAATTCTCTTCACACTCAGGGGTAGAGCTGTTTCAGCAGTGTGGCAGAAATGAAGGGGTAGAAGTGTTTCTACCCCTCACTTTCTACAACAAAAAGGCTGAGAATCTGTAACAACACACTTCTACCCCAAAAGGTAGAAAATTATACATTTTTTTCTTAGAGTGTACGTACTTGTTTGCTGCTTTCTTCTTGTCTGTATATGCCCATACCCTGTTTGGTAATAAAATAGAGAAAGAGCTAAGGCCACAAAAGTATTAAAACAGGGCGTATACAAGAAGATGCCTGAAAAGGAACCGTGTTTTCTGCATCAGAGTAAAAGCTGTGTAGCAAAAAATGTATTGAGCTGCTACACTATCACTTCAGCAATCGTTATTGTTCCCATTGAAAGTTGGCCCTTCTTGCTGGTGTGCCATCAGTGCGGTGCCGTTATTCGATACCCCTGTTCATATCAGGCGATGTCGTCGAACGCTTTTGGTGCAAACAACGAAGATACTCTCGCGTATATGGGAGAAGGGAAAATACGCCTCGCCAACGCTTTTACCAACATTTCTGTTACTGTTCTATCCACATGTATTTTTCATGCATTCTGTATAGGGCGTTGATATTTGGCTCATAAATAGTGCAAACACTTAAAAATTATGTGAACGACGGGCGTACACAATGGCCTCATTCGATCAACGTCGGTTAAACGAGATCAAGGGTCCCTCGACTTGGAATTGCGAACTCTCTTTTGATAGCACTGTCAAGCATTTCTAAAATAAATCTTCCGTCCTGAATTAGCCTTATTACTAAAAAGGTGTCAAGGATCCTCAATCTTGGTTGAGCGTTCAATCTCGGTTAAACGGCGTTGGTGAACTCCGGACTACTGTAAAACCCTTTATTTTCCCGAGCCCATAATTTTAGCGAATTTCGGCGCAGCTCGAGGCGTGAACACTAAGTACGATCAAAACAAATCTAACATACACAGGCTAGTTCGCAGCACAAGCTTGCGCAATGCCACATTGTTCAAATGCAGTCCGAGCCATGTCAGGCTTGTCACAAAGATACCGCTACGTTTCTATCAGCCACACGGCATGTAGCGGCTCCACAGCAGAAGTGGCCAGGCTTACTTCCGTGTCTTCACCATCATTCATCTGTGCCGCTACGGCGTCTGAGTACCATCCTGTAAACCTTTTCTTTATGAAAGATGGAAGACACTGAAAAGGTAATCCAGAAGATGTGGTTTCGAATCCTACAGCTGGCCAACCTTTTCAGTGACTTTCATCTTTCATCGTTAATTTCTTAGGAAATTTGAGGCTGTGTTTTATTTGTTCCTTCTCTGTTGTTCCAGCCTCAGTTATCTCTTTTCTTCATTTCGGACTTGAACACGCTGTTGAAGTGCATATCTAGCGGCTGCAGGGGACTTTTGCATCCGGCTGGTACGAACGAAATTTGCGTGCCGTGAACATAAAGAGTTTTACAGTATTTCAAATGTCCACGCGGATGAACGCACACTGTTCCACTAGTTCCACAAAGATACACTTCACTCATTTGAGTGGTTTGAGAGGGAAATTCCAAGAACATACATGGCTACGACATGGACAGTGTGACAAGTGAGAACACAGCGGAAGGCGACAGCGTTCCCTTGAAGAAGGCGCCATTCACTACGTATTTGGTGACACAAAGGCGGCGCATGTTTCCCTTTATTCTAAAAAGCTGACAGCATAAAAAGCATAATAAGAGTTCACACCTTCAAAATCTTCTTGCAAAAGCCTACGAAGGCAGGCACAACTTTGGTTTTTGACGGTTTTGATAGTCTGGGCACACTTGCGTTCCTCACACGGGTGCCGGTTGCTGAGAACGACACAGATCCAGTGCGCATGCCCAGACTCCTCCTCCCCCGCGAAATAACAGAAAATGCGTGCGATTTGAAACGACGGGTTCGCGCCCGTTATTTTCGCGGCGATATGCCCGTGTTTTTCACCACTATTCTTTAAAGTGTGTATCCAAATTGACACAAAAAGGCTTACGTCCCCTTCTCTCTTCGAATCAGAAGCCATAACCCTATCACTGTTGGCAACGGTTTCCGCAGGGCGTGTTATGTTGTGAAATCCAGTTTTTTCTCTCTCTCTTTTCTTTTATTTATTTATTTATTTATTTATTTTTTTTTTACGGTTAACATTCCTCCTCTCGCTCACTTTCTGCGCGCGCTGATATGCGACGATCAACCAGGCGAGGCTAAAGCAGCAGCTTCACGAAATTTTTTTACTGTTTCTGTTGCTATCGATAGAGGATTTTGTATTTTTGTAAAAAAAGGTCCACATGGTTCGAACCCCTCCTAAATGGCCGCAAAAGCATCCTGAAGGTAATTGCCGAAAGTCCCACACTCCTCCCACGAGTACGTCTCCAGTTAAATTTTTTAACTTACTGAAGGTGGATAGTTGGGCGGTTTGCTTTTAATCGTGTATTTGAGGATTCTTTACTTTTAACAGTGGGTTATTCTTGAGCGTTTTTAACAGTTTCAAATGATGTGCACCACATAATTTTAGGATGTCAGTAAGACAGAGTTTGGGAATTGTATTGCATTTCGTAGGTGCTTGGCAGCGCGCCAACGGGTGCAGTGCAACGCATGGGGCAAGGCGTGCGAATTATCCATAGGTTTCGCAAAGCACGAAAAGTCTTCGCAAGCTTGCGAGCTTTCGCTCGACTATTCGGAGGATGTCTTACTTAATGAATGCTACCGTGTCCAGTACGCTTCGTAAATAGAAATTATTTTTTACTCAGCGGATACAATCGTGTACCCGCTGCCTAGTCGAGAACGCTCAAGACCGCTCACAGCCAATGTCTCGGTGAGGTGAACATGAGGCTTTCAATACACCATCTCCATACTCGCGTCGCACCTGGTGGTGAAACTCAAACCTTCTAGCTCACCCCTCCCAGTCAGAGCTTATTTAGTGACTGTACTCCAGTAAGTATGGGGAAGCTTTTCGGCACTTTGAGTGGGAAGTATAAGAGGTAGAGAGAAGGCGCACTACCAGTGTCTGTCTTTGTCGTCTGCGTGTAAGTGCGCATGCGCATACACTGGATATGCATTGGAATAAATATGTTGTCACTTCCGTCTACAGGGCGGGAGGGGGGGGGATTAACCCCGTGAGGCCGCTCAAAGGGCCGTGAAAAAGCAGCAAGCGTCCTCGAAAGTGGGTGGGTTTAAGGGAGGGATGTGTTGACGGGACAGGTAGACAAACACGAAGTAGTTGTCAGCGACAATAATCAGTTAATAAAACGAAGCTCCCTGAGACCCACAAAACTCCCACGTTACCACATTCTTATTCGAGCCGTGTCAGTTTCACTCCATTTATCCCATTCCTTTGAGTAGACTACGACAGCTATTAGTCAAATAGTCCTGTAGTCCGGAGAGTGTCCTATGAACGGGGACGTGTGCCGGCAGCCTTCACCGCCCCCTTCTTTCTTTTTACCGAAGCTCAGCAAAGGGATCACCATATAACAATTTCATTACTGCTAATTTGCATATATTCGGAATTCCTATTCGTTTATGCGGAAGTAGAAGCACCGTCATCATTTGGTACGAAGAACACCTGACCGTTCGGAGTATTTCAAGTATACTACTTTACACACATTTCTCGGTACGTGTACTTATATATTTCAAATTATGTGATTTTTACTGTTCTTTGTGAGTACTCTTCTTCAGTACTTTCCTATCATATGGGGTAATGTGGGGCTAAATGAATGTTTTTCTTTTCTTGTTCGTGTGTTTAAAAAAAAAGAGCTAGCCATACATTCCAGGTGTCTAGGGCTTCTAACCTGTAAATGCAGAACGGACTAGTCGGTCTCAAATAAACACAAACCAAGAAATTCAAAAATGCAGACTATCTCATGTTGCCCTGTGGCCAAGGAAGTCGATAACGAGGAAGCGCGGGAGCATACGCTGGGCTCAGCTCCTGCCACGCCATTAAACACTTCTTTCCTTGTTCTCTGAGATCGACGGTTGTCCATTCCCTGTCTCTCGTAGCCTATGCTACAAGTGGTGACCCGAACATTTCGAGTTACGCTCGGGGCAACCAGCCATGGCCATGACCACACCGACTGATTCCGGCAACGGCGGTACACACGGCGGCGGAGCACAACCGCAAGATATTGCATCGGTCAACATCCGCCTTCCCGAGTTCTGGCCCGCGGACCCCCTGGTATGGTTTGCTCAGGTGGAAGCACAGTTCGCCACCCATCGCATTACGTCTCAAGTGGTAAAGTTCAACTACGTCCTGTTGGCCTTATCGCCTCCGACTGTAATAGAAGTCCGGGATATCATCTTACAGCGCCCCGAAGAAAACCCCTACGACAAACTCAAAATGGCGCTCATTAACCGAACGTCGGAGTCGGAGCGACGACGCCTGCAGCAACTTCTTTCGGCGGAAGATATTGGTGACCGCAAGCCTACACAGCTCCTGAGGAGAATGCAGCAGCTTCTGGGTGATAAGGCTGCTTCGTTCGACGAAACATTTCTCCGGGAACTCTTCCTCAACCGCCTACCCAGCAGTGTCCAGATGATCCTTGCCTTCGCCGAGGGTTCTTCGCTCGACGCTCTAGCCCGGACGGCAGACAACATCATTGACGTCGCTTCACCTACCATTGCTACGGTGGCTCCTCTTCCTGACCCCATCTTAGCCATTTCCAAGGACGTGGCGGATCTACGCGCGGATGTCGCGCGACTCCATCAGATGCTGCAAGATCTAACCACCCGCCCTGCCCACGCTCGGTACAACAGCGGTAGCCGATCTCCTGGCCGTCGCCGTTCCCCCTCACCTGCGCAGGTCCCCGGGGTATGCTGGTACCACAGGCGTTTCGGAAGCCAGTCGACTCGCTGCACGAAGCCGTGCACGTACGAAGATCTGCCGGGAAACGCCCACGCCCAGCGCTGATGACGGCAAGCGCTGGAAGCCCCCCCCCCCCCCCCACGACCGTCACAGCCTCTTTTTCATTGCCGACCGGTCCACGGGTGTGAGGTTCCTTGTGGATACAGGAGCCGCTGTGAGCGTTCTTCCAGCTACTCCGGAAGAGAAGCGCCATCCGTCCTTAGGGGCGCTTCAGGCTGTCAATAAATCTGTCATTCCATACTATGGCACTCGCTCAGTCACCCTAAACCTCGGGCTGCGTAGAGCTTTTCGTTGGGTTTTTGTCATCGCGGATCTTCAACATGCAATTATCGGAGCCGACTTTCTCAGCAACTTCGGCCTGGCTGTCGATGTGCGAACGAAACGACTACTCGACACGATGACCCATCTCTCCGTCCGGGGCACAGCGTCCAGCGAGCCCTCACTTAACCTCACCACCTTACCTGCTTCGGTGAACAAGTGGGAGAAGCTCTTGCAGGAGGTTCCCCCCGATAACGCACCCTGTCTCAACGTTTCCGCCCGTGAAGCACCACGTCGCCCACCACATCATCACGAAAGGTCCGCCGGTCCACACTCTCCCCCGTCGCCTGCCACCTGAAAGGCTCCGCATTGTGCAGAACGAGTTCCAGCATATGTTGGAGTTGGGCGTCATTCGACCCTCCTCTAGTCCTTGGTCATCAGCGTTACACATGGTGACGAAGGCAGCACCCAACGACTGGAGACCGTGTGGTGACTACAGGGCCCTAAACCGTGCTACCGTTCCGGACCGGTATCCCGTGCCGCACATTCAAGACTTCGCGGCGAACCTGCATGGAACTTGCGTCTTCTCCAAAGTTGACCTAGTCAAAGCATACCACCAGATTCCGGTAGAACCCGTTGACATTCCGAAGACCGCCATAGTAACGCCGTTCGGTCTCTACGAATACATCCGCATGCCGTTTGGGTTGAGGAATGCTGCGCAAACGTTCCAGCGTTTCATGGATGAGGTGACCCGGGGTTTGTCGTTCTCTTTTGTATACCTGGACGACATCCTGGTAGCAAGTAGCTCCGAGGAGGAGCACATCAACCATCTGCGGGCGCTCTTCACACGCCTGCAAGACTTCGGCATCGTTATCAACAGCCAGAAGAGTGAGTTTGCGGTGCCTGCAATCTATTTCCTCGGGCATCGCATTGACAGTAACGGCATCTTCCCTGTTCAAAAGAAGGTTCAGGTCCTGCTTGACTTTCCGCAGCCTACCACGCAGCGCAGACTGCGGGAGTTTCTTGGCCTCATTAACTTCTATCGCAGATTCATCCCGCGCTGCGCCGGCATGTTACAGCCCCTCCATGCCCTTCTCACAAGTGCTCGTGGCAACGCACTGCTGCAATGGACACCTGACGCGTTAAAAGCGTTCCACACCGCGCGTCAGACGCTTAGCCAGGCCGCCATGTTGGTACACCCCAAGCCAAACGCTCCCACCTCGGTCCTCGTGGACGCCTCCGGTACTGCTGTGGGAGCTGTTTTACAACAGTACGTCGATGGCCGCTGGGAGCCCCTCTCTTTTTTCAGCCGTGCCCTAACCCCTGCCCAGCAGAGATACAGCACCTTTGGTCCGGAGTTGCTGGCGGCTTACCTCGCCGTCCGCCAATCTCGATACTTCGTTGAAGGACGAGACTTCACCCTCCTCACCGATCATAGACCACTCGTCTACGCGCTACGTTTCCCTTCCACCAACCCAAGTCACAGTCCGCGGGAGATTCGTCACATGGCGTATCTGCTGGAATTCACTGCGGACGTGCAGCATGTGAAGGGACCTGACAACTGTGCAGCCGACGCCCTCTCCCGTTCGGTTGCCGCCTTCAACTTAGCAACCGTGTCCTCTGAGGAAATTGCGGAGGCACAACGAACCGACCCTGACTTTCAGCATCTACTTGATTCCCCCGGAAGTCTCAAGCTCTCCAATATCCAGTTGCCCTCCAGCAATACCCACATCATCTGCGACATATCCGCGAACCGCCAGCGGCCCCTTGTACCTCACTCTCTTCGCAAGGCCGTGTTTGATTCGCTCCACAGCATCCCCCATCCCGGTACACGTGCCACACGCGCCCTCATCTCCCACCGCTACGTTTGGCCTGCGATGAACAAGGACATTTCAACTTCGTGTAAGACTTGCCACCAATGCCAGCGCGTCAAGGTGACACGTCACACTTTTACCTCGTTGGCCGTTTTCCCATTGCCTGAAGCACGTTTTGCTCGGATCCACGTCGACATCGTTGGTTCCCTGCCCTCCTCCCAAGGCCACCGATACCTGCTAACCATGATTGATCGCTTCACCCGTTGGCCCGAGGCTACTCCCATGCTAGATGCCAATGCGCACTCCGTCGCCGCAGCCTTCCTAGACGCCTGGGTTTCCCGCTTCGGCGCGCCACTTAGCGTCACAACGGATCACGGCGGGCAGTTTTGCAGCTCTCTTTTCACCAGCCTGTTGCGTTCCCTTGGTACCATTCATCACACAACAACGGCCTACCACCCTTCTTCCAATGGCATGGTGGAAAGATTCCATCGCTCGCTGAAGTCGGCGCTCATGGCCACTGGCACCCCTTCTCTGTGGTTTAAACGGTTACCCCTTGTCCTCCTCGGCATCCATACGGTTTTTAAGGACGATATGGGTTGCTCCCCGGCAGAGATGGTATACGGAACACCGCTACGTCTGCCCGGTGAACTGGTCGCATCCCTGTCACACTGTTCAGACCTTGATCCTCACCTCTTCGTCGACCGCCTGAGACATGCTATGCGGGCCTTGTGCCCTTCACCGCCACGATGTCCCTCCGCCCGACCACAGTATATGCCACCCGGCCTTGGCACCTGTACGCACGTTTATGTCCGGCGTGACGCCGTCCGCAGACCTCTGGAGCCACACTACGACGGCCCTTTCCCTGTTCTATCACGCACTTCGAAGACTATTTCCATCGACCGCAATGGCAAACGGGACACACACTCTTTGGTCTGGGTTAAGCCGGCGCACATTGCCCCTACAGCCCCTCCTGCCAGCACCACCGCTCCCCAAACTACGACTCTTTCCGCGGCATGCGAGCGCCGGCGGGTACGCTTCAACGTTCCGTGACCATCTTCCCGGCCTCGTCACTGAGGGGGGAGCCCGTGGCCAAGGAAGTCGATAACGAGGAAGCGCGGGAGCATGCGCTGGGCTCAGCTCCTGCCACGCCATTAAACACTTCTTTTCCTGTTCTCTGAGATCGACGGTTGTCCATTCCCTGTCTCTCGTAGCCTATGCTACAGCCCCACCCAACCCTCAGGACAAGACGGGACATCAAGTGCGACAATATCAGGCACGCTGTAGTAATGAACTATACAAACTAGCTTTTCCCTTCGAAGCAGACAGAGGAAAGCCCGTGTGCGCCTACGCAACCCACCCACCACCACCACAAACCACCGCCCACATGATGTGTAATAAAACCACACAGGGCCCGCTGCTATTTCTCTCCACTCTCTTTTGGTTCGCAGGTCGCTTGCTTTTGCGTGCGCTTCTGCTTTCCTGGAAACATTTAAAAGACAAGAAAGTTTGCTTGAAAATCGTATGTAATATGCAATGAGAAATCTCTGAAGAACAAGCATAAAGCCACCTAATACTTGGCTTATCTGTTAAATCACATCACACATAAAACTCGTTAAATTGACGAGTCTTGCCCTGTGCATCGGTTGCAGTATGTTTTCTGTTCAACACCAGATAACCAAGAGTGTCCATATTTTGCATATCTTAATATGAATGAATAAAGAAGTCGGATGTCGACTTACATTGACAGAATAAGCCGCGGAACGCTGCTACAGAGATGGCAAGAAAAAGTACAGGAAATCGCGCTTTTTGGTGGGTGGTGGTGGTGGTGGTGGTGGTGGTGAAGGGTCTCACCGTTGCCGGCTTCACAGAGTTGGATAACGTCACGACTGACGCCCTGAGGAATATACGTCCTGGGCTGACTTCTACGGGAACTGTGCCGACACATGTCTGAAAGCCTCTGAGGAAATCCCCTAAAAACCCCAGACAGTACAGCCAGCACCACGGTTGGAACCCGGGTACCCTCTAGTCTCGACGTGACATGGTCACGCGCCCCACGAGCTAGAGCTTTTTGGAGGGCATCTACATTCCATGCGGAAGTAACCGATTTTACTCCAATCCGGACAATAAAGCGAACATGCAGAGCCACCAGCCAGCCAGTTTCATGCGCGTGGAACAACACGCCTCTGTGACAGGCAGCGTCGACCACAAAATATCGCTTCTTGCCCCGCGTTCAAACTGCGAGAGATGTCGTCGAGAGATGTCTTCTGCAACATCATCTCTGGGATTTTTGCACGGGCAAGCGATATCACATCACGGTCTGGTCAGATAAAATCGTTTGCTGTGCTATACCTGTCTCTGCGTCCCACCTTACCCTACTACCTAACTGAGACTCTACACAACAAGGGAAAATTCGAAAAAAGTCATTTTTGTGTCGAAGGGGCATCTTCTTAGAAGTAAAGCCATTGTCGGCAAGCTTCAAATGTTGGCAAGTGATTATCGGATACGATACAAGTCGTCGGGGAGAACAGTAGAGAACAATGAAGAATCTGGCATAAGTGGCGCGTCTCTTCAGCCATCACCAAACATTTGGAACTGTTTCGTGGCGCGGTTGTAGCGCTGTCGTAAGATTCATCCGGGTTTAGCCGGGTCATAGCACGTGACTACACGGAAGAATCAAATAAGGTGGATATTTTGTTAAGCGTAGATTTTTGAAAATTTAAGGTGGATAGCTATGCGGTTTATTGTTAGTCGTGGATTGATAAGGACGTTCTATTTTTAACGATAGAGTCTTACGCGATTATTCTTGACCGTTTGTAATGATTTAAAGTAGACTGCGCCGCCAGGATGTCTCCAGGGCCCCGCCAACTGCCACGTCTGCCTCCCGTGACGGCGCACCTGGCTCTTAGGTAGTGTGTAATGTTCAATTTGTTTGTCTGTGTACTGCAATGCTATCGCTCTACGCGTTTGGCACAGTGGCAACGGGTCCATTGCATCGTATGGCGCAATGAATACAATTTCCGTGAGCGTTTGCGAAACACGAAATTATTTCTGCCCCCCCCCCCCGCCTACCATACCGGAGTGTACTACCACCAGTCTGCAACAACGACTAACGGTGAGTATAGGGACATTCGGCTAGAGTTTGGCGCAGAAAGTTGGGCTAGTTGGTGAGACAGCATACTGCAGATGTTGGGACGCGGAAGACAGGGACTGAAGGAAGCACACAAACACAAGCGTCACTCGCAACTAATCTGTATTGCAGGCAAAAGAATGCTTTTAAAACACAACCGGTAGGCGACACGTGCCGAGTTATAAGCCTCAAAACGTGCTGATAGACGCACGGCTGCCAGCAGATAGTAAGGACGTAATTAGGTACTTAGGAAGGCAAGTTCTTTATCAGAAAGTGTTAGAGATGGTTGACTGACACACTTGCCTTCCCCCGCCGAAAGTATGTGATGCGCTATTATTATATCCCGGGTAATTTGAGATCTGGCCCTCCCTAGGACAGTGGTACCCCGAAAATCCGGAACACAACCACATCTATCGCAATGGTATGCCAGATTCCTCGAAGGCACATTTCTGAGGCTGCAGGAGTGATCACGTAGTCTAGTATTTAGGCACCTGTCCGTCTGGCCAATGTAAACTCTATTACACGAGAGAGGAATTTTGTATATAACACCAGAAGAACAGTGCACGAATTGCTGGGAATGAGCAATATCACACATATCCCCCCGTTCAACTTTTTTGACCATGCCACAGAGGCCACCTACCTTGTGAGGGCCCGAAAGGACCGTAGGGACCTGGTACCTATTGGCTACCTTCTTGATATTGTGGGATAGTCGATGGACATATGGCAAAATGACCGGTCTACCAGGTCGCCTTTGCCGCACCGTATCCCGTTTTGACAGTACCGAAGCCATCAGTCTCTCAGCAATGCTCGTGATGATATGATCAGGATACCCCGCGTCAACTAACCGTAGGTACTGACTCTCTAAGGCTGCTCTAACTGTGTGGTTACATGAACGCTCGAGTGCTGATCTAATTGCGGCCGTTCCGATAGCCCTTTTGACCACTTTCGAGTGGGATGAATCATATGGAAGGAGTTGCTTTACTGATCTGGGGAAAATGGTCCAACAAACGTGATGGATAGTGCTTTCCAGCTTCAGTTCAAGTTACTGCAGGACGTTATCTTTTGGGAGCTCATATGTAAACCTAAGACCACCACCATGCTCATGGAACACATCAAGCACCCGTGACACCAGCTCGCCCTCATCAATCCCATGGGCATGCTGGTAAAATACTAGAAAATCATCAACATACCTAAATGCCTTTGTAACACCCATACATTCAAGAACAGGCAAAATGTTTGTGTCAAAATCTGACAAAAAAAGGTCACACAATATTGGTGCCACGGACGACCCAATACAAATACCTTTCCTTTACAAATAATACTCCTCCTCATCCCCAATGTAGGTCAAAGACAGATAGAGCTTAAGCAATTCTAAAAACCCACTGACCGACACACCAGATGCATTCTGAAACCTCACAAGACCCCAGTTCTCGATGCGGTTCCTTACAACCCTGAATAGTTCTGGGTGTGGAACCGAAAAGAACAAATCCTCAACGTCCACCGAAAACATTCTTTCCACGCCCCGGTCCTCTGACACCAAGTAGTCTATCACGGCCAGAGAGTTACGAATCACAAAGGGATCCTCAAAAGAGACAACAGTCAAGTGCTTCTGAAGGAAACCGCTCACAATCTTCTGCCAAGTCCCCTTCTATGTGACAATGTTCCTCAAAGGGGCATCGACCTTGTGTGTCTTAACAGCGAAAAACACGCTAAGAAACCCTACCTTGGAGCTCGGAGCGTTGACGAAGACTATCAGAAAAACCACTAACTCTCTAACTAAAATATCTCTAACACTTTCTGATAAAGAACTTGCCTTCCTAAGTACCTAATTACGTCCTTACTATCTACTGGCAGCCGTGCGTCTATCAGCACGTTTTGAGGCTTATAACTCGGCACGTGTCGCCTACCGGTTGTGTTTTAAAAGCATTCTTTTGCCTGCAAGACAGATTAGTTGCGAGTGACGCTTGTGTTTGTGTGCTTCCTTCAGTCGCTGTCTTCCGCGTCCCAACATCTGTAGAGTTTGGCGGCCGGCACGGTGACACTGGAGCTGTCTTTCTTTTCTGTTGGTGGACAGGGCAAAAAAAATTCCAGCATATTCTACCATCGTGCAAGACTATCTTGGCGATTGCCCACGTCATTGCCCACGCCACCGGCCTCAGTGAATGTGTAGGTTGACCTATGACATGACTGCGAACTAACTAAAATAAGTGCTGCAAATAACTTACCATTTGCCACCAGAGGTGGTGCCGATGACAGTGAGCGAGGGCGCCCCCTGGACAACCGGACCAGCCTATGAGTCTTGCAATAGACCACCCTCATAATCTCGTCGCTTGTGGCGGCGGAATGTCAAACGTTGTACCTCCCTTACCAGTTAGAACCTACATAGTGACAACTCCCAGTAACCATGGTGAAGCTTTTCTGCACAAACCACCGCCCACATGATGTGCAAGAAAACCACACAGGACCCGGTGCAATTCCCCTCCACTCTCTTTCGCTTCGCAGGTCGCTTGCTCCTGCGTGCGCTTCTGCTTTCCTGGAAACATCCTAAGGGATAGGAAAACAGTGTGTGAGGTAGGAGGGGAAGAGAGCCACCGCATTGTCAGTGCCTTGGTCTTCTGCAGGTGACTGCGCATGCGCCTATTATTAGACAAATATTATGTCGACCTGATTTGTCGCACCCAGTGCCGCCGTCTACGGGGCGGTTGGTTGGACAATTGCCCCCGCGAGCCCACCCCAAGGGGTGCCAAAAAGCAGGCAGCGTCCTTGAAAGTGGGAGGGTTGAGGGGAGGACAGACGCGGGTAAGTAGTTCTCAAAGACAATAAAGGGTTCAATAGAACTAAAGCGAGGGAGAACGATTGCCTAATTACACAGTTTCCACGTTGCCAGGGTATCTCCTTTCATTTCATTCCTGTCCTTTCCATTTACCCCTTTCCTTGGACAAGATTAACACAGTTATTAGTCGAAACATAAAATATAGTAAAAAAAGCAAGATCCACCAAATTCGGCGCAACCGAAGAACCAATGCTTACAACATTAGCTTGTGTAAGGGGCATGCTCTCCGAGATTACGTCCGTATACATATTCCAGGTACGTTGGGTACGTGATGTAGTCAATGAACCTGAAAGAGCCTGAAGGGTGATGGATCTGAGCGCACGGAGCAAATGATCGCAGCTAGCTTCATAGTTTCGGAAACCTGTATACTAAAAGAGCAGCACCCATTCCAGAAAATATCTGGGACCGATTCGCTCTTTATTTTATTTTCGTTAGCCGGGACATCATTACTCGAAAAATGTTACGGAGAAAATGGTCCGTGGTTCTGTGGGCGGGAAAAATGGCCCGGTGGGCTCTCGCGCGCAAAAATATTTTTGGGCGTGCGGTTGCAGGTAACTGAAGAAACACATCACAGCCGAGCATGTAGCATTCGCTCTTCCAGTTTGATAACATTTTGAGTGTTTTTGTTTTCATGTGTTAACGAATCTCTTGGACTGACGGGTTTTACGGTTGTCCTCCCAAACTGTCATTGTCGATGTTGATGGACAATAAAAGCTGTACACCCAAACTCATTGTATCATTACCTCCGCTTCTTCTGGAGATCGGGTTTATCGACAGAGAACAACTGTTAAGCGGGAACCACATCTCCAAGAACACAGACGGTCCCCAGGACGTCCTCACAGTGTCATTGTGTCCACGTCCTTCGATGTGTATTCTCAGACTCTCCTGAGGATGACACTTGCGGATTGCCCGTGAAGAGTCATTCATGTACATCCTGTGTCAGTCTCGGTAGGCAGCTCGCGGGACGAGAAATACCACCTTGTTCAATTTTCCTGCTAAGACTCTGCAAATATTGAGTGACACATTTGTTTTGCTTTCTGTGCCGATCCCAGGGGCTGAATTACATTCGTCAGAAGAGAGGACCGGTCCTATGTAAAATTTCTTTCCCTCCAAAAAGGTGGCTGTCTATGATGCCTGGAGCATTTACCGCGGAAAAGACAGAAAAACGCGATTCTGTAGCACCGCTCTTGACGCAAATCGAAAAAAGTAAGAAACATAGTCTTCGCATTCCTTGATAGTTGATACTTCAAGCATTTCGTCGCTTGAGTATTGTTTGTTTGCTAAATTTAATTAATCTTCAATAGCTCGGCCTTCGTTTTGTGTCAGATGCGAACACTTGTCTCGGACCTACGGAGGATAGCATAATAAGCAATATATTGTGTCGGATATTTTTTTTTTTCTTTGGAAGGGAATTCCAGCACTTTTCGAAGTGGGTTTCTCAGCCTTTGTGCTCCGGGTAAGGCTTTTTTTTTCAACTTCTAGATTTCTGTCGTATTTTTAAATCGCACGCTCATTTCCGTTATGGAAAGTACTACGCTTTATGCGGCAGTTTGTCAATATAATTGACAGTAATCAATCAGTGATACAGAAGTTGTAAGACAGTGTTTGGTTTCTGGCGAAACCAAATAAGGTACAATAAAACGATGCTAGATTATGTCCCTGCTGCGTGATCGCACTCTCCTACGTCGGTCGTTCATGACCTCCCTAGGGGCAACCAAAAGAACATCGTAAGGACATGTGAGAGTCCCATTTTAACACATGAGGTATACCCTGAGCACCGATTTTGCCCTCCGGCGGACGTCCTGCCTGTCCCGGTATGATACACTTTAAGCAAAAAAAAGCATGATTTTCTACCCATTTCGGTAGAGCTGCATTGCAACCACTTTTCTACTCCAACCAGTTTTACCTTTTGGGTATAGCTGTAGAGTAGAAACGAACTACAGAGTAGAGACTGTCGCTCTACCAGCTTGGGTAGGAAATTCTACCATTTTCTCCTAGAGCAAACGTGAGAGAGAGGAGCAAGGGAAAGGGACGCCGCCGCTTATACCCGCGGGGGAGAAGTGGCGTGTGCATTGGCACGAAATGGTAGAAGTACATTCCCGCTGCAACTCTGGGTAGGAAATTTTACCTTTTTTTCTTAGAGTGTAACCGTCGAATATCCAGGGACGACAGTGTGTTCTTAGGGATACAACTTTTTCTCGATGCAGAAGCGTCTGCTTTGAGTTTGTGAGAGACGGAGAGCACAAAGAAAACTACATTTTCTCAACGCAGCCTACACTCTTAAAAATGAACTTCACCACATACCACGTTCCTACGTACTGCGTAGTATTATGTACTGCATAAAGGAAACAAAATAGGCTCCGCCTTTTGTTTTGAACAAATCGGGGACGAGAACGTTGTCATTCGGGATGATGGTTGGCTAGGGCGTGCTATGTGGGGTAGCTCATTTTTAAAAGTGTACATTCTAAACATCGCCAACCGTGAGCCAACAATTGCCACGAATGATAAAGGTATCATATCCAATACAAAGAGAAGGAGGCACACCTTTTTGCGGCGATTTTGATATATAAAAATTGCCATAAAAGGGCGTACGCTCCCTCTGTCTTCCAACCACAAGTGGTGACCATATCACTGGTGGCAATGGTTGGCGCAGAGAGTTTTATGCGGTTCTGTTTTTAGAGTGTCAGTGTTCAACTGTCGATGTTTGCGACCTCTGGCAGTATTTCTCGTCATGAGTGCCAGCTAATAGAAGTTGTCATAATAACATGCAGTATAACCTGTGACTATCGGCGTGGATATCTCTTGCTTGTACTTCCGCTTCCGTTCGCTGTTCTCCTCCAATGTACGCGCTGATGTTACAAATTCAATTATTCCAGAACGAATGAGTCGCGACAAGAAACAGACGACACAGGCACAGTAAATAGAATGCTGTGCCTTATTTGGCATAGCCAGACGAGTAATCTATATCAGGCTGTCCGAAACGTGTTTATTCATTTATTTACAAATACTGTGATCCACGCAGTAGCCCAAACAGGAACGAATGCACAATATAAACAAGGGAATCAACAAACAAGTTCGTACATACACATACAAAGGAGAACATTCTTACAGGGACATTAACGATCTGAACCAGTGCAGATGTCGTCGACAGGCTCTTCGAATACTGTAGCACTTTCGCTCCGAACAATAAGCAACGAATTCCACTCAGGGGCAGTACGAATAAAAAACGAAATTTTAGATGTTGAACTAAGAGCGAATATTGTTTTAAAGGTACTGTAAAGCAGTAGACAAGCATGATATGCCGGTGATGTGAGTAGAGACTTTGTTGCTTCTAAATACCATATGCGGAACCATACGACCGACAACGCGCTATACATATTTTTAATTGGCCATGAAAAATGCGGCGTAGTGGAGCGGTGCGACGCTTGGTGTCAAACAGCCCCCTGTATAGCGGGCAGCACTGAAAATTGGTATTACACACTATTACATCGGAACTTCGTTATTTTAGTAACCATATTATTAGTTTCCCTGTTTACCTGTGCATTCTGAATCCCCTGTTAACAGTGTTTTTTGCGAAGTAACCCAGCGCTGGCCGCTGTTCGATGGAGGCTCTCCCTACTTCTCTGCGGCGCCTGCGCGCTCCTTCTGTTCGCGGCCTCTTTTCAACGAACAAACTCTCGCTGTGAACCTCTGTGAACAAACAAGTCCCGACGCTGTCTGGCTTCTTGAACGTCTGACACATTTTTTTCAACGACTCAGCATTTCATTTCAGCTCGCTTATCCGTTTATCCTCAGATGTGGATCGTTGTGTGGATTGCAGGGGCAGATTTTATGGTGGATTGTGGTGGATTGTTATTTCGGGCCCAGTGTTATACGCATGCAATGTGGTTGCCGCCGTATGTGGCAGGAGTACGGATTCATTTCGAATACCTAGTACAGTGTTGCCCGTAATCTTTAATTGTAATTTTCTAATTAATTGCACCGTCGATTGGAATGAAACTTGCGCAGTTTTTCTCCAGGTGGCTTGGACTATCGAATAGCCACACTAAATGACATTAGATCGGTGCTGATTTACAGTACCTCTAAAGGAAATGGGATGAACATGGCACCCAAGTGGTAGGAGGGGTTCTCGATACGGAAATCACTGTTACTTAAAGTTACTTCTCGATGTATCGAACAAGAACTTCAGTTCGGTAATTTTTCGTGTCTTCAAGGGCGTAATGTTGTTTTCACTCATAAGAGCATGTTTGCATGAAAAATTAAACGCACAGCTTTCCGTTATCCTGCTTCGAGTTTATTCATGTCAACTTTGCTGTGCGGATCCCACACGATACCGTATGATGGACTTAAAATCCCATATCTTCACAGTAGGCTGGGCTTTTCGAAGTTTCTTTTTCAGATACCCCAGTTTACGCATGGCGGCAGAGCAGGTTAAGTTAATGTGCCTAGACCATTATACCAGATGTAAAGGTCATACCAAAGTACTTAAATGCCTTCACCTCCTCTACTGGAACGTCCCCAATAAAATAGCACTGATCTGGTTGGGAACTGAACTGAATTGGTTGCCTTTTGGTCGTGGTTCGGAGAACAGTGTTATTGCAGTTAAGCCTCATAACCCACCTGTCGGAAAAATCGGAGATGCCAGCTAGACTATGACTCAGCGGAACTTGTTCATCATGGAAATAAAGCGGTCTGCATAACACACAATCGTCTGCAAGCAAACGTATCTGTATTCCGGTGCTCACAACATCAACAATATCATTCATATAGATAAAAGAACAATAAAGGTCCAATAACACTGCACTGGTCGTGTGGCAACACAAAGCAGTGCACCTTTCGCTTGAATGAATTTCAACTCGCTTAATGGATTACCGCCGCACCAAGTACGTTTCGTAAATGGACGTTATTTTCTGCACCTTTCCAGCAACTAGCCCTACCTCTAGGACGACTCCCAGTTCCACCGCGACTACCAGTGGCCCTATGACCAGTACTGCCAGTACGACAGCCCCTCGTGAGTATCAGGCTTGCAATGTATAATTCATGTGTTCGCATCGCCTCTGGCAGCGGCATGTCGAACGTCGTATCCCCAACCCACCATTGCATACTGGTTGAATAAGGGTGGTGGGTCGTTCTGCTCCGGAGAGGTCGACCGAGCTTTGGCACAAAGTGGTCAGTGGGCACTGTAAGAAAGGACGTGTGCTGCTGTCACGGGTGGGCGGGAAAACGTCCTTCTCCAGTGTGCCATGGGGGGTAACAGTATATCATGTTTATTTTTGTTTTGTTTTTTCTTCTACATTCTGCAGCTTTTGTCACCTATTTGTGTTTTCTATTTACGCTGTTCTCTTGCGGCTGCCCCAAACTTGGTGATAGCCTGCGAGTCGTGTGCAGATCGCCTTCGGTACTCAGAAGAAGAAGTCACTATACCATGATTTCATTATTGTTAATTGGCATTTGGAATCATTGGAATTGGCATTGCAATTTCGAATTCATATTTTTGTGGAAACAAAAGCACGTTACCATTTGCTACGAAGTACACCATTTGGTACGAAGTAACTGAATTCTCATTCGTTCAGACCGAGAATCCGAATCATGTGATGAGGAGTACCAAGTGCTCCAGTCTAGCTTATAGGTTAGCACCATCCGAATTTCTTCCTCAGCTCAGTTATGATTGAGTGACCTTGTATACAGGGTGTCTCCCTAAACGTCCTTCAATAATAATACTTTTACAACACCCATAATCCTGCGTCTAACGGCATTTCTTCTTGCTAGGTTTTTGGCACCTGTTGATGTGAATGTCATACTGTAAAGTTTTTCGAAATGAACTCTGAAATTTCTAAGCAACTGTAACTTTTTTTTGCCTCACCAATGTAAAGAATGTGCCGAAAAATAGCCGTACATTGTGCTTTACGGAGCATCCGAAGAACAGCCCGCGACGAATTTTTCAGCGTAATCGTTGGCCGGACAACCCGCCCACACCGGGATAGTAGGAGGAGATAACACAGGCACGGCTTATTGCATCAGGCTGCCGCTGGGATCACGCCTTCCCTTTCCCAATTTTATAAACTGTCACGTTCTCTACTATCGGTCTATGGGCTCGGTTTCCGGGACTGACAGCGATTGCGCTCAAAAAGTTGTGGTGCGCTATGCCTAGGATGCTCCGAAGTGCATGATGTTCGGCATTTTTTTTGCGATGGGATAGCTCATCAATATCCCTTTCAATTATGATGCAGTTTGAGTGAATTCGACGCGCTCTTCACATTGGTGGTGTAGAAAAGTGGCATTTACTTGGGAAATTCTGTTCGCAAAAATTTAAATAATAAAACTCACCTTACAGAGCATCCGCATCAGGAGGTGGAAAAAAAGTAGAAAGAACAAATTGTAGTACGGGGTAGGATCCAGGCTTCGGGCGGTCCAGTTAGAAACCTGGACCAGCCCTGCGCGTATTTTTCCCTGCGCGGCGCGTGTGCGGAGGGTTGTCCACGTGAATACCGGCGGGGGGAGGGCTGCGTGCGCGCTTACCCTCTCACATTTTCAGCCTGGGTCGACTTATTTCGTCATACGTGGGCCGACTTCACATATTTTTTCCGATACAACCGGTGTGTAGTAGGCAGTTTACATGCAAAGGTTAGCCATACACAAAAGTACAAGTGAAAATATATTTATTAAAGTCATTAGTGTCGAGAATTATGTTATGACTCCGTGTGAAGGAGAAAAACTTAGCCAAAAAATATGATGCAATAGCATTGAAGGGGTATCACATTTTTTATTAGTGATGATCACGCAAGTTTTCAATTAAGCAGGAGGAGTAGCACGTTTTAATCAAAGAAGATATTTTTAATCAATACAATTACAATCAAAATTAAAAGTTTTATTATAAAAAGTCTAACATGACCACCCCAGCGGAGTTTTAATTACAAGTGCCGATAGTTAATTGCAGACAGCAGAGAACCTGAAAGACCATGGGACACGAACACAAGAGGAAATGAAATATATAGCACTACATTAACCAAAAAAGATATTCTTAATCAAAACAAGAGAGGAGGAGAATAATCTATCATTTTAACTATCATAAAATCATCCGTGTGACTTAATCTAGTCGAACCCCATACAATTTTCATTCTAAGAGACACTACAAACCTTACTTTGTTTTATGAATTCAACACAGAAAATACATTAAAAAATGAACTTCACCCCATAGCACGCTCCTAGCAAACAATCAGCTCTAATAATATCTGCCCTGATTTGTTAAAGACGGGAGGCGTACGCCTGTTTTGTGACAGTTATGAACATTTTCGAGCGCAATAGGGAAGATAAGTTCCAACATTACACAATTAATCAATTTATTATTAAGTAAACAGCATAGACATACGGAAATATTGAGAAACAAAACGATCAACAGCTAATAGAGAACCAAAACCCATCACATAAACAACAGACACACGCAGGAAAATAAATGAAAAAAAGAATCTATGAAAACGATAAACATGCACGGATGAATAGCAGAGAAACACTTTGAACGGCACACCATCCACATGTAAACAATAGCACACACACGAGGAAATAATGAAAAACACGATCAACAGCTAATAGAGAACCAAACAAATGCACCAAAGCAAACAAGAGGTACACAAAGGATAAATAATTGAAAAACAATCTATCAAAACGATAAACATGCACGGATGAATAGCAGAGAAACACTCTAAACGGCGCGTCTGCCAACATGTAAATAACACACAGGAAAATATTATTGAAACAAGATCAACAGATAATAGAGAGCCAAAATCCAACACGTAAACAAGAGGTACACAAAGGATAAATAGTTGAAGAAGAATCGAACAAAACGAGAAACATGCAAGGATGCATAGCAGAGAAACACTCTAAACGGCGCGTCTACCGACATGTAAACAACACACAGGAAAATAATATCGAAACAAACTATCAAACATTACAAATTGAAATGGAAATAATATACCTTTTGAACTATCATAAAATCAACTTTGCGACCTAACAATATAGAATTTTCATCCTACTCGGACACTATAAACATTACCTTGACAGAGGTATCCAAACACGCAGCACAGCTATGCTTTACACAGTACAATCAGACTCGAGACCGGTGGGGTCACTCTCTACACCTAAACACCCCAAAGCAAAGAATCTGTTGTCAATCTGTGGGGTGGGGAAACCCTCTCTCTTTTTCACATTCTTTCCTCCAAAAGGAAATATTGTCAGAACTGGTGTACAGAGACGAAATTTTTTATTGATGGCAAATAGACACTGGAATTATTCGATTCTCAAGAACACAATAAGAATTCTGTCAACAAACAATAGCACGCAAAAAATATAGGAATAGACATCAATATCAGTGCAAACTGGTTTTTAGAGAAACATTATCTAAGCAAATGAGAAGTATTATCGGCGCAAACATACCAAACGAGAAACGCTGCATTTTAATGTATTTCAGGTCAGACATAACTATCATGCATACATTATTATAAACTCACAAAATGTCAATCGAGTGAACATCTGAAGCAAAGAGAGAAAGTCAAGTTTATTAATTGATAGAAACAATACTATTGACAGAGGTATCCAAACACGTAGCACAGCTAAGCTTTACACAGTACAACCAGACTGGAGCCCGGCGGGGTCACTCTCTCCCTCTATACAGCCCAAAGCGAAGAATTCGCACATCCTTTGCAATCTATGGAGTGGGTACACCCTCTCTCTTTTTCACATTCTTTCTTCCAAAAGGAAATGTTCTTAGGACCAGTGTACAGGGGCGAAATTTTTTATTGATCGCAAATAGACATTGGAATTATTCGATTCTCAAGAATACAATAAGAATTCTATCAAAAAAAAACAGCACGCAAGACATCTCAGAATAGACTTTTATGTCAGTGCAAACTGGTTTTAGAGAAACATTATCTAAGCAAACGAGAAAATATTATCGGCGCAAACAATACTCAACCAAAACGAGAAACGTTGCATTTAATGTATTTCAGATCAGACACAACTATTAGGCATTCATTATTCTCAACTCACAAAATATCAATCAAGTGAAAGTCAAGTTTATTCAGTGATAGAAACAATACTAATTCGAAAATGAGAAAAAATTTAATTACATAATTTCTTATGATAACTTTGCAACAGTAATTTCTACACGCAGAAGCCACAAACAACTCATCTGAAATGCAAAATTATTGTGTTTGCTACAGCGAAAATAAACGCACACAGCTCAAAATACATTCCCAACTAGTAGAACATTTTTATTAATATCAATCGAGTGATCATCTGAAACAAAGTCAAACGCAGTAATTAATTTAAGCAAACATTTTTCGTAATCACGCAGCGCAAATATACATCACAGAAACATGTCTTTTTTCATTCAGGGCCCACTAGTGGAAACGAAGTGAGAGAAGGAAGCTGAGTTCCCGTACACTTTCGTTAAGGTTACGCCCGCAGGAAGTAGGGGAATCCAACAATGGTCTTGGTATACAATGTATAGTTATAAAGCCATAAACTGACTCCCGCAAGTCAAGTTAGGGAAGGAGGGTCTCTAGCGCTGTCTTGTACGTAGAATCATTGAAAGCACACGTTTTTTCCTTGCACATCACATCTTTTTGTAAATCGAATTTCATAATTCTCACGACAGGTGGAACATTATAAACCTGATAATAAATTTTTAATAAATAAAATTAGCACCGATATGACTTAATTAAGTGCGGAGGCACACTACAGAACAGAACAGACAATTGCTATACATTGAAGAGATGAACGGATTTTGTACTCGTTACCATAGGTCATGGGAGGACCTGATAAAAAGCTGCTTCGAAAAAGAGGAGCCTCGAAACGATTCCATTATCGCTGCATTTCGATATGTCCCAGACATGGTCGTATTCGGAGATATGGCGCAAATTATGGAATTCAAGATGCGAGAACTTGTATGCCGATTCTACAATAGTTATAAAAATATTTGCACGTCAACATCGGAAGGATCACTGGGATTGATGGTGGAGTTTTTGAGGTTTTCTAACGAAGAATTGAAATACACTAGACCAAACGTAATTGTAATCATTGCAATGGGCATTGCATTAATCAAGAAAGCAATCAGATCAAATTATCATATACAAGCAGTCTATATCGCACGATTTATTACGGATTTGTTGAAATTACACCTAACGGTTGAAATGGAAAGTACAAAAAAATCTTTTCACGTGATATATTCCACCCTAGACCTTCTACACATTTCTTTTATTCTACCAGTCAATGATGTCGAATGATCAGCAGTTCAATATTGTCGTGCAAGGTCTGATGTATCATCACTTATTGAAACTCAACAAACATATCAATTGCGGTGGACCACAGGACGATTTTCATCTAATACTCTCTTGTACGCCATTCAAGAACCTTCATACAAACAAAGGAAACATCAATAAGAGACTATGCAAGTTCATCGCTACAAAGTGCAAGTTGTTGAAGCAATACAATCACGTCGACAACATATCACCCGCGTTAATCAACGCTGGATTCAAGCGCCCAATAATCATAATAATCTACTTGATGTCTTCGGAATTCATCAATCAAGACAACAAACGACAACTTCAGAGTTTGGATAGAACTGTAATTTATCGAAATAAACATGTGTCTAAATGAAATAATAATTGTATTCTTTGTCATCATTGTAATGTATTCTACACATCGCAACGAAAACAGCTTATGACTAGATTGAAGGTCGCTAAGGAGACGTTTATTCCGCACTATGTACAAGGATCTTCGCATGGAATCAGCGCTGGCAATCAAAGAGATATTACACGAAAACACTCTATACAACACCGACACCCGAAGAAAATAATTGAAGTAGAATCGCTAATAGAAATTTAGAGGCATGTTACATCAATCTTTGTTTACAAAAGAGGATCACTAATATTTTGCGAAAGCATATTTTATGAATTAAATTGCACAGTGTATATATTTTCTCAGACTATTGGACAGTTGACAATACTATATTGAAAGGAATCTATTATCAAATGACGCAAAGGCGGAGTCCACAATTCTAATCATCATAACATGCGGCACACAGTTCCAATAAGATTTTGGGAGAATCGAATCACACAACTGTGATAAAAAATGTTTAACCACTATACAATGAAGATGAGCACTATCCATAAGATATGTAATGATAATAAGTAAATATTCCTTTTGCAAACTTAACCAAAGCAGCACACATAAACGTAGCTCTAATTCACAGAATGTACCCGAGGCTTTTCGTTAGCCATTCTGAAAAACTATGAGTCTATTCATTATTTTAGCTCACAATGAAACAAAACACAAACTCTAACACCAAAGGTTCTTGTTTAAATTTCAAAGTCAAAACTGTACACTCTTTCTTACAATTTTTTAAGATATAGATTAAAAAGTTGTCTATATAGTCACACATTGTATACAAGATATTTGTACATTAATTGCTGAAATTTATCAGGTCACATTTTGGAGCAGTGGTGACTTATCACACATCAGTAAGTGTTTAATTAAAATTTGAACTGCTGCCACAATTTACGAATTGAGTTGTAGAAAGTGTAATTTCACAGCTTTAGCTGGCTCACTTTGATACGCGAAGGTTTTAAGAACTCTTTCACGGTGACGAAGAATTGAATCGAGTGTATTGATATTTTCTATATGCCCTATAACGTAATGTGAATTCTCCATGTCGCAGATAGTGAAAGTTCCGAATATTTTTCGAACGAAATTTACTTAAAACTCGAAGAAACGGTTATCCGCGTCGTCGAATGCGTTTCGGCAACACGCCTGGCAGCGTTTCCCGGACACCATTCCGAAACCGAACGCGATTCGGTGCCCGACGCGTTAACGCGGCATCTCACGCGAGCGTGTTGCTTTCTTCCGGAAACGGGTTGTTTTCCGGAAACGGATTCCCTGAGTTGTTTCCATCCTAGTACATAGTGCGGAATAAACGTCTCCTTAGCAACCTTCAATCTAGTCATAAGCTGTTTTCGTTGCGATGTGTAGAATACACTACAATGATGACAAAGAATACAATTATTATTTCATTTAGACACATGTTTATTTCGATAAATTACAGTTCTATCCAAACTCTGAAGTTTTCGTTTGGTGTCTTGATTGATGAATTTCGAAGACATCAAGTAGATTATCCTGATTATTGGGCGCTTGAATCCAGCGTTGATTAACGCGGGTGATATGTTGTCGACGTGCTTGTATTGCTTCAACAACTTGCACTTTGTAGCGATGAACTTGCATAGTCTCTTATTGATGTTTCCTTTGTTTGTATGAAAGTTCTTGAATGGCGTACAAGAGAGTATTAGATGAAAATCGTCCTGTGGTCCACCGCAATTGATATATTTGTTGAGTTTCAATAAGTGATGATACATCAGACCTTGCACGACAATATTGAACTTCTGATCATTCGACATCATTGACTGGTAGAATAAAATAAATGTGTACAAGGTCTAGGGTGGAATATATCACGTGACAATATTTTTTATGTACTTTCCATTTCAACCGTTAGGTGTAATTTCAACAAATCCGTAATGATTCGTGCGATATAGACTGCTTGTGTATGATAATTTGATCTGATTGCTTTCTTGATTAATGCGATGCCCATTGCAATGATTACAATTACGTTTGGTCTAGTGTATTTCAATTCTTCGTTAGCAAACCTCAAAAACTCCACCATCAATCCCAGTGATCCTTCCGATGTTGACGTGCAAATATTTTTATAACTATTGTAGATTCGGCATACAAGTTCTCGCATCTTGAATTCCATAATTTGCGCCATATAATACGACCATGTCTGGGACATATCGAAATGCAGCGATAATGGAATCGTTTCGAGGCTCCTCTTTTTCGAAGCAGCTTTTTATCAGGTGCTCCCATGATCTATGGTAACGAGTACAAAATCCGTTCATCTCTTCAATGTATAGCAATTGTCTGTTCTGTTCTGTAGTGTGCCTCGACACTTAATTAAGTCATATCGGTGATAATTTTATTTATTAAAAATTTATTATCAGGTTTATAATGTTCCACCTGTCATAGAGAATTATGAAATTAAATTTACAAAAAAGATGTGATGTGTAAGGAAAAAACGTGTGCTTTCAATGATCCTACGTACAAGACAGCGCTACAGACCCTCCTTCCCTAACTTGACTTGCGGGAGTCAGTTTACGGCTTTATAACTATACATTGTATACCAAGACCATTGTTGGATTCCTTTACTCCCTGCGGGCGTAACCTTAACGAAAGTGTCCGGGAACTCAGCTTCCCTCTCTCACTTCGTTTCCTCTAGTGGGCCCTGAATGAAAAAAGACATGTTTCTGTGATGTATATTTGCGCTGCGTGATTACGAAAAATGTTTGCCTTAATTAATTACTGCTTTTAACTTTGTTTCAGATGATCACTCGATTGATATTAATAAAAAATATTCTACTAGTTGGGAATGTATTTTGAGCTGTGTGCGTTGATTTTCGCTGTAGCAAACACAATAATTTTGCATTTCAGATGAGTTGTTTGTGGCTTCTGCGTGTAGAAATTACTGTTGCAAAGTTATCATAAGAAATTATGTGATTAAATTTGTTTCTCGTTTTCGAATTAGTACTGTTTCTATCACTGAATAAACTTGACTTTCACTCGATTGATATTTTGTAAGTTGAGAATAATGAATGCCTAATAGTTGTGTCTGATCTGAAATACATTAAATGCAACGTTTCTCGTTTTGGTTGAGTATTGTTTGCGCCGATAATATTTTCTCGTTTGCTTAGATAATGTTCCTCTAAAACCAGTTTGCACTGACATAAAAGTCTATTCCTATATTTTTTGCGTGCTATTGTTTGTTGATAGAATTCTTATTGTGTTCTTGAGAATCGAATAATTTCAATGTCTATTTGCGATCAATAAAAAATTTCGCCCCTGTACACTGGTCCTAAGAATATTTCCCTTTGGAGGAAAGAATGTGACAAAGAGAGAGGGTTTCCCCACTCCATAGATTGCCAAGGATGTGCGGATTCTTCGCTTTGGGCTGTATAGAGGGAGAGAGTGACCCCGCCGGGCTCCAGTCTGGTTGTACAGTGTAAAGCTTAGCTGTGCTGCGTGTTTGGATACCTCTGTCAATAGTATTGTTTCTATCAATTAATAAACTTGACTTTCTCTCTTTGCTTCAGATGTTCACTCGATTGATATTTTGTGAGTTTAGAATAATGTATGCATGATAGTTATGTCTGACCTGAAATACATTAAAATGCAGCGTTTCTCGTTTGGTATTGTTTGCGCCGATAATACTTCTCATTTGCTTAGATAATGTTTCTCTAAAAACCAGTTTGCACTGATATTGATGTCTATTCCTATATTTTTTGCGTGCTATTGTTTGTTGATAGAATTCTTATTGTGTTCTTGAGAATCGAATAATTTCAATGTCTATTTGCGATCAATAAAAAAATTCGTCTCTGTACACCAGTCCTGAGAATATTTCCTTTTGGAGGAAAGAACGTGAAAAAGAGAGAGGGTTTCCCCAGCCCGCAGACTGATAACAGATTCTTTGCTTTGAGTGTGTAGGTGTAGAGAGTGACCCCACTGGTCTCAAGTCTGGTTGTACTGTGTAAAGCTGTGCTGCGTGTTTGGATACCTCTGTCAAGGTAATGTTTATAGTGCCCGAGTAGGATGAAAATTCTATATTGTTAGGTCGTAAAGTGGATTTTATGATAGTTCAAAACGTATATTATTTCCATTTCAATTTGTAATGTTTGATAGTTTGTTTCGATATTATTTTCCTGTGTGTTATTTACATGTTGGCAGACGCGCCGTTTAGAGTGTTTCTCTGCTATTCATCCGTGCATGTTTATCGTTTTGATAGATTGTTTTTCAATTATTTATCCTTTGTGTACCTCTTGTTTGCTTTGGTGCATTTGTTTGGTTCTCTATTAGCTGTTGATCATGTTTTTCATTATTTCCTCGTGTGTGTGCCATTGTTTACATGTGGATGGTGTGCCGTTCAAAGTGTTTCTCTTCTATTCATCCGTGCATGTTTATCGTTTTCATAGATTCTTTTTTTCATTTATTTTCCTGCGTGTGTCTGTTGTTTATGTGATGGGTTTTGGTCCTCTATTAGCTGTTGATCGTTTTGTTTCTCAATATTTCCGTATGTCTATGCTGTTTACTTAATAAGAAATTGATTAATTGTGTAATGTTGGAACTTATCTTCCCTATTGCGCTCGAAAATGTTCATAACTGTCACAAAACAGGCGTACGCCTCCCGTCTTTAACAAATCTGGGCATATAGTATTAGAGCTGATTGTTGGCTAGGAGCGTGCTATGGGGTGAAGTTCATTTTTTAATGTATTTTCTGTGTTGAATTCATAAAACAAGGTAAGGTTTGCAGTGTCTGTTAGAATGAAAATTGTACGGGGTTCTACTAGATTAAGTCACAGGGATGATTTTATGATAGTTAAAATGATAGATTATTCTCCTCCTCTGTTGTTTAGATTCAGAATATCTTGTGTTCGTGTCAGATCTTGTGTTCGTGTCATTCGTGTCCCATGGTCTTCCAGGTTCTCTGCTGTCCGCAATTAACTATCGGCACTTATAATTAAAGCTCCACTATGGTGGTCACGTATAATCATGTTAAAGTTTTTATAATAAAACTTTTAATTTTGATTGTAATCATACTGATTAAAAATATATTCTTTGATTAAATGTATCATAATGGAATATTAGCTGTTGCGCATGAAGTTACGGACATCTGTCAGAACTTTGAAATTAAAACTCCGCTATGGTGGTCATGTTAGACTTTTTATAATAAACTTTTAATTTTGATTGTAATCGTATTGATTAAAAATATCTTCTTTGATTAAATGTGCTACCCCTTCTGCTTAATTGAAAACTTGCGTGATTATCACTAACAAAGAATAATTGTGATAGGCCTTCAATGCTATTGCATCATACCTGTAATAAGTTTAGTTTATCGTTGTTACGTGTATTGTGTTTCCTCTGCTTCAGGTTTTTTGGTTAAGTTTTTCTACTTCACGCAGAGTCATAACATAATTCCTCACACTAATGACTTTAATAAATATATTTTCACTTGTACTTTTGTGTATGGCTATCCTTTGCATGTAAATCGCCTAGTGCACACCTGTTGTAGCGGGCAAAAAATTGCGATTGAAGTCAGCACAGGTTGAAAAATGATGAAAGAAGTCGGCCCAGGCTGAAAAATGTGAGCGGCTAAGCGCGACCGCAGCCCTCCGGCCACGCTCCGCCCACCGGTAAGAGCCTCCACCTGAGCGCCGCCTGCCGCGCGCGGGGAAGAATACGCGACGGTGTCCCAGACGGTGTGGGGTTCGAACCAGACACCCAAAGAGCTAACTCTCATCCGGTTTCTCTCGCAACCCCTACATACTACTACAAATGCCCTTGATCGAGTGATTCTGGGTGGTGTGGTAGAGTAGGCCTTTCATTATACACCCCGCGGAGGTGCTGCGCCTTGCCGGGGCGTCACGCAGTAAAATGCTAGTATATAACCGGTGAGGGCTGCAGCACGATCCTTACAGCACACCACTCAGAATCACGCTACCCCTATGTCCCTGGGGCATTAGGATGAATATTAAAAAGGCTAAAGTATTTCGTTACAAACTCGTCCCTCTTTCGGATACACTGACACGCTGCTAAACTACAACCTAAACTAAAACTAACTAAACTAAACGCCCGCGTTCACACCACCGAGAAAAACGCACACGACCCGCCGCTAGTCCTATTAGTTATACGTGCTGCCCTCACCACTCGTACCGCGCCGCAGAGCAGTTTATAGGCAGAGTTTCACCATTCTCTGATATTCGCCCCATCGTCAGTCGTCGCTGCATGTTCCAAAAAGCCGGAATCCAAGCCACGGTGGAGAAGTAAGGAGACCGGACTCTTGCGCGCCGCCGTTGAGAAAGCCTGGTCTCGATTTGTACCGATTCGACTTGAGGTTCAGGTCCAGGTTCGCTTAATCCTTTTCGGAACAATGCAGGTATCCGAATAAAAGTAGATACCACAAGCCAGGATCTACACAAAGAAAAATAATAAATCAACACGATAAAACACCAGCTGTGTCGTTCTTGGGGTGTCACCAGTGTCACTGCGAAGCTGTAGAGACACTGTAGTCACTAGGATCTTGCCGACTCAGAGTGGCTCGGCTGTTGCTGCCCCCAAAAACAACGCTGTCTTTTCTGCGGGAATCGGTACTGACTTTTCCGGTGTACAGGAGTCGAGTGCGGTTTCGGTTACTAATTTCTAACTTCCGAAGAACACAGTTCCTTGATCGCTCACCGCGGCTGAGGCATGACTATAATATGCTATTGGTTTCTACTTGTGTGCCCTTATCCCATGCAAGTAGGTATTGTTTCTGCGATTGTGTCGTTGCCTGCGTTGTCGAATCCGAAGAGGAAGGTGATCGTTTTTTTTTTTTTTTTTTTTTTTGCAGTGTTGGTACATGTAGTGCACGGCACGATCTTAGGACATGTTCGAGATCTTCCGCTTCGCCGGTCTCGCATAGTGGGCACGTTGGGGGCACTCCTAAACAATTCAAATATTCGTTTCTTGGGTAGCCACGGTCCTGTTCGAGGCTGAAAAAGGAGACCACTGACTCGGTCTCCTTTGTAAAATGGTTCCTGGGCTGGTGCACTTATTTTCGCTATGTATGTGCTCGCTATGGGTTTTTGTCGTTTTCGTGTGCCAATTTTCTTCTTCAATCGAGTGCATCACCTTTTTAGCATCGTTGTTCCGCTCACGCTCGACACTGAATTTATGGCGAGTAGTGTCCGTGCTATATACGCGATCTATCTGGTTTGCTTTTTTTATCCTCTTGGTGCGGAGGCCTGTGTAGCGCAGATGGCCGAGTCTACTTGTGGCCGGGCGCGGCGCTCGCGCTCCGTCAGGTTCTTGCTCCCCTGAAATGACGTTCTTGTAATGCACTGTTTGAGACGTACCAGTGTGCCCAGAGCGAACAGGGAAAAAAAAGTTATCAAATGTTTCGCGTGCAGTTTTTGTTGGGGCCAAGCGAGAAGCTATTTTGCAATATCGGGAAGCCGCCGCGAAGGGGGCTCCGCGTTGGCTTGAGGGATTGAATGTCTCCATAGGCGGAGTACGCTTGTAGTTAAGAAGCTGTCAACAATCACGGAAGTATGTTTTCCTTTTTTTTTTATTTGAGGGGTCGTTTCATGTCAAACGTCCCACACGTGACGCTCGACCCTCGTCGATCTTCTTACAGAAATTCTTGTTGATTCATTACTTGGGGAAAACCACTAAAACTGATTCTTGTTGCTGTCGCAGAATAGCTTTCCCTAAGTGTCTGTTTAAAGTTACAGGGTTAACCCTGACCATCCCTGCAGTCTACGCACGTCGCCTCCAAAATTATAGAGATATCGCAATTGATTTCAAGCCGCGAAAAGGGAGAAGTGTTCATCTACATATATGAGGGTCGCCGATATTCTGGCTACTCGCCATATGAATTCTAAAGCGGATGCGAGAAATGCTTCGAGAAGCAAAGTTTCGGATTTTTTCTGGACTACATTGCTCGAAATAACAAAACTATTCGTAACGCTGAGCTACGTAGTCAAAAGGATTTCGTTGAGAGGCTAGATACAATAATAGGAGAAGAAAATACGGGAAGATGCGACTTTGGCGAAAATAGAGCAACTGTAACCTGCATTAAGAAATATGGTGGAACGCTCAAAGAAGTACAGTGAAAGCTGGAAGAAAGTATCATGCCCAAGGGCTACTGGCCCGATGTCACAACGTTTTTGTGACTTCCCACTTTTTTGCAACTTCGCCGGTGTAGGATCCAGTGACTGCATCAAAGAACGGCGAAACGCCGTGCAGGAAGAGCATGCTTGCAATGGCCCTTCAAATAGTCAGTAAGGGAGACGAGACAGTTCTTTGAAGAGAAGGTACCAAAGTGCAGTGTCCGTGGCCGGCACACGCACCTGAAACTGCTTTGAACCAGTGAGCCCATTGCAGGCTTTTGTGTTTTTGTCGTTCATTTTAGTAGCCTCCCTCGGATAATTGTCGACGTTGTTTACCTCGTACACAAGCAAGTACACAGTGAGCTCCGCAATTACGTCGTACTCGGGGAAGCACTCTTCTTCGACCGTTTTTCGGAGTGGATGAACCAATCATATCATACTGCCTACTCGTAGTAGACGACACCGACACTGTACTGGGTGTCCGATGTTGGATTGAAGTTGGTGTCTGGTGTCCGTCTGCTATTGTTATTATTTAGAGTTGGCGCGCTCCAAATGCCACGTGGGGGCACGTTAAAGGTACTGTACAACAGTACACAAGCAAGATGTGCTGGCGTCGTGACTTGATACTTTTTTGCTTGTAGATACCCTATGCGAAACCATACGACCGACAACACGCTCTAAACATTTTTAATTTCTCACGAAAAATTCAGGCCAGACGAGGCTGCGCGACGCCTGGTTTTAGACCACCTGGCAACACTGTCCAATATGTATGATCCAGTATTTCTAATGATTCGTTTCGTTTGGTGGTCATGTTATTGTTTTTTTTTTCTGTTTTCCAAGTGTTACTACAGCCCCTGTTCACTATATGGTTTGCGAAATAAAACAACAAAAAAGAATTAAGGGCTGGCCACTATCCCACGGAGGCGCCCCCTGTTTGCGGCCTACTTTGAACGCCCTGGCGCAGCTTTGCTATCGTTTAGCTCTGCTCTTCTGCTAGTATCGTTATTTTCGTTGACTCCGCGAACTACTTGTTTAAATTTGTTTCTGCTGTATGATACAGCGCTAGTGGCACGAAGATACCTGGCATGCAATGTTGTGTTACGGTTTGCCGAAGCAACCACCTGAAAACACGCGATTGAAGCATCGTGATCTCGTACCACGCCGTACCAAAGTGTGAGCAGCGAAGTCGAAAATGATCTGATTCACTGGGAATGAACTTGAAGTCGGTCCACCGTGTGTGTTCAAAACACTTGACGATGAACTCTTACGAGGAGTTCCTACATGGCTCACAACGTCAGCGTTTGAAAATGTCAGCAATGCCAAAGTTCGAAAGTGAAGAAGCATCGGGAAACGCCGATGTTAGCTAGGTTTGTTTGCATCACACTCACATACATCACTACCCCAGGCAAAAATCTGGACTGGTTCCAGAATGGTTCCATTTGAATCTGGACTGGTTCCATTTGAATGTGGATGGTCCCGGAATGGTTCCAGTTGAATCTTCATGGTCCCAGCTGGATTCGCAAGTGGGGTGGCTGGTTCCACGTTGGTGAAATCAGTGGTGCCACTCTGGCCTCAAATGGTTCCAGAACTTACAGTGGGAGCCTCACAGGTACCATTTGGTTCCCACAATGGTCAATTGAACCACTTGAGATTCCAAGCTGGGCAGCTTCCCCCTTTGAGATCCGTTAGGGGAAGAAGAGTCCACTCTTGCCATATACCCTTCTGTTTTTTGTTTTTTTTTTGCTTTTTTAGCCATTATTTTGATGTATTTTAGCACACGTATGATCTATATTTCTTGTTTTTTATCCGTTTACGTCTTCGATAAAATATATGCTGTAACTTCAATTCGTGCTCATATTCTCATATGAGCATACATAAAATGTACCAGCAAAATGCCAAAAGGCACAATCAAATGATGACACACTCCGCCAAATAATTTGAAAAACTAAAAACAAAGAGGTAATTGCACGGGCTGACCCAAAGCAGATGCAATAATTATGAGGGCGCTCCGGCTCCGGTGCGGCGGGAGGCTTTCAATTCAAATTCTAACGGCGGGCCGCGAGAGGCGAGAGGGAGCAGAGAGAGCGCAGGCGCAGGGGCGCAGGCGTCAGCAGTTTGAACTTGGACGCATCGTTGCGAGGTCGTTTTTTCTCTTCAGTTGCCGTGGTAGAGATCGGGCATCTCCTGTGCACTATTTACGTGGTTTTAGTGCATTTTCTAAGACAACGTGATGACAATGAGTCATGTGAAACATATTGGCGATATCTCGGAGAAGTTTCGACGCTAAGAAGACACGGCGTCCGCAGAAGAACCGGACGATGAAATGCCAACCGGACTGCACAGAATGCTTCTTCCGATGTTAAGAGGTATAAGTGCTTACCGTGGTGCTTCGAATTACTACTGATTATATGTTTTATTTCAGGAGCTAGAGGAACCTGAGAAACATGGTTAAGACAAGTACAAAGATTAGGATCGTTTGGTGAAGTGGAAAATGGTACATACCGCGACCTACATGGACGGAGATGTCATCTTCTCTGAGAAAATACAGGTGTGAGGTGGTCAACAAAACGCCATGTTCCCTGTTGTTCATGTTGTCCATGAGTGCATCGCAAATTCAACACAAGCACATGTCTCGTCTGAACGCAGTGAGTGATTACCCGTGTGCGAAAAAGTACGTGAGAGATGTATCAATTATTTCTTTATCCTTAGTGTATGCTCATAGCAGAATAAACAATAGTTACTGGAACTGTATGTGCTTTTCTACGCATTACTTTCGGTCATGCATTTAGTGGTCCCATCTGCTAAGTGGTCGGATCCGAGACCACTTAGCAGAGGGGACCACTGGATAAATTCCATTGGTTCCACTTCTAGTGGCACCACCGTGAAACTGGTTCCACTTTTAACTGGTCCCAGCCTGTGAATGGTTCCACATTCCAAGTGGTTCCTGTCCGATAATCCATTTCGAAGTGGTCCCACTCCAGATTTTTGCCTGGGACGATATGCACGTTGTGTGCTAAGGTATTTTCTCGCAGCATTAACGCTATTGTACGAGAGGTGTTTAAGTAAAACCTGGACTTTCTGTCTCCTGATTGTACAAATGGCTCGCGCTACTTCTTTTTGTCATTTTCACTCGCGACAGGCCTCCGTGTTCACCACGTGGCGGCTCAAAGTGTGTACAAAACAGAAGACACGTGCTGGACAAGATGGCCGGCGAGTTGAGCGCGAACATCGAACAGCGAATTGTCATGAAGTTTCTCGTGAATGAAGGCGAAAAGTCATCTGAAATTCACAGAAGACTTCAGGCTCAGTATGGCCACGATACACTTTTTTTCCAAAGCGTTTCAGTGGTGCAAACGGTTCCGAGACGGCCGTACATCAGTGCAGGACGATCCCGGCCGAGGCGGCTCAGAGGCCAGTGTCAGAGTTCCTCATCCTCAAGGTCAGACCGATAACATGTCTCGAATCGGCTCGAAAGACGGACCTTTCTGTGGAACGTTGAACACTATCATTCATGAACACCTCCAGTTTTGGAAAGTTAGTGCCCGTTGGGCCCGAGGCAGCTCTCCGTGTTTGACCGGCAGAGGAGACTGGGAATCTCCGAAGAGCTAAGGTACCGTTTCGACACTGAAGGACAGCCGTTTCTTGAAAAACATTTAGTGGTCACTGTACTTTGCACGTGTGCCAAATGCACCCTTGTTGAGACAATTGCATTACGATGTAATCGCTCTCACCTCCTGGCAGATTGTGAATTTTAGTCTATTTGCACAAATAGAGCAATGATATGCTAAGGAGATACAGTTCAAGTAGTTCTCATGACATTTCAGAAGTGGATAATGACCATAGCTCTCCTCTACCAGGTATTGAAAGAAATATCATTAGCACAGAGCTCCATTCCTGAACGTAGGCGACTCTACCATATAACCATGCTGACGGTGCACTCGACACCAATTCAGTATACTTTTGTACACGAGACCCTCACTGAGACTAACACAACTTTGTTGCATCATATTAATTTTCAATGTTTCTTTCTCACTGGATATTGATCTCTCTGTTTTTAAACATATGAGGTCGTACAGTGCAACAGTGGGCGCGTGTTAAGTAGGGTCCCCATAGTCAAACGACTGCACTAATGACACACCATCCACTGCCATTTCTGGTGCTCGTAACTGCAATCAAAATTTCTAACTCGTTCTCAAAAGCGCAGTCATGGAACTAGAGAGACTGGAACGGAAACAGAGTGATGTTGTTCTGCCAGCTAGCTGGCAGATGTGTTTTGGCACATTCGTAATAAGTTCGTATGATTTTTTATAACAAAATCGACGAGGGTCGAGCGTGACCTCTGAGACGTTTAGGATGGAATGACCCTGAGATAAAAAAGACGCCCGAAGAAGCACAAAGCTGTTGCTTGACATCGTACAGGATGGTACGGGTTGCATCATACCCAGGCAAAAATCTGGAGTGGGACCACTTCGAAGCGGATTATTGGACAGGAACCACTTGGGATGTAGAACCATTCACTGGCTGGGACCAGTTAAAAGTGGAACCAGTTTCGCGGTGGTGCCACTTGAAGTGGAACCAATGGAATTTATCCAGTGGTCCCCTCTGGCTAAGGGGTCTCGGATCCGACCACTTAGCAGATGGGGCCACTGAATGCATGACCGAAAGTAATGCGTAGAAAAGCTCATACTGTTCAAGTAAATATTGTTTATTCTGCTATGAGCATACACTAAGAATAAAGAAATAATCGGTACATCTTTCACGTACTAAGTCGCACACGGGTATCACTCACTGCGTCTTGATGAGGCATGTGCCTGTGTTGAATTTGCGATGCACTCACGGACAACAGGGAGTATGGCGTTTTGTTGACCACCTCACACGTGTATTTTCCCAGAGAAGATGACACCTCCATGTAGGTCGTGATATGTACCCTATTCCTCTTCACCAAACGATCCTAATCTTTATACTCGTCTTAACCATGTTTCTCAGGTTCCTCTAGCTCCTGAAATAAAACATATGATCAGTAGTAATCGAAGCACCACGGTTAGCACTTATATCTCTTAACATCGGAACAAGCGTTCGGTGCAGTCCAGTCAGTTCGGCGTTTCATCGTCCGGTTCTTCTGCGGACGCCGTGTCTTCCTTGCGTCGAAACTTCACCGAGATATCGCCAATATGTTTCACATGACTCATTGTCATCACGTTGTCTTAGAAAACGCACTAAAACATGTAAATAGTGCACAGGAGATGCCCGATCTCTGCCACGGCAACCGAAGAGAAAAGCGACCTTGCAACGACGCGTCCAAGTTCGAACTGACGCCTGACGCTTTCTCTGCTCCCTCTCGCCCTCCCGCGGCCCGCCGTTCGAATTTGAATTGAAAGCCTCCCGCCGCACTGGGGCGCCCTCATAATTATTGCATCTGCTTTGGGTCAGCCCGTGCAATTACCTCTTTGTTTTTAGTTCTTCTAATTATTTGGCGGAGTGTGTCATCTTTTGATTGTGTCTTTTGGCATTTTGCTGGTACCTTTTATGACATTTGCCTTTAGATGAGAATATTCGCACGAATCGAAGTTACAGCATATATTTTATCGAAGACGTAGACGGATAAAAAACAATAAATATATATATCATACGTGTGCTAAAATACATCAAAAAATGGCTAAAAAACAGAAGAGTATATGGCAAGAGTGGACTCTTCTTCCCCGAACGGATCTCAAAGGGGGAAGCTGCCCAGCTTGGAATCTCAAGTGGTTCAATTGACCATAGTGGGAACAAAATGGTACCCATGAGGCTCCCACTGTAAGTTCTGGAACCATTTGAGGCCTGAATGGTACCACTGATTTCACCAATGTGGAACCAGCCACCCCACTTGCGAATCCAGCTGGGACCATCAAGATTCAACTGGAACCATTCCGGTACCATCCACATTCAACTGGGACCAGTCCAGATTCAACTGGAACCATTCTGGAACCAGTCCAGATTTTTGCCTGGGTAGGCAACGCGCGACTGCGAGATGTACATTGAACAATGGCGTGCATTTATTACCACTACTTCCCACAAACGACTCGGAGCGTAGGGGAATGAGGTCATTGAGTTGGTTAATCCCCATTTGCGTTCCAGCTGTTGCACGAGAGCGTCGTCGCGCGCGTTTCTACGAGCCGCTTCGTGTGCAGAACGTTTAGAGAGTTTTTCTTCGTAATAGACCTGTCGTTGTTTAGAAACAAATAACGTCAGAAGGCACAACAGCGCCACCAAAGTGTTCGACTGGTGCATGCACCGTCGCTGTCGATTTGCACAACATTTCCCGGCATGCCCTCCCCGGGCGCGCGCTGCTTTCTGGAACTTTTGCGAATGGCCTATTGAGAGTTTTGGCGCCTGAAAACTGACATCATCAAGGTGATCTGGATTTGACCAGTACAACACGAGAAGTCACGCCTTCGAAAAGTGAAAAAGCGTGGACAGAAGTACGAAGTGGATGTTGTATAAACGACGAGACCGCGTTGCAAGGCGAGGCAGTAGTTGGGAAGACTATGGCTCCCTGTTTTAAATACCTGGATCATTAGGTCAATATGCATGGATTAAATTGAATGTGATAGGCACTATTCCTTTCGCTGGTTGTAGGAAAAATGGAAAACACTTCGAAACGACCAACCACCCTTGGTAGCTGGCTTCAAGGCACCATCTATTCCGCAACTTTACATAGCCCACGTAAAGTCGTAAGGTTTTTACTCCTACTTGGCCAATGCCCGAACATTTTATGTCCGGATTACACCTTCACCACGACACCCAACGCGAGACTTAGATTTCCGATCTATTCGGATGATATCCTTTGTTTGTTTGTTTTAATTCCACGTTAGCGCCGGGAAGGAACTGTGGCTATGAGCGACGTAACAACGTGGACAGAAGGAGAGAGGACATCAGGAAGTAGTGGGGGGACACGGTTTTTTTTTTTTAATTTGACATTTTGACATTTACTTATTTTGCCAAAGCAAATGAATATACATAGATGACTATAAACATAGAGGAGCCAGAGGGAGTGCTCCCGGTTAAAGGTTCCTCATCAATAGCAAAATGAAGGTATTATAACAGAGCACAATGATAATGTAATCAGTCATAGGCGCGCGCAAAAAAAAAAGCAAGCGGAAAGGAGATAAATGATGCATAAAAACGAAGATGGTTACAAACGAGATGCATTACGAAATGACACATGCTTCAGTTTATTTCTAAATAGCGGATAAGATCGAATGCAGGCTACGTCGCGTGTTAGTTGTTCCGCTCGCAAACTGCACGGACCAGAAACGAGTGCCTCCCATAGTTTGTATTTGCCGTAGGTAAGGTCAACAGACCACCTGCTTCTGCCCTCGTACGCCGGTTTGAACCAAGGTGAAGAAAATTTATTTTTGTCAAAGTAAGGTTAAGTTGTAATATACGGTAGGTCAAGCTTAGTATACTATAAGATATTATGTCATGAATTGTAGGAATACGAATTTCGTGATATGGGGCATGAACGAGTAACGGTAACCGAAATATGATTCTTATAGCTCGGTTTTGAATTACCTGAAGAGCACGAAGATGAGTTTCGTGAGTTAAACCCCACACAGAAGCATAGTACGTCAGATGGGAGTGTATGAAAGCATAATATAAGTTAAGCAGAATAGACGACGGGAAGTAATGTCGGGTTTTTACGAGTACGCTGATATCGTATGAACTCCTGCGAGTGATATCGTTAATATGGGACGTAAAGCGAAGATGGCTGTCGAATACGACTCCTAAGAATTTAGTTTGTTGCCGAAATTGCAACGGACTTCCCAAGATGGATAAAGATGTGGGCGCATTAACATTACTTTTATGCGAGTGGAAAATCATGCTCAATGTTTTGCTCGCGTTCAAATGTAATCATTAGTACAGGTTGGGACAAAAGTTTACGGAACATGCAAGCGGCGTATTTTTTCCTCGGGACGACACCCTAGCGGCTGTCGGAAGCGGGAGAGCTCACTCGTTCGGAGGGGTGGCTGTAGGCCGCCGTGCTGGAAGCGACGTACTGCGGCAGTTTTGTTATTGAGTGTGTTGGGAAAATTTAGTGCTCTTCATCTGTCTCGCAAGGAAACATGTTGCAGATGCTAGAGAGCTCTCTGCTGTAGATGTGATAAGAAGTATTGATAATCCAGGGTGATTTTCAGTTCACAATTAGCTTTTATTGCAAAATGAAAAGAAAACTGAGTGCACTAAATTTCCGAACAGAAAAAAAAGGAACAGAAGAACGGCAAAGCCAGGGTTACCCAGTTTACAACGGACTAATATTTTGTTACGGCGCCATCTGCCGCAATCACTGCAGCCATCCGTCGTGGCAGAGACTCGTAGAGGCGGTTAATGAGGCCGATATCACTCCGGAGAGCTGTCCATTCCGCTAATACTGTTTCCCGCAGTGTGTCCTTGCTTCTGATGGGTGTGCACTGACTCATCATGCGGTACTTGAGGATGCCACAAATATTTTCTATTATGTTTAAATCCGGGCTTTTCGCAGGCCAGGGGAGCTGCTGGATACACAAGTTCTCCAGGTGGTCCTGGGTTTTCTTGTACATGTGAATAGAGCTGCCGTCGTGCTGATAAAGAAAACAGCCGTTGGGGAACAGTCCGTCAAGCACGTACGGAGGCAGGAAGCTCTCGATGACTTCACTGTAGAACGCAGAGTTGAAGCGCCCATCAAGTCGCACAAGTGGCCCGAGCCCCTGGTAGGACAGGCAGCCCCATGCGGTAACGGTCTGGCGTCCACTGGATAGCACCCGGCACACGTACTGGGGCATGTACCTTTGTGACAAAATAGACAGTGTTACGAAAAGAGGCTAAGTTCTCTATGAGAGTAATGAAAGATTATATACCTGGATTTCAGAGGCCGCCACACGCGTCTTGTTTGTGACCATCGAGTGCTAAACGCCGCTTCGTCACTAAACACGACGTTTCCTCATCCTGCAACGTCCCCGTGCTGGTGTCGAATGGCGAACTGTAATCTAGCTGCTGTGTGATCCGCAGTGAGCAGCGGCTTCTGCACGGCGACGCCACACTCCAGACCCAGAAACTCGAGTCGTCGCTTTACAGTCTTTGCAGACACGCTCAGGCCGAGCTCCCGTTTTATATCCACCGCCGTCGAAAAAGGATGGTGGCTCCTATAATGGTTATGTCATCTTCGGCCGTGGTCGACGATGGCCTACCGCTGCGGGGAGCATCTTCATTTCGATTGTCGTCTCTGTATGCTTGAACCTTGCGGTTGACCGAAGATAAACAGCCGATTCGCTGAGCCATGGTGCGCTGGGACACTCCAGCCTGGGAGAGTCCGATAATCTCCCGCCTCTTTTCGATGCTGATCCTTGTGATACTTTCCCTTTGACTCATTTTAAAATGTGCCTGGGACCGGCTCTGTTTCATCTTTTCAGCTTTTCGCAGGTATCACATGATAATAATTTGAAACTGAGACGCAGCCAAGAATTCCTTGAGGTTACGCCGGTATGTGATAATCAAGGTGCTGTACTACGATGCAGACTAGAGATTACTATTGAAGACAAGATACCTGACCCATTTTAGTTAATAGGCTCTCCCTAAAACCTTCTCATCCTCTATCTTGGAATTTTATAAAAGAACAACGTAATCCAAGTTCGCGGCACTTGTCGCACTAGTGGAGTCCTGACCCATTGAAGAGGCGTTACTATATACGGGGTTGCTTGAGCAACCAGGTATACACTGCCAGGTTATTTACTCTTATAGATAACTTTACCTGTTTTTGTAAGACTGACTATTTTGTCGCAAAGGTTCATGCCCCAGTACGTGTAAGGCGTGCTATCCAGTGTCCAGGCGGCAAACATGGCTCTGTGGGGTTGCCCGAGCTATCAGCGACTCGGACCACTCGTGCGCCCAGATGGGCGGTTCAACTCTGCTCTATCCACAGGTCCAGGGTACCCAAGACTACTTTGCTTCCCTCAGCTCGTCTTGTCTCGAGAAGCCTTAAAATATAACAAAACATCTGGGGTATCCTCAAGTACCGTATGATGAGTCAGCAGAGGCCAATCCGAAGAAAGGACTCAATGTGAGAAATGGTATTAGCCGAATGGTCAGATCTTCAGAGCGATATCAGCCTCATTCATCGCCTATATGAGTCGCTGCCACGACGGATGGCTGATATCATTGCGGTAGAAAGCGCAAAATACTACTCCTTTGGTAAAAGGGTAGCCCTGGCTTTGCCGTTTTCCTTTCACTGTTTTTTTTTTTCTGTTCGGCAAGTGCGCCCGACCTTTTTATCTTATATTGCAATAAAAGCTGATTGTGAACCTGCATTATCTGTTCTCCTTATTATATCTACAACAGAGAGCTCCCTAGCATCTGCAACATGCTTCCTTGCGAGACAGATGAATAGCACTCAATTTTCCCAACACGCTCAATACCAAAACTGCCGCAGTACGTCACTTCCAGCACGGCGGCCTACCGCCACCCCTCCGAACCAGTGAGCTCTCCCGCTTCCGACCACCGCTAGGGTGCCGTCCCGAGGAAAAAATATACTGCTCGCGTGTTTCGTAAACTTTTGTCCCAACCTGTACGGCACCAGTAAACTAGATTATTAATGTCTTCCTCTAATTTCAACGAAAGATTATTAATATCATTGCCAGTTAACAGTATAGTCGTGTCGTCTGCATATAGAAATGCTTCTGAAATTTTGATGTGCTCAGGAAGATCATTTATATAAAGTAAGAGGAGTGGACCTAATATGGACCCCTGTGGCACGCCAATGTTAGACAGTGAAGGTTGAGAGAGAGCTTCCTGGCACCTAACAATATGAGACCGGTCCACGAGATAATATTTGATTACGCTAAGTGCAGGTCCAGTGATCCCATATCTAGCTAGTTTACAAAGAATTTTATGGTTGACACAATCAAAAGCCTCAGAAAAGTCAATGAAAAGAGAAAGAGCTATACCCAACTGATCAATTGACTGGTTGATGCGTTATGTAAATGTTAAAAGAGCTGTTTCTATTGAGTATCCACTGCGAAAGCCGAACTGGTTAGTACATACAACTTTAAATTTGTCTAGGTAGCTCACCAGCCGCTTCTGCAATAATCTTTCAATAACTTTGTCTACTACTGGAAGAATAGAAATCGCACGATAATTGTTGACAACCAGAGGATCGCCCTTTTTATATACTGCCACAATGATCGCGCGTTTCAGCGACTCAGGAAATTCCCCTTGGTTAAATGAGAGATTTACAATGTGGGATAACACAGGTGATACGACAGCCTTAACAAGTTTTAATTTCGATACGGCTTTGTTATCATTCCCTGGTGATGTATTACCCAGCGATGATATGACCTCATCCACTTCACTTGGCGTTGTCGGTCTAAGAAAAAAAGACTGCGGAAGACGACATGACATTGGAGCAAATGGTATGTCGTCTGTATCATGGTTAAGGCATGTACCAAAAAAGTCGTTGAAAGCAGCAGAAATATCATATGGACATTGGAGTGTGGTATTAATATACATCACTTTGTCTATACGTGTATTGCTGGCGTTCCCGTTAAGAAATTTATTTACCACCTTCTATTTATCTATAACGGATGAGCATGACGCGATTTGGGCATGGTAATGACGTGCTAATATAATATAATAATAATATGTAATAATATAATAAATAATATAATATAATAATGGTAATATAATAATAACGTGTGGTAGTTATCTTTGCGTGATTCAATACCCGCGACAGATAACATGAGAAGAAGGCAACATTTTCCTTGAGCTTGAGGAAGGACGAGGATGAACAGCAACAAAACAGGACGGGGCTCAGAGCAGCAATAACAATGGGACCAGCAAATGCAAAGTGATAAGGTTATTACGAAAACACAATTTTCGCCAATCCACGATTAACGTTATCTCTGGTACTAAGTTGGATACGTTCTCGGTCAAGTTCTTAGTGAAGGGTCATAAACCTTCTCATCCGTTGAGAGTTGTGGTTAATGAAAATAGCTCTTGGCAAAAAGTGGTTTCTTCGTATATCCAAAACTCTCTGAAATGCATTTTTCTTCCTGATTCACTCTCTATAAGAAATTCTTATGCTTTTCTTCAGGAACTTTCTGAGTTTCATGGAGCAAAGTTGTCACTTATGTCCTTAGACATAAAGGATTTATATTTTTCTTTGTACAGTGCCATTCTTTTATCCCGGCTAAAATCGGTGGTGGAACACAACGTCATAGCCTTTCAAACAAATGCTGGAATTCCTATTTCTTCCTTCCTGGAGTTGGTTTCCTTGTACCTGTCTTCCACGGTTGTTTGCTTTAATGGAACCAACTTCATCCAGTCTAAGGGTGTGTGTATTGGATCGTCTATCGCACCAAAACTGAGTGAAATTTATCTCACTGCTTTAGATACCTGTTTATCTTCTTGGGCCGCCCTTCAACCGCAACCCTCCCTAGTAAGGCATTATATTGATGATATTATTATTTTAGCTGCTGACCCAACGTCCTTTGATACCCTTCTTCCTCTACTACAAAAAGACTGCTCGGAGTTAACCTTCATTATCGAGACGCCGACTAATGGGTCCTTGCGGTTTTTAGGCGTTACCATTAGTTCTTCCGGTGGTTTACGTTGGCAATATCGGAGGCTGGATCCTAAATCTGTTTTGTCGGCTGGCAATTGCCATGCAAAGGATGTAAAGAATGCTGTTGTTAAGTCCCTCATCCCGGTAGCCATCCGGAAGTCATATCACCATACGGTCGCTGAGTCTTTAGGAAAGCAACTTCAAAGATTAGTTTCCGCACCTTTCTTAAGCTTAAGCACCTTTTTTCCTTACTTGTGCCTCAGCCATCTACTCCTCCTGCAACCATGGTGCGGAATAAGGTAGTTGTACTCTCATTTATCCACAACATTTCCCATGCACTACAGGGGGTGGCCGCGTCACCTCCACTGCCAAGAATAAGCTCTCCTCTCTCACCACCTTCCTTCGTCCGGGTCAACGTGGCATTTGCAGCACTCGACATACTCAGCCTTTTGTCCCTTGTAGCATTCCTTTCAGTTGCGGTGTCTTTTATTTGGGGCAAACGAAGAGAAAAACAACTTTATGTTCGGCTTTTGGAGAGTGGGGAGTTTCATCGCAACAGGCGATACTCTACCGCATTGCTTGGTGGAATGGGGGGAATAAAATAACGAGCCCCTTTACAATAACGATCGAAGTCCGATGGTGTCCAGAAATGTCAGAAGAGCTTTGAGCGCAGAGCGTTGCTGGGCTGGATTGGGCCAGGGACCAAGCAATTTCGGTAGGGAGAAAGGGCGAGAGTCCAGCTGACGAAGAGACTCGGAGAGTGTGGTTCGGGAAGGTTCGTAGTGAGGGCAATGAAGAAGAATGTGCTCCAGATCCTCAAGAGCACCACAGTGGCAGCAGGTGGGAGAATCAATTTGTCTCAAGCGGTAACGCCACTGAGCTGTAAAGGCCACATCGAGGCGCATGCGGTGGATTAATGCAGCCTCCTGACGAGATGTGTTTCGTGGCATGCGGAAAGCGAGCGTGGGATCAACTCTGTTCAACGTAGAGGGGGGAAGAATGTCGGTTGTCCGTTGGCGGGAAGCCAGGGGTGTCACTAGACGTCGCAGAATTGAACGGCGGTCTCCTCTGAGCAGAACAATACGGGTCAGGTTCCGAGACGAGAGTGCTGCAAACGAAGAGATGCATTAATGAACGCCTCAAAGAGCATGTTTCAAATGTTAAAAAGAGCGGTTTTTCCTCGTTAATTGTTAAGCATGTCTCATCCTGTGACGGTTGCGTGGCTTCATGCTCCCAACAACAATTGTACATGTTATCACAGATGAGGCTTCTCGTCTCGTTTTGGAAGCTTCTACTATCGCCCACACTTCCCGTTGTATTAGTCAGCCTTCAGTGATTTTGGCCCCTTCGCTTTGTGACCTACTTCTTCTCGCCTAGCAATAAAAATTGTTATTGCTGGTCTGGGCCTCGTCCTGTCTTGTTGCCTCGTCCTTCCTCAAGCTCAAGGAAAATGTTACCTTCTACATCTGCACACCAGCTCGCTTGCCTCCTTCTGTGATGTTCAAGATAACGTGAATATAGTGCGTACTTAGATCTCAGCGCTGGATTAAAGGCTGCTTTTTAACATTTTTCCGAGATTATGTTTCTTTTTTATGCATTTGAAAATACTGTGTGTGATCCAAGGGGACACCGGGCTGGCATATTTGTTTCAGGACACACATACCACAGTATTTGCTATAATAGCCGTAGTAATACAATGGGAAAATTGTTCGTAAGCAATATTAATGCTTGAAGACCTGAGAATAGAAGCCCAGTTGACACTTTCAACACATTTAACAAAGTTATCAGCATTGAAACGAATGGTTTTAGTATGTCTAACGTTCGTCTGATGTTGGAGCATCAATACAGCGGCTACAGGGTAATGATCCGAAATGTCCACTTCAAAAACATCAGCGTGGGACAACTCGCAGTTACTTAGCCATGTATGATCGAGCAAAGTCGAAGAAGTGGAAGTTACTCTTGTAGGTGATTTAATAGGACAGTCATAACCAAAAATACTAAGACAAGTCATAAATGAGAGGCAAACAGGATTTTGTTCATCGAGAATATTAATGTTAAAGTCTCCTACAAGCAGTATAGATTTATTTTCGCGAGATAGGAAATCTAATGATTGTGCTAGAGCAGATATAAATTCGTAAAAAGACCCAGAAGGAGGGCGGTAAATGACACCGATAACAATGTTTTTAAGTGCACTTGAGAAAGAACATTTGTCTATCTCTACCCACAAACTTTCGCAAGTGGGATTGTTCAAGACTGCATCATTGCGAACAGTGTGATTTAAAAAGGGGGATATAAACAAACCGACACCACCACCGATATTGTCATTTTTCCCACGGTTTGTAATGCACGACAAGACGAAGTGACGTTATGGCGCTTATGTTGCAAAACACAGCAATGGCGTTTATCGCATATTTCGCTACATTAATCTGGGAAATGTCGCTCTATTAGTTGCGTTGTTTTTCTTCCCACATAACTTCCGTGTTCTGCTTTGGAGAACAGTGATAGCTGTACATGTTTCATGGGCGCATTGGAAGCTATCCGTTATTGGTTTTAGACCCACACTGTTCACGTAAAATCGGGGCGAAAATAGTACACGGTCCCCTAGATGTACTGAAAAAGCGAGTGGAGCCGTTTCTTGCGAATATAGTTTGCGGTGCCCGTCGCACTGCCAGTTTAAGCAAGTGACAACCTAACCTGTGCGCTGTGTACTTGTGGTCAGGCTTTCCATGATAGTCAAAGTGTGTTCATAACGCCGAGATGCAGCTAAAAATGTGACCAACGCGCCAACTGCCGCGTCTTCCATCAGTTTGTTCAGTTAATATCGTTACTCGCGGCCATGCTGTTCCCTCCTTCTCCTTCCTCCCCATCCTTATTATCAGTCAGAATATATCATCAATCATTCTGGTTGCACTGCACTGTGCGGGCGAGGAGTGAACATTTCAGATCTGGTTTTCGAATCCTGACGAGCGAATGTTAATTTGTGTTATGCTCTTTTTCAGCTCCCAAGCATGATTTCATCATGTGCAGCGTCTTGACTGATTTAAAAGACTGGATACCAGCCCAGTGTGACATTCTGTTCGTCGTTGTACGAGCTACAACAACCGGAATCACGTATGCTGGTGGAAGAGCGAAGGGATTCAACAAATTGATAAGAAGTTTGAGGGCGTCGAACCGTACGCAATTGGGAATGGACTTTTCGTTTTCGTGAGTTTAACTATTTGCTGCGTCCTGCAGTTTCATGTCGTATCCCTGCAAGGCCAGACTGTCGGAGCAAGTGACCCAGGGGTCCGTCGCAAAGCGGCAGACCACTGAGCAGGCAGCACCGGAACGTGCATCGTTTCACGATGGGAAGTAATGGGCCATTTCCATGTCCCCGTGGGTGTATCCCGTTTGAAACCATTAAAAATAATCTTTCAAAAATAAACGCGTAAGTACCCACTGTTAAAAATATATCTCCCAGAATATACGCTTAAAAATAAACGCACAAAAATAATCGCAGACATATCCCCGTTTAAATATAAACGCTAAAGAATCCACGGTTAAGAATATATCGTTAAAAATAAATCGTTTCAGAATCCCCCCAAATCCAGAGTCATGTGGTATAGCCCAAATTAAGGTGAACTGCAAGCAAGGGGCTTAACCTAACCTCACAGGACCAAACTAGCCTAAACTATCCCAAACTAACCGAAACCAAACTAAACTAACCTAACATAACATTATATAACCCGGCGTAAATTGCAATCAGTTCGCCTCCGTGCTAGATGGTGAGGGGATTTTGAAACAGTTTATTTTTAATGGTGGATTATTAAACGGTGATCTCTAAGCGGGGATAGTAAGCGGTTTATTTTAAGATATATATTTTTAACCGTGTATTTTTTAAGCGGATTATTCTTGAATGTTTTATTCTTATACGTTTATTCTTAATGGTGGATTTCGGGGACCCCCCGTCCCCGTCGTCCCTAGCGGTGGAATGTCGACCGTCGCGAGAACCGCGAGCCAGAAAGAGTGAAAGCGCATTATGGTATTATGAGCGCAGTGGGGAACGTGCACGTAACCTTGAATCAGATTAGTTCATGCCATGTAACGCGGCCGCCTGCAAGCAGCCGCGCACGCGAATATGCACACCCGGAAAATGTCTACTGTTCTGAGGCTGGAATATACGCTCCGCAAGTACGTTTCTGCGCAGCAGAAGAGGGCGAGGGTGTAAAATGACGTGCGCGGCGGCGTGCCGCGCTCCCATTCGCCAAGGCCCCTGTCGCCTCCACGTGCGAACCAGAGAAAGGTAAACATCAGGGAACCCGCCATACGTTTTGTGTGTTTTCCGCTTTGCTAAGTGATACGGTGTTAAACACCTGCTGCATTTATGACTGTACTTCGTCGCATTTGGATGTAGTGTCACTTATTTATTTCCAAAGCGCACACGGATTCGCTGACGGTGGGAGAACGCGATTAACGGTTGCTGCTGCTGTCGGGTTCAAACGACATTCTACGACCGGGGGAGTGTTTGTGTGCGTGTGTGTTGTGCAGTGATTTAAGTTGACTACAGAAAGTGTTCAAACACGGCGCACTCCCAATGCTCTGCTTTCGTGACAGTGACGAAGAGCGCCGCGGCAGGTCACAGTTTAATGTGCTGTTTTTAGTGGTCTCATAGTAGTTCTACCGTCTAATAACAGTGGAACGAACCAGGAACGAGCATGATCATTGTCTGTTCGGGTGCAACTGCACCAGGTTCCAGTTGCTTCACAGTGGAAGACGGAAGTTCGTACGCGTGCTGAGGCACGGTTGTCGTCGTCCTGTCGTTCACGGTAGTTTAGACCATTGCAGCTGCCATGTGACTGAATTTTCCATGTCTACGAGGACACTCGCTGTTCCCCTAGACAGCTGTCAACTCCGTGAGACCGTAATTTGAACAAAATGGGGAAAATGTTTGCAGGGTGCTCGCACGAGCGAACTTAAGCGAGAGCCGAATAGTTGAAACTTCAGCAAATATATTGCGTTAACCTTTCGTTTGTCTTTCGTCGGTAAACCAAGATCATTCCCAACGAAAAGTGGGACATCTAATACAGAAACCAGAGCTGTTTTGGCCCTCCCAGGGGCACTCCGTGCATCGAATGTGCCTTTGTTTACCTTCTTGAAGCGCGCACATGGTTCCTTCGGCCAATCGGGAGCGTCCTAGAAACGTCACAGTGACGTTATGCGCACTAAACTCGCGGGCTTGCGGAGCGTATACAAAGGGTCAAGAACAGCACAGTCACTGATCCTGATCTGTCTGCGTTAGCCTTAGCCAAGAAATGCTTCTTTCATAAAGCACACCGAAAAGCGTAGGGCACATATACGTAGTAAATGCTACTTCATTCAGGCAAATCCGAGATATACCCACATAGGTACCTCCCTTATCGGGAGGAGAACAGAACATGACATCTGCGTCCTATCCCGAATGCTACATACATTTCTTTCTCTCAGAAAAGTCTACAACTAGTGACTGGAAAAACTCAGGCAAAGTTTTTGAATAATTAAAGCTCGAACAAAAATTACAGTGACAACCAATGCCCATGTAGAATGCCTAATCGAAAATGCTTTTAGCAATGTAGAAAATTCAGTAAACCATCGAGGCATTGCTAAGAGTACGCCATCAGGACACCGTCCTCATCATTAGCATCACAATTAACAGCAAGGAGGTCTATATAACACAGTACAAAAAAAGTTGGCCAGGCTTCCCTTGTGCAGCAGAGCTAGTGGGCAAGCGCACGGGGTCCTGTGTCTTTGCAGCATTCTTTCCATGGTTCCCTGCCGAGAGAGTGGACGAATGTCGCCCGCTGCTCTGTGGGTCGTCAAAATTGTAACTGCACCCATATTAAGGGAGTATCACCCCTGTTGCGGAAGCCTGGAATAAATGGATCTTAGGCATGACCAAACAAGCCCAGATGGGGACATCAGCTTTCGTGTAACAGCTGCGACGTTCTTGCAGACGTATTACTCAATCATCAACAAACCTGGCCAAGCAAAATGCGATGGATGCAATGTATAAGGTTGGGGCGACATTAAGTGGTGTCTTGGCGGCGGAGATTGACGCTGACTGGAGCAGTACAGATCGTGCGATCGTGAACGTTCTCAAGGTGAGTCTCGGTGTAACCCACCTTTGCCACACCTGTTTTCGTGGAATCTCACTAGCTAAATACGTTCCGAAGCCCCACCAATGTAGGAGATGGTGTCCACGGCTCGTCTGTATACTTTTCTTAATTACGTTGCCATGTTAGAAGCCATAACGAGAGGACAGAGTTAGCAACCAAATAATAATGGTACCGTGATGTTACACGTAATGTTTGTCTGCGCAGTGTTAGCAACCACGTGGTGATATAGATCCGTAACCGAGACCCGAGACTGGGAGACAAAAAGCGACAACCAAGACAACGTCTCAATTGAGACCTTATCGGTGTTGTCGCTTTTCTCTTTGTTTTTGTCTTCCAGTTTCGGCTCTTTGAGGTATGGACGTTAGAAGCGTTTGCAGAGCCACAACTGTTACCACGACGGCGACGTGAAAACAGTCTCGTTTTTGAGAGCAGTTGTTCTGAGGCCGAAACACAAGCTGAAGTGCCAACTGTTCACGTTCTACACCACCGCATGGAAACATGCGCTGCATGCGTGGCGCGGTTCTGTCTGGTGCTGACACCCGCATAGGTCGCGGGTGAGAGACAGGAGATGAAAAATGAACAGACGGAACCGGAACGTGCCGTCAAGAGCATAAAACTAGTTCATCATTAATTAACTAGATCGCGCGAATGTCGAATTTTTCAAGCCGAAAGACGAACGACAATGTAACAAGGACCGGGCAGGTTGATACATACTGCTGACAGTTGCGACGCAATACACAAAAGACGAGACAGACGGTGCGACATCGTCTGTCTCGTCTTTTGTGTATTGCGTCGCAACTGTCAGCAGTACGAACGACAATCATTGGAATATGTACCTGGAAATATATTTTTGCTTATGACAATCCATTGTTAGTGCCCTAAGTAATCTGTAGCATGTAATTGAATGGCCTGAGGATGTTTCCTGTTCTAAACTGTCTCCTAGTTTTGAACTCGAATGCCATTATGAATATCCGTGTCGATGAATGCCGGTCTGTGAGAAAGCAGGGTAGCGGTTTGATGTTTCTATGTGACTAATCTGTTGTCATAGGGTTCCGTATTTTCGGTGTTTATTTTTTTGGTATAATAGGAAGATATTATCGACTTTACTATGGTCCGAGGATTCTGAGTTTTTAGTCTCTATTTACGTATGCCTTCAAATATCTCCTGGCGATGTGAACACTTTGGAATCCTGGTATTCCTGTACATAATCGTTAGGCAGCTTTCGCTTGCGTCCTCTCATGCTGCAAGTGATACAACATCAAGCTGCCCCTTCAGCGAGACAATTGGTACGTAAACTGTGTTTCCTTGTCTACTTTTAGTGAAACCGTGATTTACAGAAAAAAAACCCTGGGCCCTGGGTCATTTCCGAGTAGACCTCGGAAATGACCCAAAATGTTCTCATGTCGAATAGGTTCACTAAATAAAGTAGCCTATCTAGTGAATCAATGTTGAATTACCTCAAGGCAAGGATGGGTTCTTCGCGGGTTGCTTCGGGATTGCAAAGACAGCTGCGCGGTGGATTTGGTTTAACAGAGCCACCCTTCTTTGCCGCACTGGGGCATGGTAATATTCGCGATACCATGGAAACAACTGAAGTAGTCACCAAGTCATGGTCCTCTTCCTCAGTTCTCAATTACTCGAGCCCACAAAAGCAATGATAAATCAAGAGACAGACAAAAACATCAGACATCAGATCAATTCCATATTCAAATTTTACCGGCGTACGTTTTCCGATGTTTGCGGAGAAATCTGAGAACCAGGGACCATACGTATAATCTAATGACAGAAGGTATAGGTATACGAGCTCAGCTGCTCGTCGGCTTAAGCGGTTCGTCGTTCAGAACGAATATTCGCGTCGCCCCTAGCCTAGCGGTGCTCGCCTAGTAATCATGTGTGGCAAAGTAGCACGGCTGAAGGGGTAGGAAAGGGTGTAAGCACATGTGAGTCATTACGAATACAAAGTGTCGTCAAGTCTCTGCCTCAAACATGCACGTAATCTTAAAGGCGATGATTCCTCCCCCCCCCCCCCCCCCCAATCTAGCATGGTGGCCTTCAACAGGTGGTTGCAGGTGGTTGTTCACTGAACTCTTGCTTAGGAAGTAGCGAAAACATAAGCGTGCTAACTGCAGCCTTGAAAAAAAAAGGCTGTTTCGCTGTTTGCGCATCCCTAGATCACCACTCTTCACCAGTCACGTAGAACATAATAGTGAACTTGCATAATTTTAATGGTACTCGCTAAGTACGCTAATTTCACGACACGTCGTTCCTAACTGAAGAAAAAAAAAAAGAAGAAACACTAATTTTCGTGCGCACAGGAAGTTTGAATGGTGAAGACACCGGTGTCACCTCTCGTTGTGGTTAAGGTTCGTTACGCAACGGAGACGACCGATAATTGAAAGTCAAAAGAACAACATACCTTTGAAAGAACTGATGTTCTGAGGCTGGAACAACATAGAAGGGACAAATACAGCTTTATCTACCTCCTGTTCAGTCCAGAAGAGCCACACATCCTCAACACAACCACCACCACCACAAAAAAAAAAAAAAAAGTCTCACCACAAAGTCATTTCCTTCCTCGTTTCATCTTCCTCGTACTCCAATCTTTCATTTCCAACAAATTCTCTCTCCCCATAATGGCGGAGTCATCCCCAAGAGAAACAGCAACTGGATAGGTCCCGTTAGGGTAACACCGCGTGGCAGTCTGAGCGTGCATAGCTTCCTGTAGCAAGACCTTCTTCAATTGCATTTGGCTTGCCTTTTCTGTCCGACTGCATTTTGAGTTCGGCCAAATATTCTTTGGACCACCTTCTCCAGAAGATGGCTATAATTATTTGCCTATCAATCCAACACTTGCGTAGATGGGCATGAGAAATATTTTGTGTTTATCTCTCAGTCAACTTCGGCAGATGCGTATACGAAGAGGGGAGTCAAGTCCTGTAGATCACATAAACAAAATACAGAAGCCGACACTGAAGATTTTTGTTTAAGTTTAATTTGTACAAGCTTTCGCGTGGAGGTCCACGCTTCCTCAGGTACGTACCTGAGGAAGCGTGGACCTCCACGCGAAAGCTTGTACAAATTAAACTTAAACAAAAATCTTCAGTGTCGGCTTCTGTATTTTGTTCAACTTCGGCAGTAAAGCCATTATTCTGCTTCTTAAAAAATGTCCAGGGCAATGTGGTTCCGGTCTCTGTGGTCCTTCGTGAAGGTGCGTTAGAGGCCTCGAGTTGTTAATAACTGCCTCTATCTCACACAGGTATGTTGCGAGTTCTTCCCCTGGTAAGCAATTGGATCCCAGTGATTTCTTTAGTGTCATCTTAGTGGATCGCATATTCGTAGAAGCCACCACACCAGGGTGCTCTTTCCACCATGAATTTCCACTGGATCATTCGGTTGGCAATGTAATCCTGTACTGCAGAATTACAAATAATCTCCCACAGAAGTCCGAGGTTTTTGTTGGCTCTCTTGAAAGATAGCGTATTGTCGCTGTAGGCAATTCCTGGTACACCGCGCCCTGACACAAATCTTCTGAAGGCCAACAAAAACTCGTCTGTGAACATAACGTTCACCAACTCGAGGTGGATTGCTCAAGTTACTCCGCAGGTAAACAGAGCAATATGAGACTTACAGAGTGCGTTTGCCTTTCACGAGTAGTGGTCCTCAAAAGTCCAATCCTGTAACCTCAAAAGGCATGGCCGCGTAATTCTGTCCTTTGGCAGGTGAGGTAGAGGTTCTTCCGCTGGACGAGCATTAAAGCGCTGGCATGTGATGCAGTGTTTGATTGCTTTGTTTATCAACTGTGGTGCACCAACTACCCAATATCTGTCTCTCAGCTGAATTAATGTATTTCTCCCACCCCTGTTCAGCACTTGCCGATGACATCACCACACCAACGACTTCGAGAGATTATGACTGTTCGGGAGCACAATAGGGTGCTGTTTTATCGAACGGTTTTCCGAGCAGCTGCAGTCGTCCGGGGATCCTTAAAATACCATCAGAGTCCATGAATAACGACAGAGTTCGCAGCGGGGAGTTCGTTGGCAGTTTCCTCCCTGCGTTTACGCACTTGATCTTGGTTGAGAAGGGTTCTTCTTGGACATAATTACCCCTCAATACTTCTCAGCTTCTTCGACCTCTTCAGCAGCAAGTGGGCCAGACGCTTGATTGTTCCGTCGAAGATTACTCACGTAATCCTGCTCCCAGCAGTCTAAATCTGCTGCTGTATGCTTCCATGCCTCACTCGGTGTCTCCGTCGTTATTGTTTGAAGGACGTCGACACTCTTCCTCACATCACATTCCTCAATCTGTGGGTCTTCGACCATCTTGTGGGGCCAGTTGTCTGGAGGCTTACGCAGCCATTCTGGTCCAGTCCACCAAAGGGAGCCAGAAACCAGTCGGGCGGCTGTAATCCCTTTGGTCAGTAACACTCCTAGGTTCCCTCTCCCTGGACAGTGACGCCAACGAGATCGATTGTATGTCTCTGAACTTCAAACACCCGATTCTTCACAAACGCTTTCCATCTGTTGACTTCACCTTTAGTTCAATGTATGGCGATAGTAGAGCCGGACCAAAAGTGTACCTCTTCAAAGGTAATCCTTAGATGTCTCCATAAATATGGATACAACCTAGATGACAAAAGACATGCCACCAGCTCCAATCTAGCCAGCGTCAACGACTTCAGCGGAGCAATCCTGGATTTGCTAATGGGAATAGTTGATGCTGTGCTTTCTCGTGCATTCTGTGCTTGCATCCGCAAGAACATGTGGTACTTAGACGTATGGCGGGTGTTGTACACCTTCGCAGATGTAGCGAAGTACCTTTATTTCTCGTAACTCTCCGATTTCTAAGCACCAGTTTTTCCAAACACAATGATCCTGAGGCGTGTGACTATGCGTCAAACACCACTCCAAGTTTTGTTGTGCTGCTTGATTCTCGCACTACTGCTTGATGGGGCATATGGTATGCGAAATTTGTCGTGTCAGCCTTCCCGTCCACTATGTCGGCTATGCCGTTGACGAAGCACTGTAGGATGATCATATCATATGCTTCAAGCCAACGTGGTACTTTCAGTAGCTTTCTCGTCAGGTGGTGGATCACTTCGTTGGTCACGCCTTTATTGTTTGCGATGTTGACGTGTGATTTCCACGGTACGGCTACTTTGTACCACCCATCGCTGTGTTTTACACTCTGCTCGAGAATTCTACTACAGCACCACCTTCAGTGAGATCAGTCTTTCTGTCATCACTTACCCCTACAGATTCCAGCGTCCAGGACTTTGTCACTAGGTCGGAAGTGCTCGGACCGTGGACTTTAAGGCAATAGCTTAAGAACACTCTTCATTGTGCTCAGATCCTTGAATTGGACCCTGTACAGCTATCAAATCATCGTTTCAATGGCTCGTAGCTTTCCTTCAAATTTTCTCGACCAAGTCGTTCTCGCGGTGCAATAGTGTTCGCATCCAATCAGAAAACCGACGCTGACTGGACCTCCGTCACCCGATAAGTCCCCCACCTTGCAACCGAGTTGCAACAACCTTTCACCCACCACACTTGGAGTTACCTGGTAACAAATCGCCTGCATCTCAAGGGCTTAAATTTTTAGCAACTTGCCGTCGTCTCCAGTCGGACGATTACCCGCACTAAATTTGTCTGCGCTTGATGTCCGCCAAAAGCTCCAGAAAGTCAGTTGTTCTTTTCCAACTACCTTGCACCCCAGTCTCCTTGAAAGACCAGTGCAGACGAAGGATCGCTGGCTTCCACTGTCAAGAAGCACTCTCGTTTCTCCACGGTGAGCTTCTCCGTCACACCACACCATGACCGTGGGAAGTAACACCGCAGGCTTCTCGCAAATGTCACTACATTCCAAGTTTACCAGAGCGCTGGTGGTTGTCTCATTTGAATTTCAGTTGACCCTATGAAAGCCGAGATCGCACATGACGTATTGTATGTCGACCTCCGCATTTCCTGCATCTTGCCGTAACAGGCCTTTGTTTGGTAATTTGGTCGGAAACACCTCTCGCTGAGCACACCAGGTTTTTCCTGGCTTGTAGTGGCATATCTGTGTCACATTCGATTGTAGCGTGGCTTCTGCTTTTGCAGAAAAAGTAGTATACTTTCGTAGTCTGCTGAAGAACTGTGGCGGACGACGGTAAATTTCTAGAACTCCGGTGCTTGACCTCGTCCTTTGGTATGTTATGTCCATCTCATGTTGCCGACTTCCCATTCGAACAATCCATGACTTCCAAGTTCTCGCGGCTATGGACTTCCCAACATCTAAAGTCGAGCAACCTCAACCCCATGTAGCCAAAGGTGGGATAATAAATGTCTAATCGACGTCTAAATTTGGACGACTGGCAGGTCTAGCAGATGTCTCTCAATAACCTTAATGTCTACACTCTCGGAAACAACATCGGATATTAAGGGCAAAAAAAACGGTGCGGTTTTTTACTCTTATCCTCTACGCTGGCGCTATACGGATAGACACCGTGGCGGATATTAAAGAGGGGGGGGGGGAATCTAACCTTTTTTTACTCTTCTCTTAAGGGTCAGTAGTTGACTGTTATTTCACCCATCGTAAACTTATCCTGATACTAACGCATATTTATCCCCATATGTCGCGTAGTAAGAGCAAAAACGTAGATTAAAATGTAGCAAGAGTAAAATGTAGTAAGAGTAAAATTGAAGGTTCTTCTGAGTGTCAAACAACAACAACAGCTTTATTTTTGGCTTTGGAGACCTAAGTGTCTGAGTGTGAGAACGGCTTCTCGATTATCGAATTACGCGTCTTTTGGATAATCAACTGTCTCAAACGCTGACATGGCACAAAACGGTTCCCCGTTTTGCTCACCAAAACAATTCGAATTTATTGGAGCAAAGGGCTCACAATAATATGTATATGTGGTTATATACCTCTGGCCTGAAAATCATGAGTCGGCCTCGGTGGCTCAGTCGGTAGCGTGCTCGCCTTCTGATCCCGAGATTGCGGGTTCGAACCAGGCCGAGGACGCCAGCAACTTGGTGGCAGGGTACAAGTTGCTTAGACACGCCATCATCCGCGAGGGACGTTAAATACTGGGTGCCGTGTGATGAGCTTTCACGCACGTTAAAGAACCCTCAGGTGGGCAAAAGCAAACCACAGACCGACCGCTGTGCCGTCGCTCATGATCTCAGTTGTCTCGCGACGTAAACCCCCAAATATTATTATTAATATTATGAAAATCATGAGGCATAAGGCGCATGCGACATGAATGAAAAAGAAAACACTTCTCTTCTACAGCAGACTAGCCATAAGTCAACAAACTGCAATAACTCGAACACTAACGAATAACATGAAATGATATTTTCGCGGCCCTTAGAAAACTTCACCCAAAATGAAAAATAAATTATTTATGGTAGAGTAGCTATGGGCAAATCATAATTTAATTAACTTGCAAGTATAGCATAGGAACAATTAATGAGCATTGTATCACATGATAAGGCGTCGAGGTACACACAATACGAGACACACACGCAAAAAGTCTGTAGCAGACTGGCTATAAGATAATTAACAAGAGCTGAAGTACAGTTCAGTGAATTTAAACGCGTCATTTACTGGGCAGCGTATCTCAGCAAGGTATCACAGGATAATGACTTAAGGGACACAAAGCCTCACACGGTCTAAAAGAAACTGCTTGCATATGTGAGCAGCAATACAAGCAAAGCAATTGTATTAACATCAGCTATATTAACGTTTATGCAGTATTGTGTCGCTATATGAACCGAAAAACTTTTTCATTGAAGGGGAATTGCATGGCGCTTACATATATGCTGTCACAACACTAGCTACATCATTTGTGGGCGACACCTGGGCATTTTCTCTTATCCTTAACAAAGGTAGTAGTCCCAACTGAAGCAGTAAAATATATGGCACATTATATATGGAACATTAGCAACTTGTTTTGAAAAAGCGCCTTTTGACAGTGGCTGCAGAGTCAACCAATCATTGCACTTTGCAACCTCAATCAAAACAGGCTAAGAGACCAATCATGACACAGCTGCCTTTAGACAATTAGTTTTCTTTTTTCGAAGAGGGTATCAAGTATAAATATGTAATAAATATGAACTGCGCTTGAACTCTAATGTATGTTATCAGTTGATGTTGTGAAGAAATCCGAATGAGCAAAAAGAAAGCAAAATATATCCACAAGCCCTTTTGCTGTCGTATGTTCCCCTCATTAGACAAAAAAAGAAAAAGAAAAACGAAACACTGACAGTGGCATTTGTGAGCATTATTTCACAGCAGAAGCTACCAGCTATGTTTCTGCCGTAGGTTAAAAAAACGATAAAATCCGGGCTGTCTGGTGGTACATTCTAAGAGCGATAAAACCCCAGTGTAGGGGACATGGACAGCCACAACACAGACGAAGCACTGACTGAAAAAACACTTTTAATGACAGAGACACCGCTTAAGTACACAAACTGCATACAACCGACCACTAGTGGTAGCCAAGCCCATCATGCTGTAATAAAAACAGTTACCACGCAACTCCCCCCGAGAACCAGAATTCAAGGTAGTTATCAATGAACTGTTGAATTCTATCCGACACCAACACGGAAGGCACCCTAATGCAACTATCTCCAGCTTGTGTTATCATTAAAGCTTCCTTATAAAGAAGAACACTAACTTATGACTTTTGAACAACACTTTCGTTTTTTTTTTTTTTTTGAACAGCGGCTCGCAACCGGAACAGGTTCTTAAGTGTTCGGCCAGCTTACCATAACCCATAGCCCATAACGATAACCCATTACCATAGCCTGTAGGCATGGTGTTGATGTGGTTTTTAAAAGGGTTTATTGGCTCAGGTCTTCGATGGCTAGCGTTAACCAGACAAAAATGGGGGGTTGTCATGTAAAACACGTAGATACTTTTGTGACTTGCAGTGTTGGTGTTGTTTATTCAATTCCCTTCTCTTGTGGGTGCCAGGATATTGGTCAAACTAAACGTTGTGTTAATATTCGTCTGATGGAACATAGAGCTTCGAGAGGAAAGGGTTATGGTAAGCTTGCCGAACAGTTAAAAACCTGTTCCGGTTGCGAGCCGCCGTTAAAAAAAAAGTGTTGTTTAAAAGTCATAAGTTAGGTGGTAGGAAGGGAGTTGCCTCAGAAGCCGCCGATATTTCGAACAGAGACTGTTCTTCTTCTGGGCACCGTCCTCATCATTGGCATGGTATTTAAAGGGTTAGGATTGACGTGTTTAAAGGTTCATGCGAATTGTGGGTCAACAGCCCGGAGGGAAGAAAGGGTCCGTACGGGCTTCTACGGCCGGAGTGAATGGCTGCTTTATTAGAGTGTGGAGGGGATTATGTGAACGTAGTGATCTAGGCTACAGGAAGGTTCACGAACACGTGGACGAAACGAGACAACAGGCAAGAATTGGCAAGCATAGCGGAAGATAAGGAGGTTGTGGTTACGTGGGGAAAATTCCAGAACGAGCAAAGGGTTCCTTTTTTTTAAATATATATTTGTAATACAAAGTTGTGGCATGCAATAAAGAGAGCAGAAAGCAGTGGCTATGCAGAACATAACAGATGATAATGGAGGTAGAAGGGAAAAGCATATTTCATTTGTGAAGTGTTTCTAGGGTGCCTTGTGATTTGTTGATACCGGACGGGTGAAGAGAGTTGAACTTGTATATGAGATAAGACTCCCTATCACGTCTGTCACGTGTGGATCTAAACCCGGTTTCTAGAATATATAGTTTAATGTTGTCAAAATTGTGACCAGGAACGTTAAAGTGTTCGGCGACTGCTTTGGGGAGTTTGTTGGACGTGTTGGTTCTGTGTCCGGTCAGGCGGTTGTTCATTTGTTGGCCGGTTTCACCAATGTATTGCATAGAGCAGTCGCCGCATTCAATGCAGTATATGACATTGGAGCTTGTGCATGTGAATGCGTGGTTAACGGGGTACGTGTAATTGCTCGCAGTGCTTTTGATGGAGTTAGCGTGTTGAACGTGCTTGCATGTTTTGCAGCGCGGGAGGTTGCAGGGTCGTGTTCCCGTGTACGGGGTGCTCGTTTTGCTGATTTTGGCATTGACCAAGGAGTCTGCCAGGTTTCTTGCGCGTCGGTATGTCACCTGTATGGGATTTGTGAATATGTTGCTAAGTCGGTCACTGCTTTGGAGGCGGCGCTCGTGCTTCTGTACAATGGCTTTGATGTTTGGAAGTGCGTTGGAATATCTTGTGATGAAGCTTATTTGGCACGCGTCGGGATTTTTTCGGTTTTCCAGAACCTCGTTTCGATCGAGTGTGAGTGCCTTGCGACGGAATTCGGTTAGGAGGGAGTCTGGATAGTCCCTTTGGGTAAGTGTACTGCAGAGTTCGTCAAGCTTCTCAGCGTAATCTGTGTCGTCTGGACAAACTCTGCGTAGTCTTACACTCTGCCCATTAGGAATTCCAACCTTACAGTGACGCGGGTGGTGACTCTTGAAGTGAAGGTATTGTTGTTTGTCAGTTGGCTTTTTGTACAGGGTTGTGATGAGGTTGCCGTTGTCTAGTGATATCGTGGTGTCGAGGAAGTTAATTAAGTGAGTTGACTGTTGTGATGTGAACTTTATGTTGCTATGCGCGGTGTTCAGTAGATCTACGAACTTTTGAAATTCATGTTCCCCGTGTTCCCATATTATCAGTATATCATCGATGTATCGAAGGTACACCGTGGGTTTTAATGAGAGGGCGCTGAGAACTTTGTTTTCTAAGAACCCCATGAAGATATTTGCGTATGTGAGTGCAAGAGGTGTGCCCATACTTGTACCGTGTACTTGTAGGTAGTATTCGCCATTGAACTCGAAGTAGTTCAGTTTAAGGACAAAGTCCATTAGAGCGAGTATGGTTTCCGTGTCTTTTCTGGTGTTTGTTGTAGAAAGGGTATTGCAGAGGGCTGTGATTCCGTCGTTGTGTGGGATGTTAGTATACAGTGATGTCACATCCAGCGTGGCTAGTATTGTGTCCCTACCAAATGTACGAGTGTTGTTTATATCTCTGATTATTCTAAGGAGGTGGGGTGTGTCTTGTACATGCGATGGCAGTGTTGTCGGAATATGGTTTAAACAGTGGTCCAGGAATTTGGAGAGTCTTTCTGTTGGTGTGTTGTTATTAGGTACAATTGGCCTGCCGGGGATGTCAGCCGTATAGAGCTGGGATGTCAGCCGTATGGGGTGAGATATTTGAGATCATCACGTGTGATGAGCTTTCGTTCGTGGAGGTCCTGTATGGTATGGGTTATTAGCGCCGTGTACTCCTTTGTTGGGTCATGGTCCAGTTTGAGGTAGTGTTGCGCATTGTTGAGTTGCCTATGAACGTCACAAATATATTTATCTGTGGGCTAGATGACGATACTCCCACCCTGTTAACGAATACGAAATCCACAAAGACATATCAGACTTTGCGAGACGGCTACCCCTTAGAGAATTCTTCGCTCATACAACACAAGAAAACAACAACGACCTCCGACTACCATCAACCTGGACACCAAATCACGGCCGAGAACCCGCATTAGACCTGTACATTAAAGAAGTAAGCAACGACATCCTTCGCGGTATTTCCCAAAGCTCGCGTGGTCACAACCTCACTAAAACACAGCGTGACATCATCAAAGCGCTAGCTGGCAGAGGTGATATCATTATCAAGCCCGCAGATAAGGGTGGGAGTATCGTCATCTGGCCCACAGATAAATATATTTCTGAAGCTCATAGGCAACTCAACAATGCGCAACACTACCTCAAACTGGACCATGACCCAACAAAGAAGTACACGGCGCTAATAACCCATACCATACAGGACCTCCACGAACGAAAGCTGATCACACGTGATGACCTCAGATATCTCACCCCATCAAACACAGGCGCAGGTCGTTTCTATTTACTGCCCAAAATCCACAAGGTACACGCCAACGAGCTCTATACGGCTGACATCGCCGGCAGGCCAATTGTATCTAATAACAACACACCAACAGAAAGACTCTCCAAATTCCTGGACCACTATTTAAACCATATTCCGACAACACTGCCATCGCATGTACAAGACACACCCCACCTCCTCAGAACAATCAGAGATATAAACAACCCTCGTACATTTGGTAGGGACTCAATACTAGCCACGCTGGATGTGACATCACTGTATACTAACATCCCACACAACGACGGAATCACAGCCCTCTGCAATACCCTTTCTGCAGCAAACACCAGAAAAGACACGGAAAGCATACTCGCTCTAATGAACTTGGTCTTTAAACTGAACTACTTCGAGTTCAATGGCGAATACTACCTACAAGTACACGGTACAAGTATGGGCGCACCTGTTGCACCCACATACGCAAATATCATCATGGGGTTCTTAGAAAACAAAGTTCTCAGCGCCCTCTCATTAAAACCCACGGTGTACATCGATGATATACTGATAATATGGGAACACGGGGAACATGAATTTCAAAAGTTCGTAGATCTACTGAACACCGCGCATAGCAACATAAAGTTCACATCACAACAGTCAACTCACTTAATTAACTTCCTCGACACCACGATATCACTAGACAACGGCAACCTCATCACAACCCTGTAGAAAAAGCCAACTGACAGACAACAATGCCTTCACTTCAAGAGTCACCACCCGCGTCACTGTAAGGTTGGAATTCCTAATGGGCAGAGTGTAAGACTACGCAGAGTTCGTTCAGACGACACAGATTACACTGAGAAGCTTGACGATCTCTGCAGTACACTTGCCCAAAGGGACTATCCAGACTCCCTTCTAACCGAATTCCGTCTCAAGGCACTCACACTCGATCGAAACGAGGTTCTGGAAAACCGAAAAAATCCCGACGCGTGCCAAATAAGCTTCATCACAAGATATTCCAACGCACTTCCAAACATCAAAGCCATTCTACAGAAGCACGAGCCCCTCCTCCAAAGCAGTGACCGACTTAGCAACATATTCACAAATCCCATACAGGTGACATACCGAAGCGCAAGAAACCTGGCAGACTCCTTGGTCAATGCCAAAATCAGCAAAACGAGCACCCCGTACACGGGAATACGGCCCTGCAACCTCCCGCGCTGCAAAACATGCAAGCACGTTCAACACGCTAACTCCATCAAAAGCACTGCGAGCAATTACACGCACCCCGTTAACCACGCATTCACATGCACAAGCTCCAATGTCATATACTGCATTGAATGCGGCGACTGCTCTATGCAATACATTGGTGAAACCGGCCAACAAATGAACAACCGCCTTACCGGACACAGAACCGACACGTCCAACAAACTCCCCAAAGCAGTCGCCGAACACTTTAACATTCCTGGTCACAATTTTGACAACATTAAACTATATATTCTAGAAACCGGGTTTAGATCCACACGTGACAGACGTGATAGGGAGTCTTGTCTCATATACAAGTTCAACGCTCTTCACCCGTCTGGCATCAACAAATCACAAAACACCCTAGAAACACTTCACAAATAAAATATGCTTTTCCCTTCTACCTCCATTATCATGTGTTATGTTCTGCATGGCCACTGCTTTCTGCTCTCTTTATTGCATGCCAGAACTTTCTATTACAAATATATATTAAAAAAAAAGAAACCCTTTGGTTGTTCTGGAATTTTCCCCACGTAACCACAACCTCCTTATCTTTCGCTATGCTTGCCAATTCTTGCCTGTTGTCACGTTTCGTCCACGTGTTCGTGAACCTTCCTGTAGCCTGGATCACTACGTTCACATAATCCCCTCCACACTCTAACAAAGCAGCCATTCACTCCGGCCGTAGAAGCCCGTACGGACCCTTTCTTCCCTCCGGGCTGTTGACCCACAATTCGCATGAACCTTTAAACACGTCACACCTAACCTTTTAAATACCATGCCAATGATGAGGACGGTGCCCAGTAGAAGCACAGTCTCTGTTCGAAATATCGGCGGCTTCTGTCCTGAGGCAACTCCCTTCCTACATCCCTACCGGTTCGCTGGATTTCTACCCATCTAAGTTAGGTGGTGTTCTTTATCAGGAAGCTTTAATGATAAAACAAGCTGGAGATAGTTGCATTAACGTGCCTTCCGTGTTGGTGTCGGATAAAATTCAGCAGTTCATCGATAACTAACTTGAATTCTGGTTCCTGGGGGGCGTTTTGCTTGGTGCTCCTGTTTGTGTGGTAACTGTTGTGATTACAGCACGATGGGGTTGGCTATCACTAGGAGTCGGTTGTTGCAGTTTGTGTACTTAAGCGACGTCTCTGCCATTAAAGGTGTTTTTTCAGTCAGTGCTTCGTCTGTGTTGTGCCTGTCCGTGTCCCCTGCCCTGGTGTTTTATCGCTTTGAGAAGTTTCTGCCATTTACCATCTCCTTTGGTGATGTGAACAGGTAGCAAATACAGGAGACAATGGTTAACTTAGAACGAAAAATGCCACTAAAAATGCATTAGCTCATATCTTACTCCATTTTTATATTTGTGCGTTTACAGCGAAGAGCTGAATACGCACTCCAGAGACATGGCTATGGATTGTAAATTTCACGAGTGTACAGTTTTCTTGTTGCTGTAACATGGTAGTACATAGAAGAGCAGTATCTGGCGATGGAAATTCACAACAGAGAGAAGACTGCTGAGAGCATCTAAATTTGAATGAGACGAGACTCTCGTGCAGTAGGCTGCACTTATTCAGGTCTAACATTAAGTTACAAAATTGTAGTGTATTTAAAACATTTTTGTAAGATAGAGCGCGAGTGTTGATACCAACATACAAATAAACTTGTTTGAGACAGAGAAGGGGACAGTTCAGGAGACGCTGTATCATAATACATGAATGACCATGGTGGCGAGGTCAGTACATGGCTCAAAAGGCATTCACAGGTGACATTCACGGAAAACAGGGCTCCAGGTTGCGGTGATGAGGACACGGCCCACCTGGCGTTCCATGAATTTGTTGACCATGGGGGATTGCTATGGAGCAGTAGCGTATGCAAAATGCAGGCAATCAAAAGAAAAAAAGGGGACAAAAATAAGGACAAGTAAATCGGTGAGGAAATGAGCACATGGTAGATGATAGCAAAGAAACAGAAAACTACTGCTTGTGTGTTGGGGGGAGGGGGCTGGCAGCCTAAGATGCCCGCTCTGTTTTTTCGTTTGATGTCATTCACATAGCTAGATCATTGTGATCTTAGAATAAGGCAAGGGACCAGCAAAAGAAGAAAAAAAAAACGAAACGAGAATCTTACTTTATTTCCAAACTCGCGGCGCTACACAGAATGAACTCTTTTGGTGGACCATTACGGACCTTCAACTGTAGCATGCATGTCTGCCAACTTCCCCCCCCCCCCGCACACACACAGTGATTTTTTTCTTCTTTCTTTTCTTCAATATCATCTGCCATTGTGACTGCCTCACTCATTTACTTCCATTTTTCTTTCCTTTCATTTACCACATTTCTGATAAAACTGCTCCGTACCAATCCCCCATGGTCAACGGATTTATGAAACGCCAGTCTTAAGGAATCGTACCGCACTTTTTATTAAGTGTTTTTATTTTTAGTTTTATGTTGGTACCAACCCTCACCCTCCACCTCACAACATGTTTTAAATATCTGCAGTTTTGTAACTTGATGTCACACCTGAAGAAGTGCAGCCTTCTGCCCTGAATGTCTCGTCTCATTAAAATTTAGATGCGCTCAATCATCTTATTCCTTCTGTCACATGACAGGAGTACTAATGCTAAAGCTTAGTTGACTCACCCTGTTGACTGCAGACGTGCTCTTCATGTTTCACCTGGTAGCACTGCAAGTATCAACTAAATCCTGCAGGCGTTTGGTACGGTACCATTTCTCAAATACAGGACCCCTTTTCACTACGAATACTTGAATAAGTCCAAGGAGCTGCCCATAGGCAAATGGGTCTGTTAAACCCCTTGGGTAGTAGATCACTAATAATAAAATCAAGGCTTCACTCTGTTCAACAAAACGGTGCAGGGGCACTTTTTGGACTGCATCTGTGGGGAAACGATGACCTTGTCGACTTCCCCTAGGAAGATTTTGGGCCTGGGATCTTGAGGTTCTCATCTGGCATGTCAGCCTAAAAATTCCATATAAGCATTAATGATGAACAAACACTGTGTACACATAAAAATTAAATAAAAATAACTTGCAAAGGTGCTTGACAGTTCTTGATTTCAGATGCGTTTTAATACCAGCAAAAGTGGATGGACTGCAGTTGCTGTGCCTTTCGAAGCCGCGAAGAAGGCTTGACATGATCCGTTTCATTTCACGGGGCTCGCTACCGAAACGTACCACAGCCTCGTGCATAAACTAAAATGAAGGGGTTTCGTGTTAATAATGTAAGCTTCAGACACCTCAAGCCATGTGTGTTCATAAATAATTTGTTCACTTGAAATGACTATCCAGTTATCACATATTACGATAAAGAGACTCACTACAGATGACCACAGCACAAAACAAGACAAATCACTAGTAAGGTCTTCAGCAGTACGTACACATTCCCCATGAAGGAAATAAATGGGCTAGCTATCGAGAGCTACACGTTCACGTTGGCTCAGTGTGGCTGTGAGGGGCTGCTTGATCCGTGCAGTGTTGGGCTTTTTTTTGGTCTTTGACTGAGTGATCAATGGCCTAAGTGTGAAAGGAGAGAAAGCAACCGAGCAGGTTATTGCACTTTCCTATGATTTGTTTTCTAATATAGGCAGTCCGATTTTACGTGGAAATTTCGTGTACGGTAACTTTACGGTACGGTAAGGCTTTAGAGGGGAAGCAGGCGTTGGCAACACAAAAAATACAGGTCTTTTGTACATGTCAGTGTGACTCCCCGTGATTCTTATTTCAAGTTGCTTAAGTGCTCTGGAAGGAAGCAGCAGCTCTGACGGTTGCGAGACCTCAGGAATAGGAAGGGACGTTGAATACCAGCAAGGGCTGCACGCCTTCTCATTTTTCTTGTTGTACTAAGCCGATGCATAAATATACTCTGAAATTTAAAAAAAAAATAAAAAAAAACTGTCACCTGCAGTGTGATGGCAGCTATTGTGCACGCCTTTGTAAATAGCAACAAAAAGCAAAAAAAAAAAAGAAACAGAAAAAAGCAAGGAACCATGCAGGGTTCTCTAAAATAATGTAGATGGCTCAGTTCACTGAACATCTTACCTAAACATTTCTTGATGGGGCCTCAGCCAACTTAGTTCCTGGTTTAGGCTTATCCCATAGCAGGTATGGGTAACGTCGTGCCAAGGCATGTCCCAGGGATGCATAACTCCAACGCTGCTCTCCAGAATTTTTCTCTCTTATTAGGTTCTGCTCATTGCAAAAAGGGGTCAGCTCCAAATGTCCCTGGAAAGTCTAACATATCATGCACATACTGTAGGTACATTATGACTTCATCTTTCAGTTGCAAAGATAGCTTATAGCATGTGTTCTTCCATCCAGGGGTAGGCCATGTAGAATTGGGTCCACAGTAATGGAAAATTTTGGCAGGTCTTCCGTACATTTCTCTTGATATTTCTGTAACAAGTTTGTACACAAGTCCATACAGCCCACAGGTTGCTTTTGCTTAGTCTGACATTGCCAGCCTTTTAGATTTTTGCGACGCATAAGTCATGCTAATTTTCACTTGGTTAGACAGAAGACTTCATTTCTTTCCCTTTAATTAATTTTAATTGATGTGATATGCTTGTTCCTATTAAACGCTATTGCTTCGCACTCCATTTTTGTTCTTTAAATAATTCCTGGTGGACACACAGCTGATTAGCAGAAGTCTGGTACTCGAGACATTTTGAAATAAGCAAAGTTTGTGGAAACAAAGTGGCACATTTTTTCTTGCTCTGCTTATTGTTACAAAGAATTTTTTTTGCTAAATAGCAAAAAAATTGCAATTGTCCCGATGGCATACAAAGTGTGCGGGTGAATGCATTTCAGTATAATATCAATTGAAGGGGTATCACTTGGGCAAACCGTGACAGAATCGTTAAAACGCAACCAAGCTGATGGCAAGGATTCACAGTGTAATAGCCCGAGATAAGGTATAGACACAGGCATACCCATGAAGTAAGCAGCAGCAAACAAGCAAGCTGATGTACCGACGATGAAAGAAGCATCCACTTGGGCTTCAGGAACATGTACAAAAATAAATAAATAAAACTTGAAAGCAAAGAAAAACACAACTTTCTGTCTGTGTTCCATCAGGCTGAAGGTAATGTTTCTCTCTTGAGGCATAGACAAGAAGGTCTGAAGAAGCCCAACCAATTTATCCACCAGATAACAGGCATCTATGTGTGTGAGCCCTGTGTGCGCGTCTACTTGTCTACCTCGTCTGTGGCTTTCGGTTAACTTTCCCACCCCATTTAAGTTAAAGCAGATAAGTAATTCCCTTGTGACAAGCCTTCTTCCTGCGACTTATGCCAAAAGATGGCATACGTCACAGGAGTAAGGCGAATGTTGTGAAGTGTAAAGTTAAAATATGCTGTTAAATTCAGAATGCTCCTACATATGTACAGCGGTTGCAGCAGGATACTTCTCTATACTTCTCTACTGTTACTCAACACCAGAAACATTTTGAAAGAAATAGAGACGGATAATTGTATCGGGAATCGTGAAAGCAAGTAAACCTGGTGTACACTTATAAAAGAGCACTTCAATAAACCAGCCACTCAGTCTGGCTTCAGCAGTCAACTCAAACGGTGTCTAGTACATGGTGTCAGAAGTGGGATCTGCCCGTCCGTGAGAGCGAAGCAAAGGGCGCGTCGAAACGCGATGGCCAAGTGCATCGGAATGGAATTTCTCCCGCCGCCGGCCCGTTGATTCTACTGGAAAATGCAGCGGAAAACGAAGAAATTCAAGCAACGCCTCCTGCTTTACCTGCAGGCAATGGAAGCAGACTCCAGATCAAGTAAGCAAAAAGCTGCAATTTTTCTACACTTGGCGGGCCAGGAAGCCATCGACGTGTTCAACAGGTTCAAGCTTGGCGATGCGGAAAAAGAGGATTTTGACGGACTTATGAAAAAGTTTGAAGAATATTGTACACAGAAGCGGAATGAGACATACGAACGCTATGTGTTTCGATGTCGCGAGCAATCGGATGGCGAACCTTTCGAAAGTTTCCTGAGAGAACTGCAGCTTAAGTCTCAAACATGCAATTTTGACAGTGTGCATGACTCTATGATCCGTGACCAGATCGTCTACGGCATTTCTGATAAAAAGATTCGAGAACGATTGCTGCGCGAAAGGGATCGTACTGTGGGTCGAGCAGTCGAATTTTGTAAGGCAGCAGAACTGTCGGCGAAGCAAAATCAGTCGTGGGAAACTCCTGGCGAGAAAACACTGGAGGCTGTCACCCTGAAACGAAACGGGAAGAGGGACAAATGGATGTTCTGTAACCAACTTCACGCGCCGCGGCAGTGCCCCGCCTATGGTGAAAGATGCAGAAAATGTGGCAAGCGCAACCACTTTGCGGTGTGCTGCAAACACAAGGTCATACGTCAGATCAGGGATGAGAAGTCTGAAAGTGAATCAGAAGAAGGGGCAGTCGACGACGTGGCTATTCTCAACGTGAGCACCTGCAGTTCTAAAGATGCTCAGGTATGGGTGGAAACGGCACGCGTTGCTGGTCGACCGGTGAAGTTCAAGACTGACACCGGCTCCCAAGCCAACCTCCTCCCGCACTCTCTGTATAAGAAGATAGGAAGTCACAAAGCAATCCGGGCAGATTGTTCCGTCCTTAGGAGCTACAGTGCATGGCGACATGATCAAGCACCTGGGAACTGTGAGGCTGACTACCTTATGTCGTGGCAAGGAACTGCATCTCGACTGTTTTGTGGTAAAGAAAGGACGCAAAAATACTCCAAAAGCCGGGAGACGACATAACTGGAAAAAAAGTAGAGAACTCCGACTTAACAACAAAATAACAAGGTTTACTCAGACGTTTCGTCCGTCATGCGACAGACATCATCAGTGTCAAACTGAATGAGAGATTATACAACCGGTCCCAATTTAAGGAGATGGCAGTATTGTTCGGGAAGGGGGCCACGGTTTTGGTTACAAACGGAGGGGTCACCACGTATGTGCCAAGACTCTAAAAGCTTTTTGGGTCCCCATCTTTGTTCTCGAGCCAAGGTCACCGCGTTGTCGAAATCAAAATAATGTCCCGTGTCCCAACAATGTTCTGCAACCTCCGTCTTAAACAATGTGGCGTGCGTCGCGCTCTTTATGTCTCGTTTATGTTCTCTGAAACGAGTGTTCCGTTTCCTGCCTGTCTCGCCAATGTAGCACGTGTCACAGTCTTGGCATTGTACTTTGTAGACTACTCCAGACTGGTCTTCCGGGGGAACGGGGTCCTTCGGTTTCGATATGAGACTTCGAAGTTTAACATGACGTTTAAACGTAGTCCTGATGTCCAACGGAAGAAAAGCCCGGCGGATAGATTCAGAAACGCCTTTGATATAGGGGATGACAATGCGTGTCTGGCGGGCGCGGTTCCCGTCCCGCGTTCCAGATGCTAGCATCCGTTTGTGAGTGTCCTCAATAAACCTGCGTGAGTAGCCGCGTTTGTCCAAATAATCGGCGATTGTCGCGTCCTCAGAAGCCCGTAACTTGGTGCAAGATGATAACTGTTCATATCGGTAAAATAACGTTCGTACCACAGTCCGTTTGTGCTCCGTGGGGTGGTGTGAGTCAAAACCAAGGAAACCGCCGGTATCACGAGGCTTTCGGTAGACACATGTTTTAATGCCTCCCGAGCTACATCGGCGCGCACACACATCCAAGAAAGGAAGCTTGCCATTTTGTTCCATCTTGTAAGTGAAATTGATCGATGGCGCAATGCATGTTTAGAACCGAGTGGAACTCATCAACCTGGTCACTGTTGAGAATCACGCACGTGTCGTCGACGTAGCGGCGATAGAACGTGATCGGGTGGCAAAATCGTTCCATGGATGTTTCTTCAATATGCTCCATGACAAGATTAGCTAAACTGACTGACGTGGGGCTACCCATGGTCGATCTGGTGGTAAGTCCTGCCGTTGAAGGTGAAGTGGGTCTGATTGAGGCAAAACCTCAAAAGAATAACCACTTCTTAAACTGTGAGCGTGGTGGCAATGTGCGAGGTGGCAGGCTGCTGTCCTGGCGTAGTCGTGCCTCCGCGACCTGTACCGCGATATCTTTAGGAACGTTGGTGAGCAGAGACACCACCACCAAAGGATACCATAGCCTCATTTTCGTTGAGAACTTGCGTCCCGAACAACTGCACAAACTCCTTCGAGTTGCGAACCGTCAGGCTGTTGTTACTGGTGACCGGAGCTATGAGTTCCACCAAGTATTTGGATAGGTTGTATGTTGTACAGAACATTGCTGGGACACGAGATATTATTTTGACTTCGACAACGCGGTGACCTATGCTCGAGAACAAAGATGAGGACCCAGAAAGCTTTTAGAGTATTGGCACATACGTGGTGACCCCTCGGTTTGTAACAAAACCGTGGCCCCCTTACCGAACAATACTCCCCTCTCCTTAAATAGGAACCGGTTGTGTAATCTCTCATTCAGTTTGGCACTGATGATGTCTGTCGCATGACAGACGAAACGTCTGAGTAAACCTTGTTATTTTGTTATGTTAAGTCGGAGTTCTCTACTTTTTTGTCCAGTTATGTCGTCTACTGGCTTTTGGAGTATTTTTGCATCTATCCGGTTCAACCACGGTTCAGCTGCTTTATGCAGTGTGAGAGAGTACTGCAACCAGACCACAAAGATTATTCGCTTCGAGTGCCATCAACGCTTCAACCAGGAGTACCTCAAGCATAAAGTCATCCCTCAAGCTCTCCGTTGTCGGCCGCTTGTGGATACACCGCACGGCCTAAAGCTGGCCGAAAGCGGCATCGACTGTTTGAAAGCCTCTGTCCTCAAGAACAAGTACAATATCAACGACTCCCGTCATCGACTTGACTTAGCCGAGAAAACGTTGTTGCGCGATTTTCAGCGCCCGGAAACAGGCCGAGCTGCTTGAGAGACTGAAACGGACCGATATTCATGACAGGAAGCTGTCCCCGCTCCTGCCGAAGAAACCTCTCGTTCGGGACTGCAACAACGTATTCAACTTGTCATCGAATACACTTTCCGACGGTCGTGTGAGTCTGCAATCGAAGGGCTTAGATTTCGCTCTCGCGCCCCGCGCTGTGCCGATAAGGGAGATCGTAGTGGAAATCGAAGACAAGCTCCGCCACATCAAGGACTCAACTGGTGTCAATCTGGCACGCAGCCGCATCGCGACCACACTGAACAACGTGAAAGGACTGTCTTCCAATCTGTCAAAACAGGAACAGTCGGCATTGCACGACCTATGCTTATCTAAATCCATCATCATCCTTCCAGCTGACAAAGGTAAAGGTACGGTTGTACTAGACAGAGAGCACTACGATGCAAAGATGAAGGAGATCCTTGAAGATGCTACGCATTTTGTCGCCTTGCCGCGTGACCCAACTCCGAAATCGGAACACTCGTTGGTTGACCAGCTACGTAATTTAAAGAAGAAGGACCACCTAGATGATGCTACCTATCGTCGCATTTTATCCTCGGACGGAGCCACCCCCAAGCTCTACGGTCTTCCCAAAATACACAAGCCAGGATGCCCCTTGAGGCCTATTGTCTCGTTCGTTGGGTCACCGACATACAACCTATCCAAGTAATTGGTGGAACTCATAGTTCCGGTCACCGGAAACAACAGCCTGACGGTTCGCAACTCGAAGGAGTTTGCAGAGTTTGGCACTGATGATGTCTGTCGCATGACGGACGAAACGTCTCAGTAAACCTCGTTATTTTGTTATGTTAAGTCGGGGTTCTCTACTTTTTTGTCCAAGAAAGGACGCTGTGCGATTCTGGGTTTGAAGCCTGTGAGCAGTGTGGAATGATTTCAAGAATTCAGAGTGTAACTGTCAATGATGATTTGCGGGCCCACGTTTTGGCTCAGTTTCCAGAAGTGTTTCGTGGAATTGGATGTTCACACCGGCAATGCAAGATCGTACTGAAGGAGGGAAGTGTGCCTGTTGTACAGCCGGCCCGCAGAGTGCCATACGGATTAAATGATCCGCTGAAGACAGAGTTAGCACGCTTAGATCGAGCTGGCATAATCGCCAAGGTGGATGAGCCAACTGATTGGGTGAGTCCTCTCGTGCTGGTTCAGAAGTCAGATGGAAAGCTCCGACTCTGCATAGATCCGCGACATATTAATCGCTGTGTCAAGCGCGAACACTTTATGATGCCGAGACGTGAGGGATGCAGACTTAACTGGTGCAAGGTACTTCTCACGGCTCGATGCCAACAGCGGGTTCCACCAGGTCCCTTTAGATGAAGAAAGTTCGCGCATATGCACAATGGGAACTCCATTTGGGCGCTATAGATTCTCTAGGTTGCCTTTTGGAATAACGTCCGCCCCTGAAGTTTTTCAGAAGATGCTTCATCAAGCTCTCGAGGGCCTCGAAGGAGCACGAGTTTGTATCGGTGACATTTTAGTGTGGGGAGCTACCAAACAGGAGCGTGACAGGCACCTCTGGCGAGTGCTACACGCGATAAGGGGAGCTGGCTTGACACTCAATGAAGAGAAGTGTAAATTTGGATTAGAAGAGATAACCTTCCTTGGTGACCGCATTGACAAGGATAGCGTCAGACCAGACCCAGAGTTAGTGAATGGCATAACCGAGATTCCAGATCCAAAAGACAAAAAGGAAGTCCAGCGCCTGTTGGGGACAGTCAATTACTTTGGAAAATATATTCCTAATCTGTCTCACAGAACAGAAGTACTGCACCAGCTTGTCCAAAAGGACACGCTGTTTGAATGGACAGAAGCCCACGCACGTGAATAGAGCTGCCTGAAGGAAATTCTCACACATGCACCGGTGCTGGCTATCTACGGAAAGAGAAACTGTCAAAAAAAAGACGTAAAAAAAGACTGTAAAAAAGAGAAAGTGTCAAGTGACGCTTCGCAGTACGCCCTGTGAGCAGCACTTCTCCAGCGCTACGAGATATCTTGGCGGCCAGTAGCCTACTCGTCGCGGGAGTTAACCGACACTGAAAAGCGATATTCGCAAATTGAGAAGGAGGCTTTGGGAATAACATATGCTTGTGAAAGGTTCCACGATTTTATCTACGGCTACCTGTTGACTATGGAGACTGATCATAAACTGCTTATTGACATAGCGAGAAAAAAAAAACACTTGCGATATGCCTCCCCCCCCCCCACCCAGGGTACAGCGATTTTTTATACGACTTATGAAATACAAGGTTGGGCTGCAGTACATTGCTGGGAAACAGGACGTTCTACCTGATGCACTGTAACGATCACAGTCTGCAATAATACATGAAGACACAGAAGATGTTGAGGTTCACGCGGTAAAGACTAAGGAAGCTGTTGTGAGCAAGCCAACATTTGAAAAGCTTCGTTTGGCAACAACTCAAGACAGTGTGCTGCAACGTGTTATTCAGACAACGTGCCTGTAGAAGGTGAATTTAAGTCGTGTGCTTCGGAACTGTCAGTAGTGAAAGGACTCCCATTTAAAGGGTCTAAGGTCGCTATACAGCGTTCTGTTCGCATAGAAATGCTGATGAAAGTGCGCACGGGCCACCTGGGGCATCAAAAGTGTAAAGCGAGGACCCGTCTGTTGATGTATTGGCCACGTATGGGTGCTGACATTCAAGAACTCATTGCAAGATGTGAAACATGTAAACGGTTCGCTTATCGTCAACCAGCAGAACCTCTTCAAATGAGACTTTCGCCGGAACAACCTTGGTCGCGCATCGGAGTGGACTAATTTTATTTGCTGGGCAACAGTATCTTGTGGCTTATGATGCCTATTCAAACTATCCGGAGGTCGAATACCTTCCTGATCCCACCTCACAGAAGGTGATTGAGAAGCTTTCAAGTATGTTTGCTCGACACAGAATTCCCGTGGAGGTGTGCTCTGACAACGGCCCACAATTTAGCTACAGACAATTCAAGGAATTCTCTGAGCGCTACGACTTTTTACACACCACGTCGAGCCCACGTTTTCCCAGATCTAACGGGCTGGCAGAGAAAGGGGTGCAGGTCGTGAAACGACTGTTAATGAAGATCAAGCAAGCTAACCAGGATTTTTGGCTGGGCCTCCTCAATTACAGACAGTCACCCCTGGAAGGCGGACTGTCTCCGATGGAGCTCCTCATGGGCCGAAGAGGAAGATCACTCCTGCCAGATTTCAACGTCCAACGTGCAGCACCTGTGAAAAAACATACCCAGAAACAACAGGGCCAACCACTTCCTCCTTTGAACCCAGGATCAACAGTGCGCATCGGTGACGAAAAACACTGGGCGACCAAGGCCAGGGTAGAAGGAACTGCGGGACCCAGGTCGTATGTGACAGTCACCGAATATGGTCAAGTCTTTCGCCGGAATCGGCAACACTTGCTACAGACAGACGAGCCGTTCACAGAAAGACGATTCCAAGAGGACACAACATCTACAGCCACGAACATCCCCACAGCATCCTCCATGCCACGGACTCCGGCAGGAAGCCATCTTCAAGAACTGCAGCCCGAGACCCAATTCGAAAATCACGCCACAAAACCCGCGACAGCGGACAGCCCACCAAAAAGAGCGTCTTCCAGGCCATCCAGGCCACCAAATAAGCTACAGTAGGACCGAAACTTTATCCAACTATCCAGTGTAACCTTTTCTTAATGTTTTCTGTAATGTTTGTGTTCATTTATCGCAGTGATTTTAACCATATCTGCTTATCACCTTTCGGTTGTCTCCTCGTTAAAAGAGGGAGGATGCATCGGGAACCGTGAAAGCAAGCAACCCTGGTGTACACGTATAAAAGAGCACTTCAATAAACGAGCCAGTCAGTCTGGCTTCAGCAGTCAACTCAAACGGTGTCTGGTACAAGTAACATTTTGAAATAAATAGAGACGGATAATTATAAGTGTTGGGTCATCTCTGAAGTGGTTTATTCTGCTGTAGTAAAATGTAGCTATAGTACGTTACACAGGATGATTGTTTATCTTCATTAGCAATGGAAAATGATAAACAACGTCAGCAGAGTACAGAAAAACGACTGTTACAGTACTTAAACAAAACTATAGATGTGATTTTCCTGCAGTCATTCTACATGAATGCAAAAAGAAGAATAGCAAGTGATGCTTCATTGTACTTTCGCACTCAGAAGAATCCCCAACATCTTGGAATACAGAAGGTTCCACAATCACGTTTGTACATAATCAGTGTTCATGGGTACCAAAAGTCATCAGCAGTGAGCACTACACTCTCCAAAGCTCGTTTCAGAAGAAATCCATTAAGGCGGTCAGAAGTGTCATCCTTGTACATCACCTCACATCGGAACAGCCGCTTGCCCTGATACAGCACTAATTCAGAAATCTGTGCAAGGCTGAAACGGGACAGGCCGTGACCCTTAGTTACCATTATATCACAAGTTCGCAAGATAACGTTGTGAAGAGCAACTGATGAATAGCCTATCACCATGTTACCAGCCCCCTGATCCATAACGCTAGCAAGCAGAAACGCGCCGTCTAGACGTATTTGTTGTCCTTTCGATCGCGTTTCAATGCCAGGAGAAATCTTAGGATGTCCTTCTGCTTGCCACAGAAAAAAAGAGGTGTTTAGCTGCATGTATTCAGCTAGAGAAAAGGGAACATTGTGTAGTCGAACTTGTTTTTTCTTTTTTTTTTTTTTGCTTTCGGGAGTGCATTTTTCGCTTCAAACCACATTGTCCACTGGTGTCTACCAGGGCCCTGTTGGCGCACTTGTTCTACGAGGTGCACCAACATGTACATCTTTGGGATAAAATTATCTCTCCCATAACAATCAACATAGAGCTTGTTGTGCTCTGCCAACTAGTTCTTCTAGACGAAATACGCCTTCGGAAGACAATATTGGTGATAAGACTAGCTGCGTGATTTTACAGAGAAGCGAGAGGCACGATAGAACAGGGCTGCCATCCACAGGCAGGTAGCCCTCAATGATCAGTGGCAAGTGGAGTATGAGTATAGGTGAGGCACTCGCAGAGGAAACAACAGTTAAATCACGATCAAACTGCCGTGGGAGCTCGCTCTTGCTCACAGACTGAGCAAAAGAAAACTTCGAGATAGAATCATTCAGCTGCTTTCTAGATAGCCACTTAAGATCATGAATGACAAAGCACAAATATAGTTTTACTCCCTTTGGTATGAGACCCTCAAGTATAATGTGCATAGGGTCATAGAAGATGTCGCACAAAAGGGAAAAATCATATACTAAAGCACGTATTGAGCTTCCCTTAATACCATGCTCAGCTGAAAGTGCAGCCTTCTCAGTAACGTTTCTGGCACGGTCAATCTCAGCTTGCACAAGTATTGTGCGATAATTTCGGAAAGCACAGTCATCATGATGAAGACGGTCAGCGAACTCTGCATATTGCTCATAACAAGTGCGACAAGGCATCTTGACATTTGGCTCAAAGGACTATTTGAATTCTGCTATACTGTGAGCACTTAATGCATCTCCTGCAAACCCCAAAAGGCAGCCCTTGAAGTGCTCCATTTGACCATTACATGCTAATGTTATGCCCTGATCTGTAAGTATATTTGCAGCGCTGACAAAGTCGTGAAGTAGTTCAGTTTGTTTTAGTATATTTGGAGAGGCCTAGTGCTAGAAGGAAAATGTTGGCAAGTTTAGATCTGTCCGCAGGAGGGAGGTCCACAAATGAGATGTAAAACATTAACAGCTTCCCTCTCCTCCCCCTTTTCATGCCTAGTGCTAAATCTCATTGGCATATAATAGAACTATAGAATCATGCTTGACGGATTATTTTTTAATGCTGGGTGTGTCTTGAAGCGCATACCATCGCAGAAATTCCTGAAAATGCCGTCCGTGGACTGAAGAGCTGGAGCCTTCAAGTGCTTCCTGAAGTATGGGTGTTGCAGCAGGTGCTGTAGAAGTTTCTAGCGTCGACGTCAGAGTGCCCAGAGTTGGGTTCCATTCCTATTGGCAGCCGTAACACACAACTTCTCATGCACTGTCTCACCGGCAGCGGCGTGCTCCCCGTGATGTCAGAGTCGCAAAGTTTCGGTATTCAGGAGGCACATTTTCTCTGCTTCTATTTATCTTTTCGCTGTGAAAGTAGTTGATGGCATCATTCTAGGTAACCACTTCTTCAACAGTAGAGTTAAACTACATAAACTGCTCCCAACTATATCTTCAATTACATTTACATGAACTCTGAACATAATGCAGAGGTATCACTGACTTCATACTAATAGCCCCACCGACACTGCATGACGACTGGACATGATACTAAATGGACATATCATATACATCCAGGGTGTTTCAAAAAACGTGTCATTCAGACTTTATACAAAAAAAAAACAGGGCAAAGGAAAAGTACGGGGCGGCATTTGTGTGGCAAATGAATGTGCCACCTTGCAAAAATATTTTCATTCGGTTTTAATTAAATGAAATTGATTTTTTTAATTGAACTTCAAAATTTCCCAAGTCAGCCTCACGTTTATTTTTTCTTTTTTTTTACAGAATTTGAGAGCCCATAGCAAACTTAGACAGATCCACCAAGAAATCCGCTCGATATTGCAAATTAAACTGCCCCCCAAAAGTCCCGAAACTGAGGCTTCAAAGATTCGGGTATTCAGCGGCGCACCAAACCAGTCGCAAAGATGCGCGGAGAGGAGGGCATGATAGTTAGAAGGTCGGGAAAAAAAAGAGGACGGGAAATAAGAGGCGGAATCTTTTCTTTCTCTATTTTTTTCTTTTTTTGCCGCTTATCAACGCATGGTGGAATGTCAACCGCCTTATTATCGGCGTGTCTTGTGCTGCACGCCGCTCCGGCGATAAATTGTTCTAGCTTCATGGGGGCAGGAGCATGCCTCCCTCTCCGCGTATCTTTGGGACAGATTTGGTGCGCGGCTGAATACCCGAAACTTTGAAGCCTCAGTTTCGGGTCTTTTTTGGGCACCTCCATTTACAATATCGAGCAGATTTCTTAGTGGATCTGACTAAGTTCGCTACCGGCTCTCAAATTCTGTAAACAAACGTTAGGTTGACTTTAGGAAATTTTGGAGTTCAATTAAAGAAATTAAATTTATTTTAATTCAAATCAAATGAAAATATGTTTGCAAGGTGGCAAATTCAGTTGGCACAGAAATGCCGTTTACCCCGTATTTTTCCGTCGCCCCGTTTTTTATAATGTCCGAATAACACGACACAATTTTTAAACACCCTGCATACAGGGTGTCCCAGAAAACGGGTCACCGTCCTCGGTGGCTAAGTCGGTAGCGTCTTCGCCTTCTGATCCCGAGATCGCGGGTTCGAACCCGGCCGAGGACGCCAGCAACTTGGTGGCAGGGTACAAGTTGCTTAGACACGCCGTCTTCCGCGAGGGACGTTAAATACGGGGTGCCGTGTGATGAGCTTTCATCGCACGTTAAAGAACCCTCAGGTGGGCAAAAGCAATCCACAGACCGACCGCTGTGGCGTCGCTCATGATCTCAGTTGTCTCGCGACGTAAACACCCAATTATTAAAAGAAAAATATTAGAAAACGGGTAATTGAATTAAAAAAAAAAAACTATGCCACGTAGAATCATGCGGTGAAGGACATTTGTTCTTATTAGGTTTTTGACACCTCCTGATGTGAATGTCATGTATCGCAAGTTTGATTATCTAAATATTTGCGAACTGAACTCGGAAATTGCCAAGTAAAGGTCACTTTTTTACCCCACCAACACGAAGATCGTGCCCAATTCACAGTGATTCAATTGACAGTGATGTTCACGAGCTATCCAGTCGAAAAAAAAAAGCCGAACATCATGCTTCTCGGAGCACATGACATTTTGAGCGCAATCGCTGTCAGTCCGATGAAAGTCGGTTCCAAAGCCTGTCCACAGAGTGATAGTAGAAAAAGTAACAGTTCCTAAAATTGGGAGAGGGAAAGCATTGTCCCAGCAAACGTTGGACGCGATAAGCCATTCCTGTGTTGTCTCTTTCTGCGATGCCGGGGTGGGCTGGGTTTCCAACCTCCTTTCGTCGGACTGACAAAGATTGCTCTGAAAAATTCATCGTGCGCTATCCTGTGGCAGCTCCGTAGAGCACGATGTTCGGCTATTTTTTTCGATGGGATAGCTCCTGAATGTCCCTGTCAACTATAGTTAATTTGAGTAAATATAGACACGCTCTTCACATTGGTGGGGTAAAAAAGTTACCTTTACTACATAATTAAACTTACGTTACGGTACATTCACATCAGGAGGTGGCAAAAACCGAGTAAAAACGAATGCCGTTGACCGAATGACTCTAGGTGGTGTAGTTTTTTTTATTATATTTCAATGACACGTTTTCTGGGACACCCTGTATATACAGGGTGTCCAGTGAAATACTGTCATTAAGTTTCTAAAAAAAACAGACTTGGTAAACATTTCACTTGTTGTATAACACTTCCGAAGTTTTTTTTTTTCACCCAAACAAGCACTTTGCATGAGTGTACATCATTAGTTTAACCAATTATCGTAATTGAACTAAAAAAGGACAGGTAACTAAGTCCTTTACTACCACATGCCATTCCAATCGTAATTTACAGTTCCTTCAACTATTCTCCAATTATTTAATCCCCAAAACTTGCAAGTGCGGTTTCAGATTTGGGCTATCGGCAAGGCTCGAAGACACCCCCAATGCGCGTGGAAACAGCATGAGTAATAGAAAACAAAAGGTATGTTGAGTTTAGTATGAGTTGTAGTAGTTTTATGTATGAGTTTAGAACCAGTCTTTATCTTACAGTTTATCTGTTCGCAGCGAGAGAATCAGGACATCATGTGTTCTGTGTGGTTTTCTGTGTTGTCCTTTCCTAATCCCTATGTTTTAGGTGTGGCAAAGTGAACGAGCGCGCCTTGACGAGCGACAGTTCTTTTCGTTGCTACGTGTTTTTCGAGCGTCAAATTTTTGTGAAGTGAAAGATCCTGTATTTGTGACTGAAATGATGTGTTGCGTTCCTAGGCTTTCTAATTAACGGAAAAAAATGTTACCTTCCCTTGGCAAATTCTTTTGTTCAGTTTTGCTAATTAGACTGTTTAATGACATACACACACCTGTTTCGTGGGAAAAACCTTCACAAGTGTCGTGAACAAGGTTTCTCATTTTTATCTCACAGATTTCTTATAGTATTTTAACCACACTTTCTCACCTGACACCCTGTACATATATCAAACTATGCCAACCTGAGTCATGCGGTCAATGGCATTTGTTCTTACTTAGCTTTTGCCACACCCTAATGCGGACGTCATGTACGTAATAACCAATTAAAACGCATGATGTTTGGCTATTTTTTCCCGATTGGATACGTCCAGAATATCTCTATAAATTGGTAGTAATCGCAAGTAACTCAAGGGTGCAAACAGGTCACAGCTTAGCATTTAACAAACTAGCAACTGTAGTAAGTTCGCTCAATTGTTCAAAGTTTGCTCAAACTTCAATCAGTTTTCAGCATGTATTTGTAGCTTCTGTCCAACAGCACAAGGTCGACTAAATAGAGGTTCAACAGCTGCTTATCACAACGCACATGCAGTACATAGTTCTAGACATAATCCATAACTGGCGTGTGTAAGTAATGCTGAGAAACACATGCCGCACTGCAATACGTCAAAAGAATCCCTTACCAGCGTCCGGCCTGTTTCCTGACTGTTACTGGCTCCTGTCGTGCGGCGCTCCCATCTTGAAGCGATTCTATGGCACAAAAGGGTCACAGCTGAGACACGCAGCAGTCTATATCTCATAACTCATGTCGGTTACCGCTGTCAGATAACATCCAATCGGAGAGTAAGAAGCGTTCGAAAGATGACAGGAGCGTTCGTTTTCTGCAACCACATGCAAGTGCTTCCCAAGGATGAACAAGTCAACACATTGTTAATCTCATTCCGCCTCCTTATGAAAATTATAAAAGATAATAGTGAGAAAGGACAAAATGAATGGAAGAAAGGAAGTGAACAAGGGTGCATGCAAATGTAACGGCCATCATATAGGAGTGAACACATTTACCTATTGCATGATCCGCCGGTGGATGCCCACACATGAGGCACCAGGGGGGCAATTACTGTACGCTAATGCGTCTGCAGCCCGCAGATAACCAGGGCAATCACAATTGCTGGTATAGGTTGAGACAATAGTTTACGGAACACGCGAGCGACGTACTTTTTCTTCGGTGGGACACCCTAGCGGCTGCCGGAAGCGGGTGAGTTCACTGTTTCGGAGGGGTGGATGGATGCGCTGTTAGCGACACGCAGTAGTCGCTCCAGTGTCGCTTCGGTGTGCCTGGGAAGTACGAGTTACCGCTGTGTGTCGCTCACAGCGCACCCTTCTATCCCTCCGAAACAGTGAACTCACCCGCTTCTGGCTGCCGCTAGGGTGTCGCACCGAAGAAAAAGTAAGTAGCTCGCGTGTTCCGTAACCTTTTGACCCAACCTGTATTGTGACAGCGACCACGAGCTTGGCCACCAAATCTAACGAAGTTGTCTGTTTTGTTGCCATTCTTTCATGTGATCACATGCAGACCGTCAGACCAAGTATAATATCCTATAATATTAAACAAATAGTCAACTCACTTACATTACAATGTCATGTCTTCTTTCGAAACTCGCCCCAGAACCTCACATGGAAGAACCTCGTGGCTCCTGTCTCCTACCGTTGTACAGGCCCGGCAGCTCTCGAATAAAACGCTCCGCAGCGTGTCGCTAGTATCCGTAAAGATTAATATTCTCGAAGATCGCCGCAGCAGTTTCGTTCTTGTCTGCTTTGTTCTTGTTTATATTTTTATTTTCACGTTTGGGTGAAAGACAAGTACCGCGAAAGGACGCTGATCACAATGCACGAGTTCACGCACAAAGCATGAAGTTACTGTTAATGAAGGCTCCTTCACATGCGACGCTACCTTAAATCACAGCAAGATGGGAGGTTCAGAAGACAGAGAAAAAAAAAGAAAGACGAGGGAGGGGATGGGGGCACGGACAGCATAATTGTACTGCAAAATTTTGGGGATCATAACTTCTTTTTTTTCTGTATGTGTGTGTGTTAGAACCCTTAGACCCTTAGTTAGAACGGGCCGACTTTTCCGGGCCCGACCTAGCCCGGACTCCCATATTTTTATGCGGCCCGGCCTGGCCCGGTGACTCGGCGAGTATTCCCAATATTTCCAGCCGTGAGGTACGCGTTTCGCCTTATCAAACACGTTTATAAATGAATTTATAAGAATGGGAGACAAGGCAACAAATATACAAGTACTGGCGGTTTAACACCGCAACAGCATGAGCCCAAATTACATCCAGAACACACTCTGGCAAAGGAGTTATATCAAAGGCGTTATATCGTTATGTCGGCAAATGCGTGGAGGAGGTTGGTGTTCACGAACTACTTGTCTAAATCCTACCCCTCTAACCATAGATTGAGAAGTTACCCGTCAAAAAGAACTCTTTACAAGTTAAGTTACCGTGTGCAAAATGTAACTAAGTTAATAACGAAGTGCTTCAGCGTGAAATCTAACTCGCAGTTACTGAGTTACTTAAAAAAAAAGAACGAGTTACTTCCAAGTTACTTCGAACAAAAAATAGCATTACGCAGGTGCAGCGCGCGTGAGCTGTTGAGTTATACGTTGAGTTGCCTGCGGAGGAGTGCAACACGCTTAGATCATTTTCGGTTATGTCCAACAATAGACCTCTCCCTGTTTGTAAACAAATGACGTTATAGTGTTCGACAGCCCCACAAATTTCGTAGAACTGTACTATGGTCGAAGCTAGAGGTGAACAAGGTCGCGCCCGTAAGCCTCGGTTCTGCTTTTCTTTCAATGGGAGGCAGCGAACAAGTGCCCGTTCGTGAAACCCAGCCCTCTCCTTCCGATTTGTTTCGGTTTCAGTCTGTCTACCAATGTTTTTTTTTTTTAATTCCGTGTTAGCGCCGCGAAGCAACTGTGGCTATGAGCGGCGTATAGACGTGGACAGATGAAGAGAGGACAGCAGGAAGGAGTGGGGGACAGGGGGGTTAGTATGCGTCCTGGGCCGACTTCAAGGGGAACTGTGCCGACATTCGTCTAGAAAGTCTTCGGAAAACCCATGGAAAACCTCAGACAGCACAGCTGGTGACAGGATTCGAACCCGTGCCACCTCCCAGTCTCGGCGTGGAAAGCGATCACTCTAACCACTATGCCACGGGAGCTGGTGTCTACCAATGTCATGATGACGTTTCTCTGGTAGTGGTCTATTCGAACGGTTTGCATCTTACTCCCTGTGGGCGCACAATGGTTCAGCTTCATTTCAATGCGAGCGGTTCTTACTTCCTGGATAGAATACTGTCATTGATTGGATATCACGTTTTATGGCAAAAAATGCCATGAAGGAACCGGAGAGAAAGCAAGAAAATATGTGGACGTGAGTGAAAAGAGAGTTAAAAGTAACTTGGAACTTAACTGAAGTTACTTTGGCAAAGTTATCTGAAAAAGGAACGAGTTCCTCTGACATTTACAACGGCGCAGAAGTACCGAGTTAAGTTACAAGTTACCAAAAAAAGGAACTGAGTTACTTGTAACGAGTTACCTCGAACTCTGCTTCTAACCAACCTTTCCAAACGTGATTGTGCAATACGTGAAAAGTCAGGAGTAATGTGAAGTGTCTTTGAGAATGGTGTTCATTGCTTGTTTTTGCAAATATATGCGCAGGAATGACGCAAGCACAAGACGATATGAACTAATAGTCCCTCATCGTCTGAAATTAGCTGCATGACCCCGTCGACCCTGACTCTTGGAAACATGTTTGTCGGCCCGGGCCCAGCTGAGCCCGCGGGCCGTGTCGGGGTCCCGGCCCGTGCAGGACTCTAGTCTGTGTAAAAGGCGGGGGGTCTGAAAAATCACTGCCCCGGCTGCAAGATGTTTGCTTGGTGCTTTTAAAAACTTTGGCGTTAAGAAGATAGAGACCACAACAAGACGATAACTTCAGTTGCGGAATAATTTTATTATCCCTGCCTGGGTGACCACAATTCTATCCATCGGAACGTAGACGGGGATCGACAAGATATAATCCGAGAGACCCAGATGTATGTCTTTTGTGAAGACACTAGCGAAGGCCACGTCGAAGGCAACTGCGCAGTCACCGCCAGAGATATAGGATCAACTCGAGGAGGGCGAATGATTGTCCTGAGGTTTTCAGAAAGCATGCCCGCAAGTTGAACTGAATAGAAGTTACGTTTAGCCTGGCGAACAGCCCTAGTATAGATTCGTACTAGACTCATGAATCATTCTCGATACCTCAAGCAGGTAGAGCTGGATACTGTGCGTTTCGCCTGACGGAATAACCGTGTTTTTGAGCTTATTTGAGATTATTGAGCTTCCTGAGGTCCTGAGGTCAAACGTTCTTCATGACGACTCAAAACTGATGTGCTGATGCGCTGTTTTGAGTCCTCATGAAGAACTTTGCGAGTAAAACGAACGATGTCACAAGTGGCAATATATGGAATGTGCACTGTCGAATTTACGCATTTTCCGTAGACACCCCTCACAAAAAGACTGTTAGGGGCTTTGCCCGAATCACAATACGATGTATTCGCTATCCGAAGAAATGACATTTTGAGACGAACACAATGATGTAGGTTACTTTCGGGTATCACAACTGGGGGACGACTTGTGAGGTTCCCAAAACGTACCATATGTTACAAATGAGGCAACTTTGCGCTTTTTTATCTCCTCAGTGGCAAAGCTTAGGATCTTCAGAACTAAGGATGCAATGCTACCCACCTCAGACAATAAGTGAAAAAAGAAATCAAATGAATATGTCAAATAGTTATGAAGAGACGTGGCGTCAGACTGCGTTGGAAGCGCAATGATCGAAATGCAGAGATCTGGATGATAATCAATTAAAAAATAACTACCAATTATTTACAACTACTTTCAGCGCCAATATGCCTCCTAGGGACAAGGTCGACCGGAGCACCATGCCTGATCCGGCATGAAATCACCCCATATTCAACCTTTTTTTTTTTTTTTTCGTGAATAAACTTCGTGCAAACAGAGAAATCTTGGGATATGGACACACTGCTATCCTGCAATTTGGATTTCGCTTGTAAAACAGCGTCACGTGTCTTCAAGGAGACGAACTTCACTACAACTGCTCTGTAAAAAAATTCACCGTAAAAAAAAACGGGCAAATTCAAGGACAGTTGGCTGCCAAACATTGGTCGTCTTTTTCAAGGTGGCCTGGTATAAGATGTGCCCGTAAAAAATACTGCATTGGCCAGTAATTTTAACAGGCATACGCCGTGTAGCATTACTGTGCTGTGGTCGTTAAAAAAACTGCATTGGCCAGTAATTTTAACTGTCATGTGCCGTGTACCCTTATCGTGCTGTGCCCATCCCTGGAGCCCCTCTTTTTTTTCTACATATAGTCATAGCAATGAGAGCAGTTTAAGTAATGACCATGCATAACACATTTTGATGTTTGTCACATTGGGATTTATTTTCTATGTACATAGTGATGAAAATGCGCCAATCACCTCTAGCATCAAAACCCTGCAAGGAGAAAGTAAACTGTTACAGGAAGCAGGGCAATTGATATGCAGTTATACTCACCGTTTATTTTTCCAAATGCAGAACATTCGAAGGAACCATGTGCACCCATCAGTCAGCTCTGGCATCAAAACACTGCAAAGAGAAAGTAAACTGTTACAGGCAGCAGGGCAATTGGCATGCAGCTATACTCACCGTTTATTTTTCCAAATGAAGAACATTCGAAGGAACCGTGTGCACCCATCAGTCAGCTCTGGCATCAAAACATTCCAAAGAGAAAGTAAACTGTTACAGGGACCAGGGCAATTGACATGCAGCTATACTCACCGTTTATTTTTCCAAATTAAGAACATTCGAAGGAACCGTGTGCACCCATCAGTCAGCTCTGGCATCACAACATTCCAAAGAGAAAGTAAACTGTTACAGGGAGCAGAGCAATTGACATGCAGCTATACTCACCGTTTATTTTTCCAAATGAAGAACATTCGAAGGAACCGTGTGCACCCATCAGTCAGCTCTGGCATCAAAACATTCCAAAGAGAAAGCAAACTGTTGCAGGGACCAGGGCAATTGACATGCAGCTATACTCATCGTTTATTTTTCCAAATGAAGAACATTCGAAGGAACCGTGTGCACCCATCAATCAGCTCTGGCATCAAAACACTGCAAAGAGAAAGTAAACTGTTACAGGGACCAGGGCAATTGACATGCAGCTATACTCATCGTTTATTTTTCCAAATGAAGAACATTCGAAGGAACCGTGTGCACCCATCAGTCAGCTCTGGCATCAAAACATTCCAAAGAGAAAGTAAACTGTTACAGGGAGCAGGGCAATTGACATGCAGCTATACTCACCGTTTATTTTTCCAAATGAAGAACATTCGAAGGAACCGTGTGCTCCCATCAGTCAGCTCTGGCATCAAAACATTCCAAATAGAAAGTAAACTGTTACAGGGACCAGGACAATTGACATGCAGCTATACTCATCGTTTATTTTTCCAAATGAAGAACATTCGAAGGAACCGTGTGCACCCATCAGTCAGCTCTGGCATCAAAACATTCCAAAGAGAAAGTAAACTGTTACAGGGACCAGGGCAATTGACATGCAGCTATACTCACCGTTTTTTTTTTCCAAATGAAGAACATTCGAAGGAACCGTGTGCACCCATCAGTCAGCTCTGGCATCAAAACATTCCAAAGAGAAAGTAAAGTGTTACAGGGACAAGGGCAATTGACATGCAGCTATACTCATCGTTTATTTTTCCAAATGAAGAACATTCGAAGGAACCGTGTGCACCCATCAGTCAGCTCTGGCATCAAAACATTCCAAAGAGAAAGTAAACTGTTACAGGGAGAAGGGCAATTGACATGCAGCTATACTCACCGTTTATTTTTCCAAATGAAGAACATTCGAAGGAACCGTGTGCACCCATCAGTCAGCTCTGGCATCAAAACACTGCAAAGAGAAAGTAAACTGTTACAGGGACCAGGGCAATTGACATGCAGCTATACTCATCGTTTATTTTTCCAAATGAAGAACATTCGAAGGAACCGTGTGCACCCATCAGTCAGCTGTGGCATCAAAACATTCCAAAGAGAAAGTAAACTGTTACAGGGACCAGGGCAATTGACATGCAGCTATACTCACCGTTTATTTTTCCAAATGAAGAACATTCGAAGGAACCGTGTGCACCCATCAGTCAGCTCTGGCATCAAAACATTCCAAAGAGAAAGTAAACTGTTACAGGGAGCAGGGCAATTGACATGCAGCTATACTCACCGTTTATTTTTCCAAATGAAGAATATTCGAAGGAACCGTGTGCACCCATCAGTCAGCTCTGGCATCAAAACATTCCAAAGAGAAAGTAAACTGTTACAGGGACCAGGGCAATTGACATGCAGCTATACTCATCGTTTATTTTTCCAAATGAAGAACATTCGAAGGAACCGTGTGCACCCATCAGTCAGCTCTGGCATCAAAACATTACTTTCTCTTTGGAATGTTTTGATGCCAGAGCTGACTGATGGGTGCACACGGTTCCTTCGAATGTTCTTCATTTGGAAAAATAAACGATGAGTATAGCTGCATGTCAATTGCCCTCGTCCCTGTAACAGTTTACTTTCTCTTTGGAATGTTTCGATGCCACAGCTGACTGATGGGTGCACACGGTTCCTTCGAATGTTCTTCATTTGGAAAAATAAACGGTGAGTATAGCTGCATGTCAATTGCCCTGGTCCCTGTAACAGTTTACTTTCTCTTTGGAATGTTTTGATGCCAGAGCTGACTGATGGGTGCACACGGTTCCTTCGAATGTTCTTCATTTGGAAAAATAAACGATGAGTATAGCTGCATGTCAATTGCCCTGGTCCCTGTAACAGTTTACTTTCTCTTTGGAAACTGTTACAGGGACCAGGTATGATCCTTTCAAAGATTTTAGAGAATACCGATAGTACAGCTATAGGCCTGTGACTATTAGGCGACAGTTTGTCCCCTTTCTTAAAAACATGTATAATTTTGGGTATTTTAAGTGCGCTTAGGAACACTCCTGTAACAAAACCGGTATTAATTATATTAGCAAGGGGTCGTGACATTGAATGTTTTATCTTTTTCACTAGTTTTACAGGTATTTCATCATGGCCGGTTGAGTTTAAATTCTTTAAACTAGTGATGACGTTGATAACCTCTACTGGATACGTCGGAGTTAGAAACATTGATCGAGAGATACTACATTTTAGTTGTGGGTGATAATTTTTTGTGTGCATTATGTGTGACCTTATCTTGCATAATACTTACTGGAAGTAGGCAGAAGTGTTATGCCAGTGTGGATAAATGTCACCGTAGCCTTTCCTGTTGCGTGCTGAGAAGTATCACGCGTCTCTTTTAACTCAGCTGACACGGATAGTCGAAGACGAAGGACCCGCCATTGGATTGACGTTGAGAGACGGCTGTAACATCAGGGATGCCAGAGTCATTGAAAATCTCATTCGTCTTCTTAGGTGAGCTAAGTTGTGCTGTTAGTGTAGCGTGGCTATTCCAGAGGAGGGGCGTCACGACCATCTCTGTACAGCGATACCCACGTGAAAAATATTTGCAAGTGGAACCACTTGTAAGTTGTTTGTGAAACAAATACCCCTTTGGGAAACGCTAGGAGTGCGAGAATATCTAGAGCGTGTTGGTTGGGACTGAACATGATTGAGAACGTCCAGGGACAAGGACGACATAAAAGCTCTGTGAAGCCCTTGTCCCTGTGCGTTCTCAATCATGTTTAGTCCTTTGGAAACAACTTGAAAATATCAACTTGCATGCTATTCCAGTTGAGAAACCACTTGCATCCTGTCCCGAAACCCATTTGCAAATGGTTCCACCTGCGGAACCACTTGCAAGAAGGTCCACTTCAGTTTGTCCAGGGGGTGTACGAACCGGGAAAAACGATGAAACCCTCAATTCCAGCGCGAGTGGAAAACAGGAAGGGTACTATGACACAGTGACCAGAGCCGCTTGTGCGGATTGGCACAGTTCGTCTCCTATGCCACTGTGGCTTTTGGGAAAGCAGTTGCGAAGCATGAAACAACGGTATCAAAGGGCAAACAAAGGGCATCGTCCTAGGGGTGGCACGTGATCTTGCATGCATCGCTTCGGGCCCGCGAACGCGTTGTTGTGAGCCAGGTTAATCGGGTTCCAGTTCTGTGTGTGCATTGCATTTCGTTGACAATGGGTCGGAGAAGGAAGTATATGATAGAACTGACGTTCTGAGGCAGGAACAAGATAGAAAGGACAGGAAATCCTTTCTATGTTGTTCCAGCCTCAGAACATAATTTCTCTCATTTTTCATCTTTCATGGAAGTATACTTTGAATAATGAGTTGATGAGTCCATCCAACCGGATCCAACCCGTGTCAAACAACCCGTACAGTGTCATGTGCACGGACTGCAGGAACAAATTTTCCTTGAGCAACATGGGGGAACAGCAGTATCGACAGGTTTTCCCACCGATTTTACTCCAAGTGCCATCTGATTTAATCCAGGTGCCTTTCAGTTTAATTCGGATGCCATCTGAAATAATGCAGGCGGGATTCAGTTTGATCCGGGTGTCAACTGAATTAATCAATGGTGTTTGTAACCACTACAATGTGTATCCCCATGAGGGACATCCCCTCAGAATCTTCTAGAGGCAGGAAAAAAACTGCTGATGGGACTAAAGTTCTGCCCCATCTTACGTTGAGCATTCCCACGACGTCGACATATTGAGAGTGCAGGCGGGAGTATGACAAACGACCCAATTCATATTCTACATGCTTATACGAGCACGAAAAGGCGATACTCACATCGCAGGCCACAATTGATCCTGCCGTGTGATGCGGAAATCTTGTGACTGAGCTGCAGGATATTCCCCGTGGGCTGAAGATCGCGAAAGGAAATGGCGCATATAACAAACGACACGACTGGCTCTGTCATCTGCGAAGGAATATCGCATGACTGATCTGCTGGATACACCAGTGTTGGAGGAGCATCAAACGACGACGCACATGAAAGGCGACACCATTGGTCCTGTCGTCTGCTACGGAATATCTTGTGGCTCAGCTGCAGTATTTGGCTCATGTATTTCAGGGAATATCCTGCGGCTGAAGCACAAGATATCCCGTACCACACGACAGGATCAAAGGTGTCGTCTGCTATGTGCGTCATGCGTTTTCGTTTTCTAGTAATCACGGGTAATATCCTGGAGATCAGTAACAAGAGTGCCTCCTCTATACTACATGCCTCTCACCTCGAGCGCGGAGAGTGATCCATGCCCCCTCCCTTTAATGTGTATCGCTTCCGCTGCGTGGTGCTGCCATGTGACACTACAACTAGCACACGACACGTTCAGTCAAAGCAGCAGCTGCCTGAATTTGCAGCATGTATCCAGCCTCTTTTTGGAAACGTCAGCCGTGGCATGGCGAAGAGAAATTAGCCGAGGAAGTCTACAAACATGGACGCAGTTTGGTGTCTTGTTTTGTGTCGAATATTTTGTTCACATGCCGCAGAAGTACCCAAGCACAATAGCATGCGGCGCTGTACGCCTACAACAGAATGCCAGCGAAAAAAATAGTCGAGCGTGTAGTTTTATGAACTCCCAGCGGACTTGGCTCTCATAGAACATTTGTTGAAAGGAGGAACTGGCAGCAGAGATCCACCTCCAACGACTCAGCCATCTGCATGCAGTCTTCAGCCTGGCAAGGGCAGTTGAACCGGCAGTAGAGGCGCATGTTGAAGCACAGTGCAGTGCCAATAATATTTCGTCGTTACCCTTCGTAAGTAAGACCCGCGGAGCAACAAGTAATAACACAACAAGAGCAAGCATTAATGCTTGAACGTGAAGGTTTTGAGTGGTTTGCTTACGTCTATGCTGTCATACGCACCTGTGATGGTACGTGTCACCGTGGAACCAACTGTACAAAAGGCCAAGCAAAGCAGTTCTTGCTTGTAGTGAATGGTATAGCGCTGAGATAGTGATAGGGAACGCCGTGAGGTCCTCCGGCATGCAAAGTGGAGAGCGAATCTCCATTTGACACTTCGGTCTAAAGGAAAAATGGCGTGAGAGAAAACACACCCCGAAAACACTGAACGCAAGGCTGCGGTGCACCGTGAACGCATACACAACAACAACAATAATAGTAACAACAACAATAATAATAAACAAAAGCTCAAAGAAGAATGCCACATGAGCAGCTTTCTTGAATCGTGGCTAAATCGAGCGGGTGATCAGGCAGTTTGCGTTTTGACCGCATCCGCAGTTCTTTTTCTTACGATTCCCATATGGCTGTGAATGACCCACTTTATGTGTGCGTGCGTGCGTGCGTGTGTGTGTGTTTGTGCGTGTGCCTGTGCATCGTCCTGCACAGCTCCGGGAAGCATATAGAAACTGCACTTCTTCTGTGCCACTCTTTCGAATGTGTATCAGCTTCATGCCAGTATCAGCCAAATTCATGTGTGCTGGTTCCTCCCCAGGAAGCTGGTGCCTCCTCATGGGTTGGGTCTATACATTCGCTACTTGCTACATTGTGCTCAAGCGGCTTCAAAATAACTGGGGATCCTGGACTCCCTTACAGTTAGGCTCACAATAAATATCCATTGAGTGGAAGCAGTATGTAATGTACCGAAACACCTCTCATCCCGCTAGGATTTACAAGGAGACTGTAGCGGGCGGTAGGTTCAGAAGCTGGCGCTTTCCCCCTGTGTTCACATCGGAAAACACGCGGCACACGCAGAGTTATGGGAGCGCGCTCGGTGTGACAGGCATCTAGTATAGAACAGCATTGGTCACAATATATTCATTCGCAGACGACAGGACCAACGGCATCGTCTGCTATGTGCATGATGCATTTTCGCGCTCTGCGTGGGGAATATCCTGCAGGTCAGTCACAAGATATTCCAAAGCAGACGACATTGTGGCGGCCCGTGGTCGACGATGAAGACGTGTGTGTGTGCTGGTGCGCGCCACTGCGCCTGCCAGTCAGTTCTACAGTCACCGTCCTAGTGTGAGGCCTACGTCCATCTGCTCGCTGCGACATTCCATCATCGCCGGTCAGGACTCATGTAGAGGAACACCACCTCCCCTACATTTGGTGACCCAACAGTGGAGTCAAGGACGCTCCGCGACGACAGACAGGCAAGCAATAATGCCGCTGGTGCTCTTTCACAACCCACGCAACCTTCCTCGCCCTCGACCTCCATGAACCACGTCACCATTCGCCTACCGCCATTCTGGCAAAGGAACCCGAACATATGGTTCATTCAGGCAGAGACCCAATTTCAGCTAGCCGGTGTATCATCCCAGCTCACGATGTACCATCACATAGCCCCGCCCTACCACCCGACGTCCCAATGGATGTTGCTGACGCGCTTCAAGCACCGCCCCCCTAGGAGCCGCACACCGGACTCAAGTTCACGATAATCGATCGCGCCACTAAGACTGAACGTAAGCGGCTGCAGCAGTTGTTGACTACCGAAGAGCTTGGTGATCGCCGTCCAACTGGCGACGTCGGACGGACCTACGTGACGATCGAAAAGGGGTGTGCGTTCAGCTACTCAGATTATAGTTACGAACTTCGGCGCTCCTGCTGCGGTGCCGCCGTTTCTTGACCGACCTGGACTCAATGGAGTCGCATGTTCGAAAATTATATACTTGCCATCGATGCCGTATCCTATACCCCAGAACGACTGAAAGATGGAGTACTTCACTCTTTGGAAACAGAAGGTCAACGGATACTCCATATGCTGACAGCTGCTGACGTACCTACCACACAAACGAACGAAGGAGCATCGTCCACAGGCATGACCAATGTTTATGTGCAAGGTTTAGCTACGCTTGAAAAGAGGTGTGCCGAAAATTTCAACGTGGTAGTGGAACGTCGTAAGTTCCGACAACGGGTACAGTTCCCGATGAAACCGTCGAGGACTACGTTACAGCTCTTCGAGGACTCGCCATTACTTGTGATTACGGGCCCATGCTTGACGAAACCCTGCGTGACCAACTTGTCGATAAAGCTGCATTGCCGCAGGTACGGGAACTACTACTACTACTACTACTACTATTAGAGGGCTCAGCACTTACTCTGGACAGAGCGGTTCTGCTAGCGGGTCATGTAGAACAGAGTCGGAGAGCAGCTCAACAGCAGCTTCATGAGAAAACCGCAACAGTTGAGCTCAAACAAGCCCCGGGACAAGCTGAAAACAAAGAAATCAGATGCCTGCTATTGCTCTGGCTCAACGCGCCATTTGACTAACTCGCCAAACTGTATAGCACGGGATAAGGATTGCTTTAAATGCAAGAAAGAAGGTCACCATATGCAAAGGTTCAAGCAAACAGCACCATGGTACTACACGTGAAGTGGTAACATATACCTCAGAGGACGATATCAGTTCTCCGAATACTGCAAGTGCTATGCTTCTCGAGGTGCATACAACCAAGGAAAAGGCCGTTTCAGTGGAAGCTGCAGGCAAGAACGCCAAGTTCTTAATTGATACAGGATCGTCTGTTTCCATACTGCGGTGGGACGTCTACCATTCTACCTTCTCGAGAGATTTTTCACTTGGACCAGGTTCTATTGAGCTTCATGATTATTCAAGAAAGCAGATACCAGTCAGAGGATGCGTTGTCATCTCTGTTGAGTACAAGACGCAGAGCCTTTCACTTCTATTTTACGTAGTGCTGCAAGGTACTACAGTGTTAGGACTTGGTGCAGTCGCATCACTGAATTTGCACACTGACGGAGCACAAATGCCACGCCTAGAAACAACGGTCACGACGTCTGATTGCGAGCGCATTGCGAAGTGAGAATTTCCGCAGCTGTTTGCTCCAGAACTGGGCGTTGCTAAAGGTTGCACACACAAAGCGAAACTCAGACCAGAAGTGGAGCCCACTATAGCTGAACTTTGAAGACTACCGCTTGAAGTAAGGGGCGATGTCTCCGAGAAACTGAAGAAGCTCCTGGACATGGATATAATAGAACCCGTTGATGCGTCCCCATGGGTATCGCCGATTGTCGTCGCTAAGAAAAAGGACGGCCGTATTCAACTTTGTGTGGACCTACGAGCACCGAACAGAGCCGTCATACCTGATCGCTATCCTCTACCACACATAGAGGAACTTGTTAACAGACTCGCCGGTGCCAAAGTCTTCTCCAAACTAGATCTAACTGCGGTATAACCACCACCAGCTACCGCTAGCAGAAGAAAGCCGTGATATCACTGCTTTTGTCACGCACGATGGATTGTTCCGTTACAAACGGGTATGTTTTGGCCTGGCGTCAGCGCCCTCTGCGTTCCAGAATCTCCTCGCAAATGTGCCCAAAGACTATAGTCGAGTACTATACGCTACCTTGATAACATCATCGTTCATTGGTAAAGTGAAGAGGAGCATGCGAGGATTTTACGCCAAGTTTTGAGACCTCTTTCGGACGCGGGTCTACGGCTAAACGAGAAATGCATGTTCGGCGTCAGGAAACTCACCTTTGTGGGTCATACGGTAGCGGAAGCAAAAGTCATGCCGCTATAAGTAAACGTAAAGTCCATACTAGAAGCTCCAGCACCCACTGACTTTCGCACATTGAGGTCATTCCTGCGTATGACTGGACATTATACAAAATTTATAAAGAATTATGCGGACGAAGTAGAACCGCTACGTCACTTGCTCCGAGGCGAAAAAGACTTTCAGTGGAGCACAAACGCTCAGGCATGCTTTGAGAGGCTCAAATGTCTCGTGTCCACATGCTCAGCGTTGATCATGTTCGACCCGACGCTACCAGTTACTGTAACGACTGATGCGTCGGGCCTACGGCCTCATGGGAAGGTAACTGTTTGGGAAAGGGAAAGGTAAGTAAATGGGAAGGTAAGTACTCCGCTGGAGAACGGGAGGCTCTGCCATGCAATGCAATAGAGCACTGGCACGTGTACCTCTGGGGTTGCCCCTTTAGTCTGGAAACAAATAATCAGGCGTTGCGCGCTCTATTGGGCACCCAAGGAGCCGGATATCGACCACTTAGAATTTCTCGGTAGTTAACGCGACTGCTTAATTACAATTTCGTCGTCGTGTACAAGAAAAGAACAGATAACCAGGTTGCAGATGCAGTTTAACGGCTACCCGTAAGAACACAGTAGCCAACGAAACGGACCCTCTCAGACAAGGTAGCACTGTTTTTCAACTTTCGAGCGGAACTGTCGCAAGTCAATGTAGTTTTGCTACGTGGAAAAAGGATTGTTGTCCTTTCCGTGCTGATCTCGAAGGTAATTGCCCTGGCACATGAGGCGCATGCCGGCATGGTGCGTACCAAGCAACGTCTTAGTCAGCTGTACTGGTGGCCTGCAATTGACAGCAGCGTCGAGGCTGCCATTCGCGAATGTGTCCTCAGAATGTGTGTCGTGTGTCAAACGGCTGACAAGTCTGCAAAAACAGTATCAGCCCCACTTACTCCGGTACCGCTCCCAAACGCCCCGTGGGAAAAGCTCGGAATGGACATGGACGGAACGGAATGAACCCTTACGAGGAAGCACCACACGACTGTTCGTACATGATTACACTGATAGATTACTACAGTCGGTGGCCTGAAGTTTGCTTTTCAAGTGCGGTCACCAGCACGACCATCATAAAGTTACAGGTTTTCAGCCGGGAAGGCTAACCCTCCCAAATGATTAAGGACAACGGACGTCAGTTCGTGTCACAAGAATTCGGAAGTTTCCTTCAAGCTTGTGGAATTCGGCACACTTCCCTCTGTGTACGACCCGCAAGGTAACGGGATGGTCGAGCTGTTCAACAAAGTGTTGAAGCATCTTATACAAATACCACGCGTGGAGCAACGTCCAATCAAGGAAGCTGTTTTAGAGTACTTACTGTCCCGAGCCACACCTCATGGATCGACTGGGCTAGCACCGGCTTTTTTGCCTCATCGAAGGAACATTCGCACAAAACTCGACATGGTTGGTTTTCTAACAACAAGGTTTTTCGAAGATATAGCTCATGAGATGGAACAGCTACGTCGTAACGTCGAGGAAAAGCAGAAGGGCACAAAAACATACGTTGACAGCAAAAGAGGGGCGCAGCCGAGGGTTTTCAAACTAGGAGATTTAGTACGTGTGAAACTACCTCGTCATCAGCGGTATGGTCGATTTTAGTTTTCTGAGCCCAAGAAGATCATCGAGAAGAGAGGACCGAACTCCTTCCTGTTGGACAATAACAAAATTTGGAACGCAAGCAGGTTTTCCAAAGTACATAAGGACGTGGCACCAAAGTTACTGCAATCAAGGAGTCCCGAAACAGAATCGACGCCTGTCACCTTGCACTGGGAGCCGGAGAGCTCCACCAGAGAAGACCTCGTCGTCCATGCTGGGGCACTGGTACGCCAGGCAAATCCTCCTGGGCCACCAAGACAAAACAACGAAGACTGCGCACCTCATCTTCGTACAAGTACCAGAAGACGCGCACTTCTAACTCGTTTAAAGGACTATAGTCGCTGATTCGTTAAGATTTTACTGTTTTTCTTAGTATGTGGATTTTTTTCCGCGTGGGGGAAATGTGGTGTCGACATTATGGCGCATGTGTAAAGGACGAGTGCCCATCGTCGTCAATAAAGTGTTCTGGAACTGGCTGTGGTCCGGGCAAGAGACGACAAATTGCTGCGGTCCATGGAAGCTTTGCTTGGTGACCGTGCATCAACGATTGACATCAACGTGCTCAGGGAACTATTCCTCCAGAGACTTCCACAGCAGGCCCAGATGACCCTTGCCCCTGCATCCAGCCACTCCTCAAGGATCTAGCGCAGCAAGCGGAATGGGTAATGGAAGTAGTTGGCTCAGGCAGGCCCTCCTTTTCTGACGCGTCCCCACCCTCAGGACTCCCCCTCAGTCCGGGTCTGCATCGAGCTGCGTTCTTTCGACGTCTAACCACCTCCAGTCAAAACCAGTCCAGTGACCCAGTCAAAAGCAGAAATTATTTGGTGCATGAATGTTTTAGCGAAGCGCACCTCCTTTCGTTTTACCCTGGTTCATTCTCTGCTATTTCCATCGTGTAAAAATGTTGGAAACATGAAATTGGGCTACACAACTTGCATTGGAATGGCTCCATACCTCAGATACCTAAGATCACGTTCCCTTGGCCATATGTTTGCCTTGCATCGATCTGCACGAACACACAGAACGTCATTCGCAAATGATAATTAAGACACCAGGACCGAAGATAGTTATTCATACTTTTATTTGCTTTTCTCGAACCTTGGGAAACAAATGGTTATTTCACAATATCGTTGCGTTCTAGATGACATTTAGTTGACTAAGTACCAGAAGCAAGGACAGTAAGAAACCTACCTACACCGCACTTGGCAACATCGCGCTAGGAACGAGGGTAGTTCTTGTGTTACGCCTTCCTTCCTTATTTTCCACAGTTCCTGACAAATTGGTGGTGAAATAGGAGTGCAACTTCCTTCTGTCTTACATTTCTTACAACAGTTCATCTTGGTTAAAGTATTTAAGGTTAATTAAATGGACTTATAGATTATTAAAATTAAATTAATTGAAAGCGTCGAACCGGAAGTCAAGTATAGACCTGAAGTGGAGAACCGCAAGTTCAGTTGGACCGGAAGTGGATACCGGAAGTCGGGTTTAGAGCGGAAGTGGACAACTGGAAGTTGGTTTTTGAACGACAGTGGATACCCGGAAGTCGATTATTTATCGGAAAAGGCGTTTAATGCTAACGCATCTCTCTCGCATTTACTGCTAAATCGGCGCCGAATTTTTCAAACTACTTTGCTGTTCAAGTGGTCCCACTGTATCCCAATTCGGATATTCACTGGATTTCTTTCACATGGGTACTACGGATCTAACGGATCTAAAATATCTAACGGATCTAACGGGTTCCAAGTAGTTCCAAGAGCTTAAGAAGCACAAGTGAAAATGAAATAGTAGCTACTAAAGGGCAATAATATGTAACTTTTGTTACAAGTGTTCAGTTTTTCGAGCACCTTTCATGCGGTACATCTCTTGATTTTGCTAAGCCTTCATACCCTGCCTTCTTTTCTATAAAACAGGCACGTACGCCCCTCCTTCATCGTTTATGGCACCTCACTGGTACCGACTCGCAGCAAGAGCTGCACGGTGAGGGCACCGTCACCATGGGAAGGGCCAGCACCCTCTTTTGTAAGTCCCGCCTCTCACTATGTGATCCGTACATGGAGTAGACAGGCTCTAGTCGTCCGCCATGGGTTGTGAACAAACCACTCACGTCGTTCCGCAAAGTTGGAATGCCATTGGAATGTTGCTGTTGGTTTCCGCCGGCTCACGGCCAACAATGCGCAAACATGGCTGTTCGTGTTTCTGCGGGTCTGCAATTGTTATTGACATTAATCATCAATCGGTCGTTGCATTAAGACTTCAAATTTATTAATCGCGCCGGTGAGGCGCACTCGTGATTCGGATCAAGCAACCACTGTAACGCGCGCTTGCAAATCCGTTCGTCTCTCATTTTTATGCGCCCGGAAAGTGTCCACAGCAGTGTTGAGGATTTGAAATCTCGGATGTGATTTAAATGTGGGTTTGAATCAACAAGACACTGGTAGATCTGCTTTGATTGTCGGTAGCATTATAAACAGGATTTCGATTAAATCACATTTTCGGTTAGGGATTCGGATTTGGATTCAATCACGTTTTTTAGATTATTATTTTGATAGGGATTTGCATCATTTCCTATAAGATTCAGCCAATGTACATGAACGATGCGGACGTTATCACGACCATGGCCGATTGCTCCGTCTCTGGCTGCATTGCTATACTGCTGTAATGCTGGAAGGAAATCTAATCTGCAAATATGCTACTGAGAACCCCTCGGCGACTCATCATAGGATCAAAGAATGTTCCTCGGTGGCAACGACGGCAACGACAAATACTGCAACGACGCTTACATCAATTTACGGCATATACTTCATGCGCATCCTTCCTACTTCCCACCAATTTTTGCAGTGCTTGATCATTATGCTGCTCTCTCGTCTCTTTATTTCAGATATTCGTTCATAGGAGGGAGTAATAAGCACAACATTCGTCATGCTATCTAGTTCCCATGCTTTTTTTTTTTCTGTAGTTTATTTTCACGTTCTGTTAGTTCCTTTTTCTGATTTGTGATGAATTTGAAAATCTCGATTTCAAACCTGACGGAATTTACTCGAATAAATTTAAATCCGGACTTGATTTGAGCACCTTGTGCAAACAGCGGATTTGATTTAAATGCGATATGTTCCCTCAAATCCCCAACACCGGTCTATAGGTGCCAAATCAGAATATAGCCAAAATCCATTTCAGTGGACACAGGCAGTTGTGCCCTACACCACCATTCTATCTCCTGAAAGCTCCGCATGGGTACAAGCTGGATGTCATGAATAGTAAATGGAGTGTTTCATGCATTGCGCTTTATATTGCAGAAAACGGCGTTCGAGCTGATCGACGCGACACCATCGACCATCAGGGCGATCAAGTTATTGACGCTGACCCCAGCTCTCATTTCTTACAATTTAGCACACGGCGGTGACAGCATAGGGTCAAAATGCAAGAAGATGAGTTTCCACGGATACAACCAAGTAAGTAAAGTACCCAACACACCAGATGTATAGCCTGGACAAGCGGGACCACGTAGGCAGTTATACAGTGAGAACGTAGCTTACATTTAACATCAACCCTGCACGTTCTGGTACGATCTATGTCGCTCACTGTGGCCACTATGCTGCATGTTGAGGCAACGGACTACCCTATGCTTAGGAAATCATCAGGAACATTTCATGTGGAGACCATCTCTGTATACTCATCGCGACGTGCTCATGAGTGTGCCCTCCACGGTCTTTCGTACACGCATAGCATGCTCTTAGCCAACCACCTTCCCGAGTGACATCGTTCTGCCTCCTGATTGCTTAGTAACCGGAGGCGTGTACCCTGCACTTTTGATAATTATTTTGTATAATGGTTCGCTACCGTATTGTTAGACCACTGTATCATCGAGATACATGCGACCTCTATCGGCAAGCCACCAAGAACGTGCTACCACATGTTACACAACCATTTTGCATTTGCGTTACGACGTTCTTGGGAAGCACTGGACGGAAGCTCACGAGAGACATTATGCACTGCTGATTTATACTCAATTTTAGAATGATCATTTACGTTTTCTTAACGCGAATATTTTATACCTCTCGTTTGAAATCGTGTAAATATGCTCCAAGTACATTGCGGCACCGTTGTCTTCAGTTATCTCTTTGTAGTTTATCTCATCTCAAATCTCCAGATGTTGCAAGAACACTTATCTTTGCAAACATATGCAACCTATGGTGTTTCTTTAAATACAATATTTCCTAGGGCAACCTGGTTTTCCTGGTGGTATTTGCCTCTGGTATTTCCTGGGACAACCTGGGAATATATATCAGAGCTACTGACAGGCGATTCCAGACAACTGTGTCGCAAGCAGTACATCACCTCCTATGTGTGCCTTCGCAAGACGATCAGTGTACAGCCAACAGTTTGAAGCATATGGGTGTACTGCGTCCGGATTCAGAGGCTTCATGCGCTCGCCTAAGCCAATCACTGACGGAATTAATTTGTAAGACAGTGGCGGTGCTCAAAGTGGACTAAGACAGAATGGCGTAGATGCTGCAATTCGTTGGATACACTGCTTGATAGGCAAGACTGAGCGACGGGCAAAGACACCTAATCAAGACATAACGCGACTCCTCAAAACCAGAAAACACGTGTAATTGAAAACACGTAGGGGGGGGGGGGGGGGCTATTATGTCACACACGTAGACTAGACACGCAGACTAGATTATACCATTTCCAAAAAGGACCGTGCGAAACCGTCCAGTCATAGCCCAAGTAACAGATTATAGTCAAAAAAGCCCATAAAACACTCAAATAGCAATAGGTCATGGCATTAGACAATTTGCAGCAAGAGGAGCCCGAACTGATCTGGTGATAGTCTATAATGCAGGTTACAGTCATGAAAAGCTCATAGAATCCCCAAATAGTCATAAGTCATGACAGTATTCAATTTCCAACAGTCCGAAATAGTTCACTCATAGTACAGAATGCAGATTTTAGTCACGAAAAGCTCATGAAATCCCACATAGTCATAGATCATGGTACTCTGTAATGAGGTTACTATGAAATAGTTCAGTTATAGTCTATAATGTAGGCTATAGTCATGAAAAGCTCATCAAGCCCCGCATAGTCACAATTCATGCCGTTACACCATTTCCGACATGGGAGTCAGAAAAAAGTCCTGTCATGCCCTATAATCTAGGTTATTGTCATGAATAGCTCACAAAGTCTTGCATAGTCATAATTCATGTCATTACCATTTCTGACAAGGATAGTCCGAAATGGTCCAGTCATAGTCTATAATGTAGCTTATACTCATTAAAAGCTCATCACATCCTGCATTGTCATAATTCATGTCATTACACCATTCCCGACATGGGTAGTCTCAAATAGTCCAGTTATACTCTATAATGTAGGTTATAGTCATGAAAAGCTCTCATGCAGTGGACTGCATTTCGCCAGGTACAAAAACAGGAGCATTGGAGTTACAAATATATTTACAATCGAATGGCACACGTGAACATACGAAAAGGGAGAGGGTAAAGCAGATAAATTACCAGAGGGATGACAAATACCACGTGGCTGGGAAAGGCTGGTCGCAAACCCGCGGGCACAGTAGAGGGAATAATGGAAAGAATGCAGAAACCGGACATGATTCAAAGAAAAAGACGCGGAACCTGTTGAAACTGGCGGCAAAGGTGGCACATCATAAGCAGCAGCGAGAAGCGGCATATTATAAGTGGCAAATGGATTGGGGTCGAACCCGATTGGGGGGGGAAGGAAAGCTAAGCCAGGAGGAAAAGAGCGAAAGTGAGCTCCAGAGAACAATATGTCTAGAAAGTGTATGTTTGGAAGGGAACACAGTGTTTGGGTGAAGCGGCTATATACGTTAATGGCTAATCAATTGATGCACGGTACCCGGGCTGATATTGAGTCCATGAGGTTGGAGTGATTTAAATTTTGAGATAAAGAAGGACTCCCTGTTTTTGCGTTTGATGTTCGTGTTACAACCCGACTCAATTATAATAATTTTCAAATTGGTATCTATACTATGACCCGGCAAGTTGAAATGTATTGAAATGGGGGATTGACGTTTTTTTGAATATCAAATTTATGGCCATAAAAGGGTAGCAACCTGATTGCTGAGAAGTTAAGCGGGAAGACGTGAGTACGCTACGTAGGTTATTGTACCGGCGGAATGCAAATAGTGGGGGAGCCTGAAATATTTCTTTCAGTTTGTCATCACCATGTAGGATGTTAAGGTGCCGCTTGAGAATGGATTTGGTGTTGGAAAGTGCTTTATGATAGGTGGTGGAGAAGACAAGATTCTCTTTCTCTTTTTTTGGCCTAAGGGAAAGTAGGGAAGCTCTACGCAGGAAGAAGATTTAATGAAATATTCGTGAAGAAGATCAGGGATGTAGTTTCGTTTTTGGAAATCGGACGTCATTTCTTGGGCATGTTTAACAAAATCATTGTCCTCTGAGCAAATTCTTTTTAGGCGTAGGAACTGGCTATAAGGTATGCTTCTTTTTTGTGTATTAGGGTGATGACTATCAAAATGAAGGTATTGACGTCTCTCAGTCGGTTTTTTGTATAGTTCTGTGACGAGCCTACCAGATTTAAAGTGACAGTCGCATCCGGAAACGGGTCTATCAAATTAATACCATAATGTTCGGTATCGTTCATTGGTCTATTTGGCCAATTTTCATGGCTGCGACCTGCGTAGATATTAAATAAACGAATTTTAAAGATCAGAGCCGCCTGCGCAGCCGCGGAGGCTCCAGCGGGACCGACATCAACGTGACGTATTTATCTAAGCGAACCAGTGGGCTGCGCTGGCAGGGAGCAGTCGACCGTGTTGTTCTTGTCTCCAAGTTCGTCTGCTCTGCTTTCGACACTTGTGAATACTGGGAAATTCGCTGACATTTCTTTCACGTCTGGAAGCTCCGAAATGATCATGTCAGGCGGTGCACGTTGATACGATCCTGGTTATATGAAGACGCCCACAGCTAACCCAGAGGTGTTTCACGAGCCGAGAGACCGCGAGACGAAGCGAAAGTGGGAAGATGCAATTTTCTGTGCAAACCCTGACCTACGAGAAAAACTACGCGTCTATTCTTCACATTTTTCGGACGACGTCTACAGGTCCACTGACATTAAACGAACGCGCGTAGGGATTCCACTAAAAAAGAAAGCGTTTGAGTTGACGCCGTGCCGATATCCACTGAACAAAGGCAACTACTTAGCATGCCATTGCCCGAGGTAAGTGACATTTCTTTCGCAGCCTCAATGGGCTATAATGATTTGAAGATATGGTGCTACGACGACGCTTTCACGGAGTGTGTGCCAGCTAGGATGTACTGCCCGTCGTAAAACAATAAAATGAGCAGGGTCTCAGCCACAAACCATGCGAGAAAGATATATAGCTGTTCCAACCTGCGCACTCAATAGTACTCCATGACACTTTTGCAGTTAAGATTTGCGTGAAACGTAAAATGCTGTATGTGCGCACTTGGAACACACCCACTGGTTCAAATCGGTGCAGAATAAGTTGATTAATTTCAGCTAGGGGCATTTGATCTTATTTATCGAATAAAATCAGTTGATCAGATTAGAGGTAACATTTTCCCACAATAAAAAGTGCTTCAAATTGAATGGGGTTCCATCTATGGTTCAGAGCATAAATAGTACTACCTTATTAGCATGAAATAATATTATTCTTGTTCAGAGCAATATTGGATTATCACTGCCTAAAACAGTAGACTGCATAAGGCAACATCTGCGCTGTAGAATGTGACTCATCCAAATAGTATCACAGTGTCATTTTATCATGAATTGATGCCACATTACGATACAGTTACACTTTTCAGAAACCCACAATGTTTGCAGCCTTCCCTTGCAGGTACTCAGACCCACTTCCTGATGCCAAGTAGGGCAAGCCTCCCACCTTCTAGCACCCCCCAACATAGTGTCAGTCGTTCTTGGGGTATGCAGAGACGAGCACAGCTAAAAGTGTGCAGCTGGCATCCTTTCGCGATATCAGCTGTTCCACACCAGCACCTCGAAATCCTGATATAACAGCTGCGTGAACGTGGTATGGTGAAGCATATGTTGTAGAAGCATAATTATAAATAAATAAAAAAAACAAATTATTTGGCGATACTACTGCTGATGTTTGAAGGGAATTGCCTCAGGACGAGAGCCGCTGATATTTCGAACAGAGACAATTCTTCTGCTGCGCACCATCCTTATCATTGCCATGGTAGGTCAAAATCATCAAAGGGTTAGGTAACCCTTTAAATACCATGACAATGATCCGGACGGTGCCTAGGAGAAATATCAGTGGCTCTCGTCTTGAGGCAATTCCCTTTATACTTCCTTATACTAGTTCGCTGGATTTCTACCAGTCTACGTATTGCTGATTACCAAGGAAGATTAATTTCCTTTTGTCATGCTATACATGTCACATCACTGTGGCATGTATAACATGGCAAAAACAAATTAATCTCCCTTGGTGCAGCCCGGCTGACCCTAGGGATCTGAGCTTATTCACGTCATAATAACAACAAGAGGCACATGGCTGAAAGCAACAACTGCCTGCAGTTGCGGCATCCAGAGCACATGGTCAAGCCAGTAGAAATGACTGGACTCTCATAGCGCACAACACTCAACTGTCCTGAACACGATTTAATTAGCAATTAGAGCTAATTGGGACCCCCACATTAATCAGCACCCTCCATGGAGTCACCACACTAATTGGGGAGCGTCTAATTCGTGTCCAGTCCAGCTGAGCTTGTGCACTACGAGAGTCCATAAAAAAGAAAAAGAAGATAGAGATAGAGTGGAGAGAAGGAGTTTAGTTGAACATCAACGACGCCATCTTGAAGAAAGCGGTCCCGAACGGCCTCTGACCATCGCCGGGCGACGGAGCACAGAGGCAGGTTGCAAAGCCTCGCAGCTATGACCACAAGTTCCCGACATCCTGTGACGTCAGGTGTGACGTCATCATGACATGTCTGGGCAGGTTAGGACAGCTCTGGACATGCGAAGAGAAAAACACTCGTAATACAGAGGCTGGGAAAGCAAGAGTATGCTAACCATCAATAGCAATCAACAAAAATAATTAGTTACACAACAAATCATCCCACCACAACAGCAGCGCAGAACGATGCGACTGCTCCATCCGACAGCCAGGCAGAGAACTGACTCGTAATGGTTTTTTCTCCTGTATAAAGTCCCGCAGCTGCACTCCCTAGCGGTTACTCTCTCAACTAATCTGACGACAAAATTATTAAGAATCTCGCCTGCGCTACTCTCATTCCCAAGGCAGAAGAAGATAGAAAATGGCGGGTATGCCCGGACAACAGCAACCAGCGCCGGATGTGCAAAGGCATGAAAACCGCAAACACCACTTTATTTTTTTACCTTGGAGAGTGGGGAGTTTCATCAAATCGCAAACAAAGCGGGGACAAAGTTGGCGAAAGCATTAGTTACACAACAAATCAGCTCACCACAGCAGGAGCGCAGACCGATGCGACTGCTCCATCCGACAGCCTGACACAAACTGAGCCGCGCGGGGACTGCGGAGCGACCGAGGACACGTCTGCATTCCGCGAGATTCAGCGGGGAAGTGACTGGGGCGCCGCTACGCATGACCGGCCGCTACGCATGCGCGCGCTCTGCGGCGACCACCTGCGAGAGGCTAAGAGAGAAGAGCATTCCTGCGCCCTCCTCTTGCGTTGCTCATTGCTCGTGACGTCATCCCATTGTCCCAAGGCTACACCGATTTTTTTTCACACGGTCGGTCGACACAACTAGACAAGGTCAATCTGGAATGAAGCCATGGCATGACGTCATCATGCACCTGCGTGGGTCAAGGACGCGTACGCTTTAGACAGGGGACCTGTTATTTATTGAATCACTATCCCAAGGTTATTTCCTTTATTCTTCTATAACGATTGCATAGGAAACTATTGCGAATTCCAAAGTCTTACTTTACAGAGGAAAACAAACACAGACACTTGAACAGAGTGAAAAGGACACTCACCATCATTTTTCACGTTCGCCGCATTCCCTCATTGTAAATCCGTTCGTCACAAAATCCACCACAATCGTCACACACCATTCACCAGTGACGAATCACACATCCGCACCCCATCAGAGGCAACCGGAACCCCACCGAAGCTACGCTCTTCCACTGACGGCCAACGCAATTGCTAGGAGCAGAATTAACATGTCCACACCCGCCGGTGTCCAAGCAAGAAGTGAATCCTTACGCCCTTTGCAGGCCGTGCTCATTGGTCGTGTCGTCATCCTATTGTCTCAGGGCCACACTGTTTTTTTTCCACTAATGCTCCTCTGGACAATGTCCACAATATGAAACGCAATGAAACACAATGAAACAATAGCTTCGCGGTATTACGTCATCATGCAGCTGCGTGGCTCAAGGACGCGTACGCTCTAGACAGGGGACCTGTTATTAATTGAATCACTATCCCAAGATTATTTCCTTTATTCTACTATAATGATTGCATAGGGAACTATTGCAGAAAAACCCCTACATGAGAGGTGATTGTAGGAATTAAGCATTTCATTCCCAAAGTCTTACTAAATTAGACTTGCAAAAGAACAAAATATCCTAACACCTTCAATGCCTACATACAACGAGCTAATCGTGACATGTCCATCCCTTCCTTTAAGCCAGGGAGCAAACTGAATAATGTCGCTTTGTTCCTCGACTGGATAAAGCCATGCACCTGTCCCCCTTGTGGTTACTCTCGGAACTTAATGAATCGCAAAATTATTAAGAATAGCACTACTCCCATTCAAGGCAGCACTATCAACATCGTCAAGAATGTTCCTTGTCAAAAAGAAGAAAAACTACATGTATAAGGAAAACATGACAGAACAGGTCAGGACATGTCAGCGCATGTTTTCAGACAACAAGGGGGGAAAAGCAGAGAGAAACACTTGAACAAAGCAGAAAACCAACATGAAACGATTTCTAAGCACACGCACTCCTCTTATTTAAAAACAGTGCACATCATAAATCCGTCCAGGACAATACACACCATTTTTCTCTTGCTACACCTTTTTCCGGTAACGGTCAATGCATTGCTACAGACTGCGTGACGTCATCACATCCTGTCTGAAGAAGACTGTGGCGAAGACAAAGTCTCCTATTACTTATTGAATCGCAAGATTATTTGCTTTGTCCGATTCTTAATGACGTTAACTTTTACACTAAAATTCAACAAAAACGCACCGTGCAGATTAGCGATTTTCACGCCAAAGGCTCATCATGGTCATTAGAATCACAACACCAGTAAACTACCACTGCTCTTTTAAAATAATAAGTGAGACCACTTAACATCATCAGCAGGCTTATGTAATACATGACCCTTTCTATGCTCGTATACTCATTGTCTGAGGCTACACCTGCGAGCAAAAAGGCGCGAAAGCCGGGGGCAAAGTTCCATTCGCGCACAAGAAAGCACAAGACGAACGCCTTTACGGGAACATGATGACATTCCCACCATATTAATGATTTTCTATCTTGCATTGCAGTTTAGAAAAACTACTACGAAACTATAATTTTAGGAGCCCATCAAAATTCTACTTTCTATAGAAACTATAATAGCCGTATTACTTGGATCGCTATTAATGAAGCGCTCCAATTTTTTCTCTCTTCTCAAATCAGCCTTGTCATGCAGTGAAGCAGACTCACATCCAAAATAATTAATTTACACTGAGGGTGCCGTGCTTCAGGAATTCCTATCGTGCGCTCAGATGCAAGCATTTCTACACGAATACCTATATAACAGCTTACTTCTTCAACATGCCGAGCTCCTAACAACATCTAACAAACAAGCAGAGAAACCCACTTCTCAGCTTTACCATGCGACTTTCTTCTGCACAAAAGCAGTGATTTGAGGAAAGAGCAGCAAAAATTGCGCGCACTTGTGCTTGACTTCAAAAAACTGAAGCATATGCTAATAAACTAAGAAAAAGACACTCATGTCTGGTATCAGATAATGCTACATACACAGCCGCATTGTCCCGTCGTAAAGAAAGCACAGGACAAGGGCACACAAATTCCTTTAAGCGAGAAGAGAAAAGGCTTACGACGGAGCGCTCAGGAATAATAGCAGAGTCACCGGGCAGGGCCACGCGGATAACACAAGGTAACAACAAGATAATAGCGGCGGGTAAAATTGCAACACTGCTAAACAAGCCCCAACATGCCATGATGACGTCACAAACCAGGAAAAAAAGCACGCACACACAGTCATCAGCTCAGGAATACACAAGGAGAGGTGCTATATTGTAATTTCTCCTCCACGCTCACATACCAGCATTTCTGCGCAAATACTTATAACTGCATACAGCTTACTCCATCAACATATCAAGCAAAGTGAATACTGACACTCAACAACAACATATAACAAAAACAAACAAATTCCATTCTTATGAACTCTCCTCTGCCGAGCGGCTTTCTCCTGCTCTACGTGGATGCTGACTTTTCCCCCTCACCTACATTCTACATTCTGAGTAAAAGGAGTGAAAGAAGAAAAGAACCGCGAAAAATTACATGCTTTTGTGTCCCAATAGCTGTAACTGCAAGAAACCGTAGCGCACGCTAATAAACTGAGAAAAAGACACCCATTTCTGCCACCAGATAATTCTTGCATTATGCCACATACACAGTCGCATTGCCCTTGCGTAAAGAGCGGCAAATTTCCTTAAGCGAGCACGGAAAAGGCTTAAGTCGTACCGCTCAGGAATAATCGGAGAATCACCGCCTATCACTACGCGGCTAGCACAACATGACAGCAAGAAGGGGATCACTCTCGTTTACACTTCGCAAAATAAACTTCGAGAATAAACTCCTCGAAATAAATCACGAAAAAATCCACAGTGTAAAGATAAAGCCGTAAAAATCAACTTTTGCGATAAAAACGCTTCAGATTCAAACTTTCAAAATAAATCGTCTCTGATTGGTCGACAGGCACGACAGCCTCTGAGCAGCGAAGGCTTTTGGCTCCCGCGTCTCAAAATAGCTCCCCGCAGGGTGAGGCTTTTTGCGATGGGCTGGGAACGAGAGTACCGAGTCTCGACGAAGTGTTTACTGTATTCTCCGCCGGCTATCAGGATTCTGATGACACTGCAGTTAATGATTTGTTCTGCTGCTCGCCTGTCAAATTTGAGTATGTCGAACTCTGAATTCGTGTCGTGTCACCAAATGAGTTCCCGGTGTTGGTTCCAGCTATGGTGGACACCTGCTATATTATGAACATTGTCGCGAACATCGCCATTCTCCTGCAGCTGCCTTGGTTGTGAAGTCGTAGTGTTGAAAAGTGACGATCGACGAAAAAGCCTGATTCCGATACCGTGTGGATGTGTTGTGTTTGTCCGTCTGTATGTGTTTGTGTGTGTTCCAGCCTCAGAACCGTTGAATCGTGAAATCGGAACCTGCCTGTGGTTTTCTTTGTCAGCCTACGTTCTGATAAACTCAGGGAACAGGTACTGGACAGACTCTCGAAATGCATTTCTGTGAATAAGCTGCATATGAATGTGAAGAAATTGTTTGTTTGTTTGCAAGAAAAAACTATTTTCTCTCGGATGAATAACTTGAGTCAGCAGAGGTGCCCTAATTTTTTGTAACCAGCATACGGTAGTCTCAAAGTGTAACGAAATAGGATTCTAATTTCAGGAACATCCACATTGATTCGCGCACCATCCTAGACAACGTGTTGCCATGCAAAAGCTGCATCTAGACATAATACTTCAAGCACTTTGTTTTCACTGGTCTTTGAATACCCTGGAAGCTAAGAATGCCATTTTCTTAAATACCGTGAAATTTTCTCACAGAAATGTTTGCATCTTTTTTATTCACGTGGATATACAGTGCAAATTCTGGTTATCAAAAGTCGGAACTGAAGAAAACCAAGCGCAATAAGTAACTGAAATCAGAAGTGCGAGAAATGAATGGCACCCTCTGTTTTATTTGTTTGCCTTCCTTTCTCTCCTATGATCTTCACATTCAGAAATCCCGAAGTACGTTTATTAGCAGGTCACTCTTTATGCTAAGCACCCACGCCAAGAAGAGGTCTAAAATTTACGGTACCAGCTACTTCATTGTATGGTACCCTTGCACCTATTTTTACAGCTTATAAATATTGTGCTGAAATATGAAATCGTTGCAAAAACTTGCATCCTGCGCGACATTACATTAAATGTCCTGCTTGCAGTTCTGCAGCGTTGTTTCTTCCTCACGTTCAAGTGAAAAGGCAAAAAGAACTTCCGCGACTTACTCTCACACAACCATTATTTCGGGGCCATGTCCTCGCACTAAATGGTCGCGAACACACTTTTGAAAACTATAGCGGCACATAGGGAAACCGACGTTGCATTTGCACCAACCTTCTATGTCCAATAATTAAACGAGGCCTAATTAGTACATCCACTTCGGATGTAGAACATGTTGTCATCCCTTATAACTGCAAAAATATGATTTCTCTAAGAATAAAAAAAATCAGTCCATGGACACGCTATATGCACCGCACCTACTAGAAATTAACCAGTGCTTGCTGAAAATATACTGGTATTTGTGTCTTATGTGATGTATGGCCCACATTTCCTTTTTGACCAGCTATGCCAGTGTGAGAGCTCCTACGCCAGACTAGCTAATTCCTCCTCTTTGTCCTCCATGCGATCACATATATGTTATGCTACAAGGAAGCTAGCTGGTACCACAGTACCAAACAGGTGAATTAACATGAACACAATCACATAGCAGAGTGAATAACAACCACCATTATTGACTTAGTTTGCTTGGTCGATGGCAACTGAAGGTGGCATATTTCTTTCCTAAGATTTTTTTATTGGTTTGTTCCAGCTAAAAGCAGAAGCCATACACTGAGCAGCAGGGCATAATAGAACCCTCCATAAGCATCACTTTGCCTCTTTGGCTTTGGCAAGCGTGGCTTTCCCTCCACAAGCATGACTTTGACATAATTGCTTTGTGCCGTGATAAAGGGTACTATGACTGTGTTCGCAGTACCATTTAAAACGTTGGCACCTATAGGGCTAGATTGCAGCCCCGTATTGTGTGCAGATATTCTGATGCCTGCAGAGCTGTAAGCTGTTCTTCCGGGTGAAAGAAAGCTTGAAGACTGCATACGTTGTGGCTCACTACCAAAGAGATACGGTTGGAGAAGAAATGACATAATACAGATAAAGCACAGTGAGGCATGCTCCACCCAGGCCACAAGGAGGTACAATTAATTTGAGTCACCTTCTCTTAATGCAGTAAAAACACCTATTAACACTGAAAGGAAGACTGTGGGCCTTTTTTCTGTTGTTGTTGAAGGGCACACGAGATCATAATAAATTGTTTCCAAAAGCTGTTACGTCGCATTCTGACATGATCTGAGCCAATATGGTCAGCTGATGCTATAAGATCTACAGAAAACACATGCCAGCAGATTCTGAACATGCTATAAGAGAGGGTATGCCATTGAAATGATTAGATTTGTTCCCTTTCCAGATGACTTCAGGTATGTGAAAACAATCATAAATGTTAACAAAGCTGTTATGAAGCAGTGACTGCAATTAATCCGTAGATCTGGGCAGAACAGTTGAATGCAGAATTTGTTCAAAGTGTGCTCTAGCGTCATACAGATGGGATATGAATGAGCTGACGAAACATTTTTCTTGCGTAAGAACAAATACACCTGTAGGTTCTCAAAATGGCAAAGTAGATCTTCGATTTTCGCAGGAGAGAGGCATATTTTATTTGTTTTGCTTCATAGATGGCCTCAACTGACGAACAAGCTGCAGCACATTATGGTGACAATTTTTTTATTTCTTTAAAGAAAAATAAACCTGTAGATTTTCAATATGTTGCAGGCGAGGACTAGTTATACAAATAAGGGAAGATTTCCTTTAGACGACCTATATGTGAATATACTATCTGAAAAAAAGTAGATTTTTGCAAGTGCTTGATATTCTGATACACATGGTTAAACAATGAATATAGATCAGCTTGATATTTTTATGTGAAGCTAATCACAAGCAATCAGTTACAAGCATAAATAATCTGGGGCTCCTTCAAGAATGCTAATTTGTCAGAAATTTATTGTAAACTTGACCCCAAATGTGCTCCGTTCTTGAATTATCACCACATCACCAGATTTATTCTCATTCTACATACGCTTTGGGATAGTGAGCCGAGATTAAGATTTGGTTTTAATGGGGTTACAGAGGTATTGAATTAGTAGTCGTTGGAATGAAACGGGCAGCCCGATTCTGGATGGCTTCTATGGCGTCGCAGAGATACTTTTGGGGAGGGTCCCGTTGGCGGCCTCCACTTTAGCTCCTAACCTTCACTGCTCTTGTACGAAGCAAGCTGGTCTGCAAGCTCTGCAAGGCATTTGGATGCCAACAAGTCCGACGCGAGCGAATGTTACCTGTCGTCCCTATCCAGAGATTTCCAGCAGATTACAGCAGTGATGCAGTAATAGAAGCGTTAGTTATCATGTGGTTGATGTGCTCGTTCCAAGTTAGGTTGGAGGAAAGGTGGATTCCAAGATATTTGTAAGATTCTGCTCGGGTTAATGTGATATCACTTAGAGTGTAGGGGAAGGGAGGAAGATAGGAGACCCGTCTTCGAGAAAACGACAAAATGCGACACTTTGCAATGTTCAGAGGCATTTGCCACCGGCGGATCAAAAGCGTCCTGGTCCAGATTCTGAAGGCCGCGCCCTGATTGGTTCTTAGATAAATACGTTTCCACACTTTTTGAGAGAGGGATTAGCGGAATACAACAACATCCGTCGTCTGCTCTTGGCATGTAATCCATCGAATAACAGCCGAACAACGCCAGTATTTGGTGTGGGGTTTTCGATGGCGTGATCAGCAGTCCATAAGGAATAAAATGACACTAAAGTTTTGAAATCGGCCGAAACGGATGCGACTGTCACTTTAAGAGAAACTGTGACATCAAGGAAATTGACCGCTGTCGTAGAATAATTGCAAGAGAATTTCATTGTTTCATGGATGGAGTTAAAGTGATCAACAAATGATTTGAGAGATGTCTCATTGCCTGACCACACGACAAAGGTGTCATCGATGTATCTCAGGAAAAAGAGCGGCTTTAATGGGGAGGATTCAATTGCGTTTTTTTTTTTTTTTCAAAATGGCCCATGAACAGGTTGGCGTAGTTGGGTGATGCTCTGGAGCCTATGGCTGCTCCAAGGACTTGAACAAAGTGCCTGTCGTCAAAGACAAAGTTATTGTAGTTGAGAACTAGTTCTAAGAGGGTAAAAATGGCAGAACTGTGAAGTGCGTCAGAAGGGTAAATGTTTAGGAACCGTTGAGATGCACGAAGAACCTCATCATTGGGGATGTTTGTGTACAGAGAGCAAACATCCATAGTGGCTAGGAAAATGTAATTGATGTTAATGAATCTGTCTTTAACTGCGCTAATTTTGGAAAGAAAATCATTTGTATCCTTGATATAGGAGGTGAGGAGGGGTGGTATATGTTTAATGGAGTGGTCGACAACTAGGGACAGTTTTTCCGTGGGGTGTTGATTCCCGAAATGATGGGTCTACCTGGATTATTTTCTTTATGAACCTTAATTAGAAGGTAGAAGGAGCCCGGTCTCACGTTCTTTGGTCTAAGGACTTTGAAAATGTGGTTAAGAATAAGGTCTCCTTGTACAAGCTCATTGATTTTCTTGTTCATAATAAGACAAAACATGGCAGTGGGGTCACTGTCAAGGGCTTTATAGAACCGTGAATCATTAAGTTCTCTCTTGGATTCCGAGATGTAGTCAGATGTATCAAGAACAACAATGCCCCCGCCTTTATCCGCAGGTCTGACAATAATGTTCTGGCGATCTGTAAAATTATTTAAAGTCATCACCTCGTTCGTGGTTAACATGTTGTGCGTAATTGGGGGTTTGGAAAGAGCGCGGTTAATGGAATTTTGTACGGCATTGATGTAGTTATCGATAAGAGGGCTGGTTTTTCAGGGATCCGGTGTCCAGCTGGAGGGGTTTTTGAACGGCGTTTGTTCCGTATCTGGCGTGCTATGGAAGTAGGTTTTGAGATGCATTCGACGGCCAAGGTTGTGTAGGTCATTAAATATTTTGAATTCATTGACCGTCGGCGGCGTGGGAACGAAGGTGAGGCCTTTAGCGAGCACATTATGTTCAGCCTGATTAAGAGGAACACTTGACAGGTTGAAAACTGTGTTCGTATTTGCTAGAAGATGTCAATGCCAACAACTGGAGACAAAATAATGTTATCACGTCTGGCTTTTTCCGACTTTGAGTTATGAAGTTTCTTTAGCATGTTGGAAGCAAAGGTGGAGAGAGCATTTAGTTCATCTTGTGAGATTCGTCCGGATATCTGTTTCAGTTGATTATGAATGTCTTTGATGACATATGAACTTTCGAGTCTAAGGATCTTAATGAGGTGAAGTGAGACATTTCTGAGGGAGCTATCCCATTTGGTAGAGTTGAGAGGAGAATGGAATTTAACAGTGGGGGACAGGGACAACACTTTGCGCGAAGCAGTCTGAATAAAAGTGGAAGTGTGAGGTAAATCTAGCTTTTTGCTCTAGGAGTTTACGCGCCTTTAAGTATGTGACAGAGTGAAATTGATGGTCCTGAATCAGTCATCGAGATCGCCCATGGCTAGGAGCAAGAGGCGTCTCGGACGGTTGATGCTGAAGTACAGGGCGAGATTAACCGTGAAGACGAAACCATGGGCACTGACGTGGCGGGACCTGGAGACTGGGGAGGACGGATGGTTGCATGTTCGAGGGAATCATAGTAGGTCACGGGAGGAGGCGACAAGGCGGACCGATAACTAAAGGTGTGGTACAAAGCGCTATCTGCTTGTGAAGTCATGGACGGAGTGGCTGGAGTATTATTGTTCAGGAAGGGAAGGAAGACCTCAAGGCGAACTTGGAATGGTGCGGGCAAAAAAAAAGGGAACGTACATCACGTGAAACATGTACTTTGATGCAGCTGCGATAGTGCGAAGCCAGGCACCTTGCTCCTCGGGGGTTTAAATGGTGCCCACTTTGTTCAAGCCCATGGAGCAGCCATGGGCTCCAGAGCATCTCCCAACTACGCCAACCTGTTCATGGGTCTTTTTGAAAAAAAAAAAAAAACGCCATTGAATCCTCCCCATTATGGCCGCTCTTATTCTTGAGATACATCGATGACATCTTTGTCGTGTGGTCAGGCAATGGGGCATCTCTCAAATCATTTTTTGATCACTTTAACTCGATCTATGAATAAATTAACTTCTCTTGCAATTATTCTACGACACCGGTCAATTTCTTTGATGTCACAGTTTCTCTTAAATCTGGTAGGCTCGTCACAGAACTCTACAAAAAACCGAGTGACAGACGTCAATACTTTCATTTTAATAGTCATCACCCTAATACACAAAAAAGTAGCATACCTTATCGCCAGTTCCTACGGCTAAAAAGAATTTGCTCAGAGAACAATGATTTCGTGAAACATGCCCAAGAAATGATGTCCGATTTCCAAAAACGAAACTACCTCCCTGATCTTCTTCACGAATCTTTCATTAAATCTTCTTCCGTATGTAGAGCTTCCCTACATTCCCCTAAGCCCAAAAAAGAGATCGAGTATCTTATCTTCTCCACCACCTATCATAAAGCGCTTTCCAACACCAAATCCATCCTCAAACGGCACCTTAACATCCTATATGGTGATGGCAAACTGAAAGAACACACCACAGGCTGTGCTATACCTGGGTATGTCGAAGTTGATGGGGGTCAGTATATTTTTATATGAATAACATCAGGTTAAACCGGTTAACGGCTTTCTCGAAATCAGCTTGGTTGTAACGTTTAACACGGAACCAGCAAGTTTGTCCCGTTTGCAGAAACTGTAATTTATTGCATCCCTTTACGTTATGGCTTTGTATACATAGGAGAAACGTGACAATGCGCAAACCAAAGGTTGGGTCAACAAAACAGCCCAGATTCAAGTTTTTCAGACGATCTAAAACTTTTTAATAGTTGTCAACCCCAATGGTCCTAGAGTGTGCCATCGGTATCTATGCACCCAGCCTTCAGACGCCTTCTGTGACCTTACTTCAACTGAAAATCCGTACTCCACTCTCCGTCTCCCACGTACCATCTACGTGTTTTCAATTAAACGTCTTTGTTGAGTTTGAGCCATTGCGTTGTTTTGTTTGCCTACCGCTTAGCTTTGCTTATCGTGAACTAACTACGTTATCTGCTGTCTGCTGCTAGGATAGGTCAGAGGCCATATGTCATCAGTACGTAAATAGGTTGGTGGGAGGATCCCTAAAAGGGGTCAATAAGTACGAGGGGTGTTCCAGTCAAACCGGGACTTTCCGTCTTCTGAGTGTACAAATGGCTCGCGCTACTTCTTGTTCGTCATTTTCACACGCGACAGGCCTCCGGGCTCACCACGTGGTGGTCCAAAGTTTGTGCAAAGCAGAAGACAGGTGCTGGACAAGATAGCCGAACACGAGGTGAGTGCGCACATCGAACAGCGAATTGTCATGAAGTTTCCCGTGAATGAAGGCGTAAAGTCATCTGAAATTCACAGAAGAGTTCCGGCTCAGTATGGACACGATACACTTAGACGCGGCAAAGCGTTTGAGTGATGCAAACCGTTCCGATACGGCCGTGCAGGAAGATCCCGGGCCGGGCGACTCAGAGCTCAGTGTCAGAGTTCCTGAGAACATCCAACTTGTGGAGCGCCTGATCCTCAACGACCAGAGTATAACATGTCTCGAACTGGCTCGAAAGACGAACCTTTCTGTGGGAACGTTGAACACTATCATTCATGAACACCCCCAGTTTCGAAAAGTTTGTGCCCATTGGGTCCCGTGGCAGCTCTCTGTGTTTGACCGGCAGAGAAGACTGGAAGTCTCCCAAGACCTAAGGTACCGTTTTGACACTGAAAGACAGCCGTTCCTTGATCAGGATCACCACGCGCGATGAAACGTGGGTCCACTATTTCAGTCCTGAGTCTAAACGCGCATCAAAACAGTGGAAGCATCCGGGATCGCCAGCTCCCAAGAAGTTCCGAAGCGCACGAGCACGGTTCTCTGAGACAAGGCTGGCGATGTTCATGTTGATTTTCTGCTCAGTGGTACCACCATAAATAGTGCATTTTACTGCCAGGTTCTCACGGACGTGCATAAGATGCTGAATAAAAAGCGGCCGGGCCTCGTCACCAAAGGGGCCATCCTCCTACAGGGCAATTCACGCCCAATACCGCGTATCTCACGACACGCACCTTACAGGAACTTGGCTGGGAGTTACTGTCACATCCCCCTTACAGTCCAGACCTCGCCCCCAGTGATTTCCATCTCTTCGGGCCACAGAAGGCGTTCCTGGGGGCCGTCACTTCAGCTGCGACGACGAGGCCAAGAATGCGGTCCGATCATGGCAGCTACGCGCCGGTAAGGATTTCTACGCTGCTGCCATCCAAGTGCAGCTGGAGATTACGTTGAAAAATAAAACTAGTTTCTCGCCTGTAAGTTCCATTTTACTTTGGGAAAAATGGAAAGTCCCGGTGTAACTTGAACACCCCTCGTAGATAACGCAGTGGTGGTTACGACTCCAGCGATGCCATGACCACCTCGCAGCGATTTGCAAAAGCAGTAACATCAGGTCCCAGAGTACATCCGGGACGAGGAAGCAGTACCCGTTACTCTTGTTTTGGACAGAATGATAATGTATCCTAGTTCAAATAGTTGTGTTCCGCTCCGCCGGGTTTCTTCTTGGCCCGGTGAAAATGCCCCAATCATGTCACCATGGATGTATCTTCATAATACACCATCCATCCGCGTGTGCAAGCGTGTGTCCATCCATCCCCTATTACCACAATGTAATAATTATGCAATGGTTATGAGCTCGAGACTACGCCTTTTTGCCCGTAAAGGAGATAAGTGGCCTACTCTTCCGCAAAGGCTCGTTTGGGAAAGGGAGTACGGTAAACCCTCGTTAATACGACCACCACAATTCCTGCAGATTATTGACATAAAGCGAATTGCCATACTAACGAGAAACATGCCCTGCGCTGACCTGACAAACCGCTATGCAAAATACACCTGCATAATTATGATAACTTATGATCGGAAAGTGTTGGTTACCAATGTCTGCTTGTAGTAATTGCCATCAATAAGTTTTCTAGATAGAGGAAGATATGATTAATAGTAAACAGTGGCTAGAAGCAGTGGATTTGTTCAGTTGCAAAGTCGCTTATTCATTCTGGCTGTCAACTCACTCCTTGAATTCGCTTCATCCCGGCCATTATACGTGTAAGACAGCAGCAGCGCGTAGGGATGCTGTGGCAGTCGAAGCGGCCCTGATTAACCCTGAAGTTAACATCATGAGTCATTCCAAAGCTTGATATCTTACTTTAATGCGTGTCACGCTCCGCCTGAACTACGTGGTAGCCTTCCCCCGGGGCTACTCCGAGGGTCATGTGACGCGGTCATAGCGCGAAGATAATACCTGTGTTTGACCCTACTTGGTACAAAAATCCCCGGCATTGTCAGAGAAGCTGATTGTCGCACTAGCATGGATCTACATGGAGGCGAAACGGTTCTACTGAAACGTTCGTACTGACAGTATGTCAGGTTGTCGGGGGTCACACTGACGATCGTTAAATATATCTCCCTTATAGTGTTCCATTGGAAGCAAACGCCGTTCGGTACGGTGTCACCAGCAATGGTGTCCTTCTTGCAACGCAACGAGTACCACTGCCACTGAACGATGGACGATGATATTAGCCAGTTGTGCAGAAGATTTAAACAAAACATCTAACCGGACGGAATATCAGTCTCAATCAACACGCAGCGCCAGTCGCGGCAGAACCACCGCGGCAGTCGCGGTTCAGGTTCTCAAGGATAACATGTTTATGCTTCCTTTTCCAATCGTCTGCGCGCGTCGTCGTATTTCTGGTGTATGCGCCGTCATTGTCATTTCACACCGAATTTCAAGGCACGCCCTACCAAGGCTCTCGCTGTTCCCTGGAACTTTAAAATGTACCATCCTCCCACCGCTCATAGGTGCCGTAAACGTCAGTGTAGTCGCAATCATAAATCGCAGTCTTGGAGGGTAACTCGTTACAGTAACTAATAGCTAATTCCTGTTTCAAAGAAGGTAACTTTCAGCTGTCTATTCGTTGTCGCATGTAATTCGTGGCTCCCGTATACAGGGTGCCTCTTTTTAGCCTTTAGCATAGATGTCGTTTTTCTAGTTTTCTATGACTAGGCGGGCAACTTCAGGAGTATATAATTACCACATAGGGGTGACACACAACCGCCATTGTTGTAACTACCCTCAAGCGGGTGCTTTCTGCGAAACTGTCATGTTGTCCTGGTTGTAAGTCAAACGCCACCATGCCAGTACTGTACAGCTATTTCGGCCTTCTTGGGCCCCATCAGCAGTATGCAGACAGGCAACGTTTGACTGGGTGGCGTCAGAAGGCCACGTAACACGTGATTCCTCCCGTCAGGGTGAGGTATCTCACCACTGAAAGCCCAGTGCAAAGCATGTGAAGTATACTAGGAAAAAAAATTGCGGGAGCTCTTTGGCTTCACGTATAGCATATGTTTATAAGTAAAACGTCGCCATGCCAGTACTAGGTGCAGTCGTGGTACAGTCCTGGTTGCACATAATCAGAAACGCCATTTTTGGGTCGTGTGATTTTGTTTACATGTCGTTTCGCCCCTTACCGACATGTTTCTGTCATAATGCCAAGTCAATTTTGCCAGCGTAAACTATGCAGTGCTTCTTCCATAGCATGGTAGACCATTTCTCCTTAGTTTAAGTTAATCGCAACGGCTCAGTGAGTCTTAACGCGCGCTGGTCATCGCATCTTAGGAAGTTGTCAACAGTATTGGGCCTGGTGTGCAAAACTGCGCGTTTTACTGAGAGATTATCGGATGAAAATGAATGGTTACCGTGATCGAAAGACATCCGAAACAATGCGCAGAAACAACGACCAGATTGTTTACAAACGGTTCCGCCGCTGATCGCGGGTGCCACCATCTTTAAGGCCACGTGCGCCTTTACATTTGCTGTGACGTGCTACCAGGACCTGTCCAAGATGCATTGCGTTCGCCCACCACGCCTTCGGCTACGGTGCAATACACCGGATGTCACCCCTGTGGACTACCAGATAAAGAATTAACTTTTCCATCAGGGAATTTTCGGCAAAACCGAGACAGCAGATTGAGACACTATCCTCGTTGAACGCCATTCCACGTCTAACAAATACAACACGCACGCGCGTTAAAATATCCTCCCCTGAATCGTGAGATGCAAATGAGCCGAAATCGCAACCGGCTTGCTTTGCTTCTACCTTCTTCTTTGTTATAATACCTCCGACTTGCACGTCAGAGGACCACCAGCTTTAGAGCAATGGAAATGACTAGAGTAGATGCCGCTTTCTTGCCCAGATACGCCTCCGTCGGCGAGGGTAATGCGCTCCTTAGACTCGCTTTTTTCGTTTCGGCTGATACCCGCTTCAAAATCCGGGGATGAATATTTTAACGTATGTGGGTGTTTCATGATGTTTTAAACGTGGTATGGCGTTCAACGAGGACACTCTAAATCTGTTATCTCGCGTTTGCTCGAAATTCTCGAACTTTAGGCAATTAGTCGAGAGGATGTCCGCCTGGCCGTAGAACTCAACTTCTCATGCTGCTCTCAAAGCCTTTTATAAAAAGTATGTAAACGCTAAAAACGCTGCAACGAGTGCGCTGCCATCGACTCGAGGCTACTTGTGGTGGTGGCACCACTCTATGCTGGGATAACATAGAGATCCTAGCTTAGTGAAATACGCCGTATGAGGGAGAGTTAAGGGTTGAAATTAAATTTTGTGGTGCTAAAATGTAAAGCGTTACCATTACTCTGATAACAAAACGTTTCTCTGGTCAGCACTCGTAAACTCAATGTTGAAGTAGTGGCGTAGTAATACCCCAGTGAAGCGGCAGTTTAGGAATCCTAAAGATGCTATGGAATAGTGGGGCTGATTTACGAAGAGCAGCAGCTGCTGCTCAAGTGCAAACCGCATAAGTAGAGTTCACATTTCATTGAAACTGGAATTTTGAAATGTAACCGAAATAACAGTTACTGTTACTACCAGTATAACTTACTGTACTCTAGTACTTGTACTGTAACTAGTTGCTGTTTGTGCAGAGTAACTGTACGTGCAGCATAGTGAGTTACGTTATCCAACACTGGCGGATCGTACCATGGGATGGGGTTCACTTCACTAAAACACTTGCTCCGGTGCTATGGTCGCTCCGTATCACATTCGACCGTATAGAGAGCTGCGGTGTGCGTACGATTCTCTAAAGGTCTCTAATGTCTCATCGTGTTGTCTTATCTGCCTGAATCATTTGTCTTTTACTGTTCATTTTAGTGGTGTCATGTGCCGAGTAGTGAGATTCAGCATGAGGGGACCATTGCGTTCCAAAGGCAGTGGGCCACTGTAACTTTGATCACGGTGGACGACCTCGACACTCTGAAGACAAAGGTGAGGCGCTCGACCTACATTGCTTGCAATAGAAGAAACATTGCTAACGTGTGAGAGTCGGTCACAACGAGATTAAATTGACCTATCAGCGAATACGTCACTTTTGTGATCATTGGCAAGGATAATCAGGATGACTCGAGAGGACTGCAGTACTGTGACAACAAGAAGTCGTAATAGTACGTTGGTAACTAACCCTGTCTGAGCTCGGCCCAAGCTGGTCCCAAGGATGGGTGGAAAGTAACTCTGTCCGAGCGCAGGGCCCTAATCTCCTACAGATTGATGGATGGAAATAAGTCGTACCCCTGCATTACCGGTGCCAACTTTCAGCCCTTGACCAAATTGCTTTCCATAATGTTGGCCGGATGTCTCCCACCTGATCCTCTATGTTCTGATGTTTTTTCCCTCGATAATCTTGTTTTAATGAGCTTATTTTCTTCATTGGGGCGTTATTTGTTATCACTGATTACGCGCTTATTTACTTACTATAGACTCATTTTCTTCACTTTTCTTCTTTCAAGATATGCATGGCAAACGCAAGAATACATGGCTACTGGGCGGTCACGCATATCGAATTGGCTGAAGGCTATTGCGGTGCAACAAACTCAACCTTTGTTGACACCGTTCGTGAAATCACAGCTACGTGCGCAACCACGTAATTGCATTCGCATAGGAGGAAGGACGGACGTACCTTGGAAAATGTGCAGCGTTTGAGTTGTGTGGGGGAGGAGTCCTAATAAAACTTCATCAGCATTTTAGGATTTCAAACGTATCTGGGGTGACCTCTATCGCATATAATATATATATATATATATAAAGAGGGGGGAAAAGCCATTAAAAAATAATAAGTAAATGATGCTAGACGTGTTTGAAATTCAAACTTACAGATTAAAATGGCTTCTATGGCTGCACGTAGAGAAACAGATACTCATTGAACGATGCGACAGCACCAGAGGACACGTGTTTCGCCGTGTTTGCGGCTCGTCGGCCCTGGGTAGCTGCGCATCGTTCGGGATTGGCAAACCAGGTTTCACTCAGCGAGCGATATACACCTGGGAGGGTGACTGAGCACTCCTCAATGCCACAGTGCAAGCCAGTGAATTATAAAGAGGGGGGAAAAGCCATTAAAAAATAATAAGTAAATGATGCTAGACGTGTTTGAAATTCAAACTTACAGATTAAAATGGCTTCTATGGCTGCACGTAGAGAAACAGATACTCATTGAACGATGCGACAGCACCAGAGGACACGTGTTTCGCCGTGTTTGCGGCTCGTCGGCCCTGGGTAGCTGCGCATCGTTCGGGATTGGCAAACCAGGTTTCACTCAGCGAGCGATATACACCTGGGAGGGTGACTGAGCACTCCTCAATGCCACAGTGCAAGCCAGTGAATTATAAAGAGGGGGGAAAAGCCATTAAAAAATAATAAGTAAATGATGCTAGACGTGTTTGAAATTCAAACTTACAGATTAAAATGGCTTCTATGGCTGCACGTAGAGAAACAGATACTCATTGAACGTTGTTTCTCTACGTGCAGCCATAGAAGCCATTTTAATCTGTAAGTTTGAATTTCAAACACGTCTAGCATCATTTACTTATTATTTTTTAATGGCTTTTCCCCCCTCTTTATAATTCACTGGCTTGCACTGTGGCATTGAGGAGTGCTCAGTCACCCTCCCAGGTGTATATCGCTCGCTGAGTGAAACCTGGTTTGCCAATCCCGAACGATGCGCAGCTACCCAGGGCCGACGAGCCGCAAACACGGCGAAACACGTGTCCTCTGGTGCTGTCGCATCGTTCAATGAGTATCTATATATATATATATATATAGATAGGGGAGAAAAGACACCAGAGACTGAAGTAGGGAGTAGGGGAAGTTATTTATTAAGCTGGCATTTAAACTAAGGGTCTGGGGAAGTCTACGTTTCGGCGGAAGCTCCGCCTTCTTCGGGACTGAGACGAAAATCTATGTACAAGGTCTTTTAAAAGGTTACAAAAGTGTCGTCACAGTTGGTACAATTCCACTGCGAGGCAGTCGTCAGTGAGTCATGTTCTGGAAGATTCCGGAAGGTTCCTGGGTCATCGGCCGGGGAGATTACGTGTCAGAGTCTTGGGTCGCGCTCGTTGAAAACCTGTTGTCCGGGGTGTTCTTAGAGTCATTGTGTCCAGCTGTAAAGAAAAGAAGAAAAGAGGCAGCGGGCACTCCGAGGACATACAGAAAAAAAGTTATCCGTATATGCTTCTTACAGTTGATAGCACTCCTTTATCCTCATTTATTAGAGATCTACAAATTCCAATCTCTAATAAATGAGGATAAAGGAGTGCTATCAACTGTAAGAAGCATATACGGATAACTTTTTTTCTGTATGTCCTCGGAGTGCCCGCTGCCTCTTTTCTTCTTTTCTTTACAGCTGGACACAATGACTCTAAGAACACCCCGGACAACAGGTTTTCAACGAGCGCGACCCAAGACTCTGACACGTAATCTCCCCGGCCGATGACCCAGGAACCTTCCGGAATCTTCCAGAACATGACTCACTGACGACTGCCTCGCAGTGGAATTGTACCAACTGTGACGACACTTTTGTAACCTTTTAAAAGACCTTGTACATAGATTTTCGTCTCAGTCCCGAAGAAGGCGGAGCTTCCGCCGAAACGTAGACTTCCCCAGACCCTTAGTTTAAATGCCAGCTTAATAAATAACTTCCCCTACTCCCTACTTCAGTCTCTGGTGTCTTTTCTCCCCTATCTATATTCAACATCCTGGTCGTTCGAACCTAAATTTTGTAGCGTATATATATATATATATATAATAAAAGTCACAGTTATCAGTCACGATCAAATTGTTAACATATGCTCAAGGTGCAGCCACAGAGCTTCGGCTATTTTTCCTTTGTATATGTACTTGCTGACTTGCACTGCGGCCTTCACAGGTGGCGCAGTCACCGTGGAACATTGACATCTCGCCGAGACGCACTGTTAGTGCCGACCCATGATTGTGTCACTTCCCTGTGCCGGGGTGACGAGCTCCACGTAGAGCGAAACAGCTGACCTCGGCTGGGAGTGCACCATGAAATTGTAAACATATGCTCAACGTGCAGCCACAGAGCTTCGGCTATTTTTCCTTTCTATATGTGCTTGCTGGCTTGCACTGCGGCCTCCACAGGTGGCGCCGTCACCGTGAAACATTGACGTCTCGCCGAGACGCACCGTTAGCGTCGACCCATGATCGCGACAGGTACCTACAGGTACGATAAACAGCATGAGAAAGTGGCACCTAATAAAAAAAATAACGAGAGATAAAATGAAAAACAAGACGCGACAGCTGTTGTGTTTATATTATTGCTATTATTACCCAAGAACACACTGACCTCCCCAGGCTATCCCAGGGATGTCACTCAGGGATAGGAATGGTATCCCTAGGACGCCCTTGAATGGTCCTCAATTTGTCAGAAAAGTGTTAGAATGAGACTCCACGTATCATCCTCAGAACCCCCCCCCCCAGCAAATCCCCCAAGGACACTGCCAGTATGGTTTCAGGAGCACAACCGAATACCTTAGTGAATTATTTATTTTGAGAAGTGAAGGCACGTTTGCAGCACCCAGTCAGCGTGTGTGTTTTTTTATACATATATACAACCTCGGTCACCAGCTTCTTATTCGTGGTTTCTTATAATTATTCGTTCAGCGTATTTCTCATCATGAACAATGAGTAACACAGTTTAAAAGGCAAAAATAGATTAGGCCCTTAGGCCACTTAGACCACCGAGTCCAATTAGAAAGGCATATGCTGCAGCAGCATTTCCTTTCCAAGACAAAACAAATACAATTTATTGCTTGTCTTCCAAACTTCCGCACACCCGGGAGTCCTCTTCGCATCACAGTCTAAATGAAGGGTGAGGTAACTAAGTCTAACTTGATTTCGCACAAACCCAACAACGAAGTGAGAAATTCCTTGGAGTATTAAATCGCTATCAAAGTAATGTCCTTGTTTCTTACTGCTTTGGTTTGGGGCACGCATCGTAACTGAAGCTTGGGCAGTGAAATACTATCATTTTTTGTCTCTTCGGAAATAAAATGCTCCGTGCAACGTCCCGCCAGGGATCCTTCGCGGGCGCTCATGCAACTAGACCGCAGAGAATGGTCTAGTAAACTATATTTTACTGCACGTCAAACCCAGTACATGGACGGATTCGTTTAAAATCCGACAATCTGTATTTGCACCCGTTATCTGTTTTCGTTTTATATTTTTTGTTTGTAATTGTTTTGCAATTTATGCATGAGCACTCCTTCTTTGTTTGCATTTGGGAATGAGAAATAATCCGGGAACTTGATTATTGTTAGCAGGTATTAAAATACACAGCGCGGTATTAAAATAATTTTCTTATCCTGTGCTTATCCTTCGGTTGACGACCGCAAGATGCACGCAAATGGCAATCACTGGAAGCTCCTATGATGACGGTCTGTGGACCTCCTCCGTTCATCCCATCACGGACGAGGACGTGATAACACTTTGAGGACATCCTGGGGACCGCGTGTATTCCTGGGGATATGTTATTATTGGTGCTCTTATAATTGCTGTTATTATGCTTGGTGCTGCCGTCGCATTGGTTTGCTGGTACCCGGCTCTGGGTGCCGGTAAAACTTGAGTTGCCGACAATGCCGTGTTCGCATCGTTGAGGAAGGTTGTGCCTCCGCAAGGCTCCCTCGTCCGACACGTGTGCTCTCTGCTCAAGCCTGTCGGCCGCCAGCAAAAACTCGTTCGCTCTGGCTCATGTGGACAACGTTTCCACTGCAAGTGTCTGAACATTAGAGCCGTCGAATATGGCATGATATGGGTGACCGGCGCCTGCATCTTCAAATGCAAATCTTGCACGAAGCGTGTAATGCAGACGATTCTACGATCTCGACTGGCTCCGGTTTTGCTGCCTCCGTTCAGGGCACAGATTTTCCTGCATGTAATGTTGAGCAACTAATTCAGTTACTGGTGCAAAAGTGGACGCTCTTCTTACGGAAGTCTCCGAACTGAAAGACGAAAAACTCCAGCTGCTTGCCTTGGTCAGAAGCCTAGAGAAGAACGTTAGCTTCCTGCAAATCGAGCTAGCAAAGCACAAAGCGGAGTTATCCGAGAAACTTGGTTCCCTGCTTACCTCGTTTGCCTGAAAATTGCTCGTCCGACGTGAAGAAATTTGCAGGTCGCCAGCCCACTGTCCCTCCTCTACTGCTAGCCTCGTTTCTTCTTCCCGCGCTCTGAGGAATACCATTGGTGCCGACCCTATCCCTAACGCCCCACTGCCACACCCGGCTCCCCGAAATATGTCGACAGGTACGTCAACCACGTCTGCTAATGCCACCCCTTCGCCTCCTGGCACGACCAATGAACACGAAGATGATGGCGCTTTCACTACTGCTTCCTGTCGTAAGAAAAGAAGCCCTCTTGCTTCTATCGGGACTGCTCCTTCATCTGATCTTCGCCTAGCTGCCAAGACAGCCCCTACACATGCACTCTTCGTGTCAAGACTTCACCCCCACACCACGGAGCAAGAGGTCTAGCTAGCCACTCCCCATGCTTCTTACCATCGTGCAGCATTGTGACCATGGATGTAAAAAAACTAAAGTGAGGGCTATAAGCACGCAGTGCGGTGGGACTCGTCTAGCGGTCGCTGCTGGCAATACCACGCCCATCTAGTTGCCCGGTCACGTGATCCCAATACGTTTCGGTGTTATGGCGAGTTTAGCAAACCTCATCTTCAGCAAATCTCTTACCTTCAAGGAGTCTATCTGCACAATGCTTTGAACGTTATGGGGTGTTTCAACATTGGCCTCGTGATAAATCACAGCAAAAGTTCAGCAAAACAGAGAAGCCAGGCAATGTCAGGATGACGTACGTGCGTCTTGTAGCGATTTCGTGATTCATTGCTTCCACACAGAGCTTGTCTATTTTGTGTTTCAACGGGTATGATACCCACACAACCAAGGCACGTCCTGAGGACCTCTATATGTATACGGGGCAATCAGATGTCCATAAGATATCCAGAGATGTCCACAGCCGGGGTCTTGATTTGGGCAATCCTTGCATCGTCCTTTGTGACATTTTCATGATGTTTTTCTGGGCATTCCAGGACCTTAAAGCAATATGCCCAAGAGTGCTGGGCAACAGAGGAAAGCAAACACAGAAAAACACTTGAACAGAGTGAAAAAGACGCTCACCATCATCGAACACGTACACTGCATTCCTTCATTGTAAATCCGGTAATCAAATCCGGTAAATCCGGCAAATCATTGTAAATCCGCTCGTCACAAAATGCACCATTCACCAGTGACGAACCACACATCTGCACCCCATCAGAGGCAAACGGAACCCCACCGAAGCTACGCTCTTCCACTAACGGTCTACGCAATTGCTAGGAACAGAATTAACGCGTCCACACCCGCCAGTGTCCAAGAGAGAAATAATTCCTTGCGCCGTCTACAGACCTTTGTCACTGGTCGTGACGTCATCTTATTGTTTCAGGGCTACACTGTTTTTTTTTCCACTAATGTCCAACCCATCTCCTCTGGACAAGGTCCACCAGAAACAATAGAGTCGCAGTATGACGTGATCCCCTAGGCATGCACCTGCGTGGCTCGAGGACGCGTACGCTCTAGACAGGGGACCTGTTATTTATTGAATCACTATCCCAAGATTATTTCCTTTATTCTACTACACCGATCGCATAGGAAACCATTGCAGAAAAACACCATGCATGAAAGCTGATTGTAGGAATTAAGCATTTCATTGGCAAACTCTTACTAAATGAGACTCGCAAAAGAACAAAATATCCTAACACCGTCAATGGCTAAATACGACGAGCTAATCGAGACACGTCCGTCCCATCCGAGAGCCGATAACTGAATAATGACGCATTGTTCCTCCTGAATAAAGCCATGCACCTGCCCCCCTTGCGGTTGCTCTCTGAACTAATTGGATCGCAAAAATATTAAGAATCATTCTAGCACTGCTCCCATTCAGGGCAGCACTATCGTCAGGACAAGAATGTTTATTTTCAAAAAGAAAAAAAATGACATGTGGAAGGAAAACATGACTGAGGAGGTCTGGGCATGCCAGCGCATGTTTGTCACTCAACTAGGGGAACAAAAGCGAAGAGAAACACTTGAACAAAGCAGAAAACCAGCATCAAACTATTTCTAAACACACACACACACACTCCTCTTATTCAAAAACAGTGCTTATCATAAATCCGTGCAGGATAATGCACACCATCGAACATTTTTCTATTGCTACACTTTTTTCCAGTAACGGTCAATGCGTTGCTACAGACACCTGAAACACTGCATGACGTCATCACATCCTGTCTGAAGAAGACAGCGGCAACGACAAAGGCTCCTATTATTTATTGTATCCTACTCTTAATGGTATTCATTCTTACATTAAAATTGAACAAAAAAGTGCCGTGCATGTTAGCGATTTTCACCCCATAGGCTCATCATGTTTTTTTTTAATTCTGTGTTAGCGCCGCGAAGCAACTGTGGCTATGAGCGGCGTATAGACGTGGACAGATGAAGAGAGGACAGCAGGAAGGAGTGGGGGACAGGGGGGGCTCATCATGGTCATTAGAATCACAACACCAGTAAACTACCACTGCTCTTTAAAGGTCAGCTACGCCGATTTCCCGATGTGGTGAAACGGTTGTGATATTCAGAACGAGCACATCCAACTGCCCCCGAAACGCACCTTCGTTTCTCAATTTTGTCTTCCTATTACGAAAATTAATTCATCAAGGAAACCAAAACAAGCCATGGGCGCAGCCATTTTTGTGACGTAGATGGGATAAACCTGCTCCATCTACGTAGATAGAGAATCATGCGTCTGATTGGATGAAAGCTGAGGCTTTCTCTGACTTCCCTGGCGTCTTCTCCCGTTTGCGAGGAAATCCAGTTATGGCCTCCGGCTACGATGAGTGTTTCGTCCGAGGTAATCCCGAAAACTTTTGAACGATGGAAACAACAACCGCGAACTCACCTAAACATCATTTTCGGCGTGAAATTGTGATTATGTGCTCGAGAACTTCGCAGTTCAACCGTTCAGCTGCCATTCACGTCAACCCGTTTGCTGCTTTTACTACAAGTGCAGGAATGGGAGCGATTGAGCGTGAGACTTGGTGATCGTTTGAGCATATACCTGCAGAGGAGTGATCTTCAAAGAAAGAAGGCCGTATTTCTGCCAATGCACATCGTGCGATTGCCAGGCTTGTTACACGAGATACATGTATTGTGCAGCATCATAGCGCGACTGCAATGAACGACGTAGGAATGTATCGTGACCACTCGAACTGCATTCGTTGAACCATTCGTCGGTTATATGAAAGTGCTCATTAGAGTTGCCCCGAACAAAAAGTGTGGGATGTAGTTTTGTAGTGTGTTGTTTATCTCGTAGAGCGCATCGCGGCATGTAGGTCGAGAGCCCTTATACGTATTTTTTGCATGTTTACTTGAGTGTGCGCATTGTGGTATACCACACAGGCCATATTTCATTCATAATAGTTTCGCAAATAAACACGTACGGGTCGATCTCATATTGCTTTTGAGTTAGGCATAGTGTCTTCAGATCAGGGTATGTGTACCCTGTTTTCTGGGCCCAACAGATGTTATTAAGGGTAGTGCAACATTTCCCACTTCTTGAACCATAAACATTGCCAGAATAAGGAACATTACACTGTGCTGTGTATTCCACACTCAGTTGTCTCGCGACGTATACCCCCAATTATTATATTGGGTACTCCACATGTTCAACCAGTCAGCACTTCCCATATCCTATTTTTTTTAAGCATGTGCTTAAAATTGCACAACTGCCACTCAAGTAACTTTGCCACCAAATTAGTCAGTAACAAAAGGTATATGTACTTTATCATAAATTTAATAACTTTAGTGGAAATGGTTGATGGTGTCCTCTGCCTTGTACGGTGCACTTCATTGCAAAATACACAATAGTCCAAATGTTTTCCTTGTCCACAAATGCCCTGTCAAAGTTGAAAGACTTATCAAAATGGGGAAGCGGGCTTGCTTGTCCAGAGAAACAAATATGAAACTGCAGTGCTCAATGTAAATAACTGCGTGCTCAGCAACTAAGGCTGATGTTGCCGAAGACCTAATATTTCTAGGTTAAAAGGAACAAAGGAGAAAAGACCACTGCGGCATATTAATGTTGTTTCAAAAGTATAACACCACAAAATTTGTGAGAGTCAGTTGGTGTATTTAGTTACGTTGGTTACCTCCTGCACCAATTTTTAATAAGATTCAAATGCGTTGCTACCAACCAGGACCTAAGCCTGACCTATGATCTAATAATAATAATAGTATCTATCTATGACCTATATGGACCTTCACCACCAGTTTGGTCTAGGTTTCACACGTGGCTTCTAGTGAAATTCGAAGCTGGTCTGTAGAGCTGACAGGAGACTTGCAGAGTAGAGAATTTTTTATTTATACTTTCCAAAGAACATGTAAAAAAAAACAATGTGCTGTACCAACTGTATTCAAAGAAATACAAATATACTTTGTTTTAGCTATGTGCATATTAGCAGATTACAGGTGACTGATGACACACAATGGGCGTCAAGGGTGAGAACACAAGAATACTACCACTGCAGCCACTGTCCTGAAATTCTAAGTCACCATTTGTCAGAAAGCAATGACCACGCACAGCCTAAGGATCATACTGAGCTTCTTCCATTATTCTTTTTATTGACAGCATGTTGGCTGCCATCCAGTCCATGAAAGTGACCCTTATCGTTGAAAGAACGGTTCAACAGCAAGCGAGCTGGTGATAGTGTCCATGATGGCGAGACCTCAAGAGGAGATACAAGAAGCGACATAAACACGCTATGTTGAGACATTGTGTATGTCCCTTCCTATCCCTCGTCTCAGGGTTTTTCGCTATGGACCTTCATGATGTTTCCTTCGGCAAACTTTACATATTTTTATGTAGAATTGCGGAGGTACAGCCAGGCGCTGTTAGTAAATCACACAGTACTTTTCTTGAATCAAGAATCCATAGAAGGTACACAGTCATCTTCAGCATTGCACACATCTATGGGACATGTTAATCACTTTGGAATGTCACAGACATGTCATGGAGGCCGGTACATGGTTAGTGGTGCTGAACAGACAACTATTTGTCATAGTTTAAGCATAAAAAGTAGTTTTGTCACCTGCATGTTGAGACAGATGTGTCTCTACATACTTGGCCATGACACAAATATATGAAGCAACAAATGTACCCTCTACTTTATTATGGTTATTAGTCAACACTGCCAAGAATGTGGGAACACAGTCTTGTACCACCTACACTCTTCAAAATGACCTTCACACACGACACATTGTAGGTCAACGAGACTCCAGAATGATGTCCTCTCCCTCCCCATTGGCTGAAAACATTTTTCTACTACTTTGCATAAGGGGAAGTTAGTACAAGAAACGCACACATTCCTTTTTTGAGCAAATCAGTATTCAGACCGTTACCATACTGTGGTAGGCCTGCAGTGCATTACGTGGTACAGCACACACACTAAAAAATTTCACCGTAGAACATGTCCCCCATTCTAATGACAGTCTTCTCCAGTTTTTCAAACTGCCATTTCCCATGGTGCTTTATGGTATGACACAGTATTTCTAAATCTTTACTGTAGTTTACTGGTTGTAGCAGAAAAAAGACACCACTGTTTCCGATCACAGGACGCAAGCCATAAGTGCTATACGGAAACAGTACATGCTGCTCTCTAGCAGTAGTTAGTATTTGGACATGGTATGGTGCATGCAGGGTAAATTCCATGGTTAAAATATCCAAACGTGAACAACTGTTAGATTACATGATGTAGAATGCTCTATAGTACAGTAAAACCTCCAAAGTCGGGCACCTCGCTACCTCAGACAACTCCCCATGATTTCATTGCACGGGCAGGCTCCCATTGAAAGTACATGGGGACGAAATTCTCTATGTCGGACACCTCCCTATCTTGGAAGTAGGATACGGTTTTCCCTGCAAAGTCGGACAAAACCCTGGTCAAATTACCTCAATATCGACCCATCTTTGCACCAAAAAGACCCAAAATGAGCCATTGGCCTTGACTTTTGCCCCTTTTTTCCCCTATACTGGTCTCAGCATTTTGTTGCTTTAGTTTTTAGAGTCCAAAAACAAGTGCTGTCAGTCTACATTGTAATTCTTTATGTGAGCACTTGTCTTCAGTTTGTCTAGAGCCTTTGAACGAGCACTGCATCAAAGCTATGAGAAGTAGGCTGACTCTTCAGAGACAAGTCCTTGCTGCTCGAAAAGCTCCAGAGGTAATGCCATTGAGTATAATCTGAACGGAATTGAATATACTAAAATCAGTAATAATTATCAGTGAAGAGTGGGTAGAGGTACCACTAAGGACCTTAAATTGAAGAAGGGGGACGTTTCTCACAGCTGTGATCTCTTCCATTTTTTGTTGCCGTCATATTCTGTAACTCGGACACCTCTATAAGTAGGAGACGCTTCGGCTGCACCGCGGGTGTCCAACATAGGAAGGTTTCACTGTATTTATATTCCGTGTCATGTGACCACAAACAATATATGCTTTTGCTCATGCTGCACAGCACAGGCGAATTGAGCTGCATGTGAGGATAATAACATGAAACCCGAGGCACGGAGGAAAAGGCATGACTTTACGGTCTCTGTGTCAGTTGTTTCATGTTGTAATTGCGTACCAGCTGGCCTGTACCTGAGAATAGGTTTGATGCATTGTACACGCACCATAGACATGCAGTATGTGGTGTGTTGTGATAGTAATGCCACTGCCAATTGAAGAATAATGCTCCAGGTGGATTGTTTCGGTACGATGCATACCAAGAGTACAATGCATGAACTATGCATACCAAGGGGTAGGGCATCTGCCTGACAGGTTTACCTGGAAGTAAGAATGTTAATGTTAGCTGAAGTCATTGAATAATTAACATTATCAATATACTGCTGCAGATCATACCAACAATAGCACACAAGATGCTCCGATATGTTATGCAGGAATGTCTCTGTACTCACAATATTAGTACAGCAGCTACAGAAAGGCATAAAACAAGTTTTTGTATACATGATACCACTTGAATGCAACACAAGCTTCTGCTGCACTGCCAGAACACCACGGCGGACAGATTTACCTTTTTTCACCTGAGAAAAAGTATGTACAGGCGTCGCCACCCTTAACCGTAGCGCGGGAGCGCGTGGCCTGCTTGCATGCCAGCGCCGCCTTGCGCTGATGCTGGGGTGGAGGCTCTAAGACCATGGTACACGAGCGCCTCCTCTCGATCGGTTGAGCTCAGGGTAATCGGCATGGTACGAATGGATCACCTGCTGTATAGAATCACCTTACGCCCTCGCACAACAGGCACAATAACCGCGTGTGTGCGTTATCGACCACGCTTTATCTAAATGCCGGTTTGCGGAAGGGCGAGCTTGAGGGGTACAATATTCTCATTTGAGCTTGAGGCATATGCAAACACTGTAGGCTCACCCATGTTTGCCTTGAGCGTTCTGTTCACCATGATATGTGTTATCACAGAATTTTTTTTGTAGTTGTTTCATGATGCTGAGGAAAGATTTGGTAACGTGTTTGTGTGGATGCAAATACGCCAAAGAAACACTGATATTTTTGCTCGTATACTTATTTTCTTATCGCTGAAGTGTCTGCAGATACCCAACTGAGCAGGTGATCCGTGCGTGCTTTCCGTGCCCCTGTCGAGAGGGGGCGCTTGTGCACCAGGGTCCCAGAGTCTCCACCCCAGCACGCCTCATCATCGACACAAGGCGGCGCTGGCATGCAAGCAGGCCACGCGCTCCCGCGCTACGGTTAAGGGTGGCGACGCCTGTACTGTTGCACACATGATGCTGTTTGAATGTCTCGAAAAACATAATTTATGACCGAAAGACATCAACTGGAAGATTTCGATTTACCTTAGTCAAAACTGAGAAAAAGTATGTGCTGTTGCACACATGAAACTGCTTGAACTGCCCTTGAGCGCTCTGGAAGAACACCTTATTTGTGACCAAAATACAACAGCTGAGCCAACATTGAATTTATACCTTACTCAAAATACACAAGACGTGCTGCCGTGCATATGATACGATGATACTGCTTGAATGTACTCTGAAAGCGCTGGCACCTCAGGCATGGTTGCTCTAAGCTAGCGAGCAACAGCAAGGGTATACGAACACATGAAGTCGAGCACAAGTGATGGAATGCACTTGATTAATCAGAAAATGAAAGTCTCAGTACCAGGTGTCACTGTTCCGTCAAGAAAAACAGATGAACTTTGAAGGGGCGTCTGGTTGGCACTGGTGACAGCCTTCAGCTTGAAACCCAGACGGTGATAGTTGAGACGTGGAGTGCAAGCTTTTCGGTGGTGCCATAATTCCTGCGAAATAATTTAACAAATAAGGTAATTCCAAATCTGTACTGAGAATACACCCGCTGGGGCGTAATCTCTAAAGGATGAAGCAGCAACTGACAGATAGCGTATTTTTCTCTTCTACGTGATGCAATTTGCACCGCATGACTGACTTGTCTAACATTGCGTGTCTTACCTTTATCTGCTGCCCAGTCCTGCCCCTGCAATCTCCTGCTGCAGATAAGGTTGGCACAGCATCCCGGACGAGACATCTTCGGCTTCTTGTAAAACAAGTTGCGCATTGCTTCCGTAACATTCGTATGAGCCAGATGAACAGATCAAATCACTGCTTTCGAAGGTGGCACCCAGTCGGAGTTGTAACCGATTGTTGCAGTCAATAGATTTCTCTTTCGCCTTTCGGAAAATTGTGGTTTGAAACATTGGAACTGCATGCTGAAGCGTTCTTGCAGACGGGAGCAAAACGCTCACGCATTCTCGGCACGCAGCACAGAACACGAATCACACCAGGAAGTCTGTACTGGCCTAGCAAATGCTTTGCAGTCGAAGGAAGCAAAACTCCCGTTCCTCGTGGGTTTAGTGAAGTCCAGAAATATACTAGCTCCCTAATAGCGAACTGTTTATCACTTCCCCAATGTGAATCTGCGCAGCACACGGCTCGGCAGAAGAAACTGGCCGGCTTGGCGGAAGAAACCAAGCCAAAAGTCATGCCAAGCCGGAGCGCGGGCAGACCACGAATGTGTCGTCGACACAGGGTTTGCGGGCCACAAGACGGGATGTCAGTGAAACTAAAAATTCAATTTTTTCGGAAAACCGCGAGGAGTTTGGGATAACTACTTTGCATACATCATCAGTGTTCCATTATGAACACATCGTGTGAGTACCATTCCATTCCGTAACACTCGAAAATCGGCGTAGCTGAGCTTTAAAATAATAAGTGAGGCCACTCAATGTCATCACCAGGCTTATGTAATACATGACCTTTTCTATGCTCATACATTCGTTGTCTGAGGCTACACCTGCGAGCAAAAAGGCGCGAAAGCCTGGGGGCAAAGTTCCATTCGCGCTCAACGGAGGACTAGACAGAACGCCATTACGGGAACATGATTGCACTCCTACTATATTAATGATTATTGCATTGCATTTTAGAAAGACTAGCACAAAAATAACTATTTAACTCAACTCTAATTTAGGAGCCTTAAAATTCTACTTTCTATGGAAGCTATAATTGCCCTGTTACTTGGATCACTATTAATCAAGCGCTCCTTTTCTCTCTTCCGTTTCAGCCTTGTCATGCAGTGAAGTAGTCTCACAACCAAAATAATTAATTTACACTGAGAATTACGTGCTAGGAATTTCTGTCCTGCGCTCAGATGCAAGCATTTCTGCACAAATACCTATAACAGCTGACTTCCTCAACACACCATGCTCCTAATTACATCTTGCAAACAAAAAAAAAACATAAAAACCCTCTTCTCACGAATTCAGCTGTACCATGCGACTTTCTTCTGCGTAAAATCGGTGAAAGAGAGAAAGGGCAACAAAAAATTGCGCGAACTTGTACTTGAATTGCAACGACTTCAAAAACCGAAGCATACGGTAATAAACTAAGAAAAATACACATACCCATTTCTGCTATCAGATAATTCTTGCATAATGCTACATACACAGCCGTATTGCCCTTGCGTAAGGAAGCACAGGACAAAGGCACACTTTGTCCTGTGGAAAAGGCTTAAGGCGGAGAGGCTTAAGGCGGAGCGCTCAGGAACAATAGCAGAGTCACCGGACATCGCTACGAAACTCAACGGCTAACACAAGACGACAGCAAAAACAACAACATACTAGGGGCTGGTAAAATTGCAACACTGCTAAACAAGTTCAGACATGCCATGATGACGTTACAAATCAAGAAAAAAAGCACACACGCACACAGACAGCAGCTCAGGAATGCCCAAGGACACGTGCTTTATAGGAATTTCTACTCCACACTCAGATACCAGCATTTCTGCACAAATAGCTATAAATGCAAACAGCTTACTCAATGTGCAAAGTGAATACTGACACTCAACAACATATAACAAAAACAATCAAATTCAATTCTCATGAACTCTCCTTTGCCAAGCGGCTTTTTTCTGCTCTACCTGGATGCTGACTGTTTCCCCTCAGCTACATTCTGAGTAAAAGCAGTGAAAGAAGAAAGAGCCGTGAAAAATTACACGCACTTGCGCTCCAATAGCTGTAACTGCAAGAAACAGTAGTGCACGTTAATAAACTGAGAAAAAGGCACTCACTTCTGCTATCAGAAAATTATAATGCGATACACACAGCTGCGTTGTCCCTGCGTAAAGAAAGCACAAGACAAAGGTATACACAAATTACCTTACGCGATCAGGGAAAATCACTTCTACTCGGGCAGCATAATACGATATATGCCGATTTTTTTACGGGTGGAAATTGCAAGCCACTGCTGAGCAATTACACACACCACGCACACACGCACACAGGACAACCCATACAACACACGTCCGGGAAAAGGCATAACACAGATCGCTCAGGAATAAGCGCTACCGCACATCGCTACGAAGCTCAACAGCTAACACAAGACGACAACTAGATATTAGCGAAGGGTAAAAAATTGCAGCAAGAAAGACACTACTGAACAAGTCTAGACATGCGACATCGAATGCGAAAACACTGGTGATCGGGGAAAAGGCCTAAACCTGCAGCGGAACGTCATAGAGCATACACAAGTTCATTTTTCTATTTCGCGTAAACTAAACGCGGTCTGCTTGGAAAACGACATACAAATTTAGAGAGCAAAGAAATATAGGAATTTCTACTCCGTGCTCAGATACCAGCACTTCTGCTCAAAAACCCATAACTGTAACATTAAGCACTGCTCCCCTAGCAACAGGAAAAGCTTGGGTCTAGCATGGCACGAGCTTGGTTGGCCAAGCTGGCCTTGCTTGGCATGAGGTTGGCCAATAAGCTAGTTCTGTAGTGCAGATCTGTTCCTTGGCCATCCATTGGTCAGCCTACGTCTTGCCAACGTTCTGCCAGCCACGTGGAATGGTTGGCCAAGACGCTTGTTTCTTTGTTGGCTTTGTCTGGCTGCCAACAGCACTAAAATCTACTGAATATTATTTTATTTGCTGTTTTATAACACTGAGCTATTTCTAGCACTTTCACTTAGAATGCTGCACACAATTCATGGCCTTTAAGGCCTTTAAGAGTGGTGTTATTCAACTGGTACGGAGATCCAACTCAACAAGCAAGGGTTGGGCCAAGCGTGCTAATAGTTGGGCTGGCCTGCTTGGTACATCATCGGCCAACAAGCTTGTTTCTTGATACGGATCTGCACCCTGACCAATGACTTGCCAGGCACTGGCCAGCCTGCACTGTGCGAAGCGTGTACCAAGTACAGCCCAAAGCATCCCTGCGGCGCGTCCCTCATATTCATACTCAATTGTGCGTGGTAACGCGTGGTAACGGCGTGGTAACGGTTTATCATTATTCGTTTGTTGCTCGTTTCCCCACAACGGACAGTGAGTATGGCGTTTTAAAGCACAACTTTTCCACAATGGACAATGTGCACGGCGTTCAAAGTGCAAAAAATAAAATACAGAGGGCGAATCATAAAAGCTCGCAAGGCACATGCCCGAGACCGCCAGGACAGAACAGCTGACAAAGCAATTGCATTTCTTTGCCGAGGAAGAACAGATACTGTACAGGTGGTCTCGCGAGCGTCGACAAATTTGAGTGTCCTGTTTGCCTGTTAGTCAAAATGAAGGGTGAGCGTGTCTAAGTTTAATTCGATGCGTGCACAAACAAACTGAAATGATGAATTGCTTGTCGTATTAAGTCACCATGAAGATAATGTATCTGTTTCTTACGGGTTTTGGTTTCAGACATGCACTTGGTCTATCGCAAATCGAACTTATGCACTAATACACCATTCCGCGTTACCCTCTCCTCAAGGCGACATACCGCGTTTGGACCAAGCTTGGCAAGACCTTGGCCAACGAGCTTATATCTTTGTACAGATCTGTACCCGGGGCGACGGCTTGCCAAACCTCGCTCTGCCTATCACTATGGAACATTGCGCCAACGTTGGCCTGCCGAAGGACTCGTTGGCGAGCTGTCACTTGACATTTTGACAACTGTTGGCCATCGACCATATTGCTTGCAGCCGTCGTCTGCTAGCATTGCGTCCAGCATGTTTCGACACGCTGGATTGTCCAGAACACGTTGGCCGACTGCACACCATGCATCGTTATGCCGTGCGGTTGCCAACATCGTATAGGCGTTGATTGACCGACCGCTTACCAAGCATTGCAGTACCGGGCACTTGCGACTGCACAAACGTTGGTTGGCCGACTGCTTGCCAAAGACCGTTGCACCGTGCTCTGGCCAACAGCGTGCCACTGTTGGTTGGCCGACTGCTCGTTGGCCAACCAGCAGCCAATATTTGCCCAACCGTCGGCCATCGGCCATTGCTTGCTTGGCTTACTTCATCAACATATCGAGCACCCTACAAAATCAAACAAAGAACCCCACTTCCACTGATAGAACATTATTCAGCTTTTACCAGGAGGCTTTCTTCTGCGTAAAAGTAGAGAAAATAACAAAAGGGGAGTGAAAAAATTACACGCACCTTTGCTCGCATAGCTATAAGAGAAAAAATAGAATAACAAGGCACACGCTAATAAACTCTGACAAAGAGATAATTAATTATTAATTAATTAACATTTAATTAATTAATTATTAATTGTTAATTAATTAATAATTAATTAACAAAGAGACAACTCAGATAATTATTGCATACTGCTAAATACAGAATTGCATTGTCCCTGCGTGAACAAAGCACAGAACCAGGGTACACATCCCGTAAGCGAGAAGGGAAAGTCACTTCTTCTCGGACAGCTTAATACCATAAAGTCTGAATTTTTGCAAAGAAAACAAAGCTTGAACAGCGCTACGAACGTCACAGACATATACTAACGAACAAACAAAACACTCCTATTCACTTCTACTGATAGAATTGGAGCTAAAGGCTTGAACCACAGGATAAGAACAAAGCACACCGCTTCAGGAAAAGATATCAAATTCAGCGCAACAGGACCGTCGTCGAGAAGTCATAAAATAGCCTGCCCAAAACAAGGACTTCACCAGGGTCGCGTGGCCATTCCATTCAAAACTCTCGTTCAATCCATCAGATTACAATGCAAACGCAATAACACTTATTTTTACACCACTATTTAACGCAATAGTACATAAATGTATCCCTCGTGTCACACGAAAAGGCAAACACATAGCACTTACTTGTCAAGTGGAGTCCCCTGTTCAGAAAAGCGCGCGCACACACACACAGACACACACTCACATTTTCACACTCGATCACTCTCAGAAAAAAAGGTTCCGAGCGAAGATTTTGAACCTTTTTCCTCCTTGAAAACTACGATGCTCCTTTTACACACCAAAAAAAGGTGCCTGAGCAGATTCAATAGCAACTGCAACCTAAAAGGGGTGCTATCATGCCAGTCAAGGAGGTTCTCAAAGGAACCCGAGCGAAAAGGGTGCATCTGCATGTTAGAGAGCTCCACAATTTGCGATCCAACATGGGGGCTCGTCGGTTTCAATGCTACTGAGGTGCTAATCAGTGGTGAGTATTCATTGGAGCTAGACGTCTATGTAATATGCTGACAAGCAACGTTTCGATTTTAGCCTTCAACACGACCCGAAATGCAAACCGAAACTCTTCGAGTGAGAACATTCCGGGATGTTGCAGCGTCGACAGGCGCATCGGCGTAGGGAAAGTTGGACGTCGTTCGTGTTGTTGCTTGCTGCTCAGCTGAGTTACGGCTGTGAATACCCAGACTCGCAATTACAACGGATGCGTTCTTATCATTT